>NC_134734.1:21445000-21745000 GCF_049634645.1 Pelodiscus sinensis | reverse complement strand
CCCAGGCGTGTGCCAGCCCCAGCTCTAGACTGTCCGTGTCTCAATTGACCGTGCCAGTCGACAGGAGCTGAGTTTAAAATTTGCTTTAAAATATTTCCGGAGTGAGTTGCTGAAGATGATAAAATCATCTCCCCTCCCCCTTCTCCCTCCCCCCCCCCCCCCAGCTGCCATGGGGCACCAGTTTCATAGTACTAAGTAGGGCCCCCTAAATCCTAAAGACGGCCCTGGCCTCCCAGAGCAGCCTCCGCCTCCGTGTGGTGCCTCGTGGTGAGGAAAGGTGGCGCAGGGCTAGAGGGGCCTTCGAGAGCTGGGGAAGGGCCAGTGCATCCTGGCGGAGCGTTTCACCCCCTCTCCTGTCTCTCCGCAGCTGGGGAGAGGAGTGGGGCAATAAAGGTTATATCCTGATGGCCCGGAACATGAACAACGCCTGTGGCATCGCCAACCTGGCCAGCTTCCCCAAGATGTGAGCCCGCCGTCCCGAGCGCTGTTCCACGGAAGTGGCTGGATTCCTGAGCTGGCATCGTGGAGTATCGGCCTCTCTGGCTGCGGCACGGGCTCCGCGGCCGCGGCTGGCTCCTACTTGGCTCCTGTGCTGTTTCGTGCTTGCAGTTTTTTCTACTCTGCCCTCCTCCCCTTTCGACTGGCAGACTCAGACGCAGGATCGTCCTTGTTCTAGGAAACTTCCCCTATATCTCTACCTCCCCCCAAATAGGCACCTCCCTCCCCCGGGTGAAAGTCGGTGACTGTGGATAACACATACAATGAATTGTCGTCCTATGTGCGGGAGGGGTAGGAATTAAAATGCTCACCCTGCAGCTCAGGAGCAGGCCTCTCCAGAACAGTAGCCAGCACGTGTCCTAAACTCTGGATCTACCCTGCGGCATCCCTTCTTTGCATGCACCAGCCCGTGTAATGCATGCCCTGCTGCTGAGCTCTGTCCTGACCAGACAGACACACAGCTCTGAGGGATTGTGTAGCCCAGATTCTGAAACCTTGGGATGCAGCAGCAAAGTGTGTGTGTGGGGGGGGGGGATTGCCTGGATTTCACCTCCTGGTGAGGTTCTGCATGTGGCTTCATGTTCCCCTGGCCTGTCTGTCCTCTGTTGCCTCTCTGGGGATGAAAGGGGAGGGTGCTTTGCCTGTCTTCTGGCATTTATGGCCACAGCAGTGCACACTCCACATCCCGTTCACTCTTGCAGCCAATGTCCCCTTTAATTTTTCCATTCGTGTGCGGAATAAACTTTGTTCTGTGCACCGAGGCATGCGTGGATGTGCACCACCAGTAGAAACACCTGCTGCCGGCCGTGGGTGCTCTGCTAATCCGCTGGGCGGCGTCTGAATCTCTTCTGGGTGGCTGTCCAAGTGCTCTGCTTACAGGGAACCCTGCTTTGCAGCCCTCCCCCAGTGTTGACAGGTTCTGGTGAGACTGACATGACTTTGTTTTTAAATAAATCCAGTTGGGAATGACCCGGAACTTGTGTGGCGGTTTGCGCTGTATCCAATACCACTTGCTAGTGCAGCCCTCTCGGCGTGGTGTCCGGTTGGGCGGGGTGAGGTGTCTGCCTGCGGTGTCTGCCTGCCTTGTTGCTAAACCTCAGGCCTGAGTCGCTTGGGCCTTTCATTGGAGGATTTCAATGCTCTTTGAAAACATTACAAACTGCTCTTAGCCCCTGCTGCCAGATAAGGTGGCTAACAAAATGGAATATTTCTCTGAGTCTCCATCTGCTCCCTGAGGAAAGCTTTGGGTTTTTTTTCATTAAAAACCTCAGTGCCTGAAAGTGGGGAAAACATAGATTCTGAACCCTGCAGCAGAGCCTTATGGGACTTGTAGTCCCAGCTGCCTCATGTGGCCATTCTTCTTTTTGGGGCAGGCTCCTTCGTTGGACTTTATCTCCCATGATGCACCATGGCCATGGGATTCCTATGATGCCCTGCCTCACCACTCCAAGAGGGGAGACTGATGCATCATGGGATATGTAGTCTGAGCAGGAAGTCGCCATATAGAGGGGAGAATAGGGGCAGGAGATCCCATGAGGCTCCAGGGAAGCACTTCGGAATTGCCTTTTGAATTTTTTTTAAATGAAATTTTCCATTTCAACGAGGGAAGCCATTTTCTGACCAGCCCTACCGGGTAAACCAGTATCCCAGAGTTCCAGTCACGTCGGATTCAGATGCGATCGCATCGGCCAGACCTGCAGGAGCGCCGGGGAGGACCACGGGGTCAGTCTGCAGCCAGCAGCCTCAGTAACAAGTCCCAGCGTGCTCATGACGAGCCGGTCTCTTCTCCGTGGGACACCACCCCCGGGGGCTCGCTTCACCCATTGGTGCAATGCAGGTGCCTGTGGGGTGACCCTTAGACATGTCCAAGGGCTGATCACAAGGTGGGAGGGCTACGGCTGTAGCAAAAAGGTTTGTTCACAGAGCCAACTGCAGGCCAGGGTGGCACTTTTGAGAGAGGCCTGGGGCAATAGAGGGAGGGAGGATCGGGCCAATGACTCCCATGCCACCCCTTCCCCCAGCCCTTTTCCCGTTGGTTGTAAGCAAGCAAGACCTTGCTCATTCTTCCGCTCTGCGCTGCACCGATACAGCCTCCGCTGGTGTCGGGTGCGCAGTGCAGGGCCCCACGGGAAAGATGGGGACAAATGGGAGGAAGTTCAGAGGGGACTGAAACTTAATCAAAAGTGATTAAAGCACAAGAGCACCTGACTTTCCAGGAAAGGTTTTTTTTGGGGAAAAAAAAAAAGGTTCTTTGGTGTGGAGTTAGGGATGCCAAAGTTTAACTGGTTAATCATAAGTCGACGCTCATCAGTTTCTATTACGGGCTAAAATCTGCCCTCCTGGGGAACCGGCTGATCCTACGCTCTGGAATCTGCAGGCAAAGTGCCAGCTCCTGGGGCCAGTGTCCTGGGAGTGGAGCTGGTGCCTTGGCAGAACCCACAGCACGGGGCATAACGGGAACCAGGTTCTACTGCAGCGCCCGCAACACGGGGCAGCCGACTTCCTGGGGGCGGGGCTTGCAGCTGGGAGCCACAGCGTGCCAGGAACCTGCCAGCGCTACCGCAGAGCCCACAGCAAGGGGCAGCCGGCTTCTTGGGAGCCATGGGAGCACCCCTCCACCATCCTTCCCTCCCTAGTCCCACCAGCCAGACATCGAAAGCTGTTACGAGGAGGGAGGTGAAAATCTCTTCTCGTTAACCTCTGAGGACGGGACAAGAAGCAATGGGCTTAAACTGCAGCTAGGATGGTTTAGGTTGGACATTAGGAAAAACACCCTGCTTGTCCGGCTGGTTAAACACTGGGATAAATTGCCTAGGGAGGCTGTGGAAGGTCTGGAACTGGAAATGTGTAAGAACTGGTTGGACAAACCCATTAGGGACGCTCGAGGTTTTACACAGCCCTGCCTAGCAGGGGCCTGGGCCAGATGACCGAGCGAGGTCTCTTCCAGTCGCCCACATCTATAATTCTATCGTGGCTGCAGGAAGCTGCGCTGGCAGGAGGAAGCAATGATCGGATCCAGTGAGCTGAGCTTGGCTTGTGGGTTCTGCTTGGTTCCTCTTTCTGGCGGGGTGTGGGGCAGCTGTGTGTATTTCTGCACTTCACATGAAACCAGGCGGAGAGTGGAAGGGGAGGGGTGTGGAGAGAAGGTGGCAGAAACCGCACAAGATGCCCCGTACACCAGCCCCTTGCAGAGCGACCCAGTGGTCTGCTGGTGCAGTTGGCTGCTGTGTTCTGGTTTTACCATCGCCAGCCCTTCCCGTGAAGCAGCAAACGGCTCAGCCCCCGCAGCTTATGTTGTGCTTTGCAAACTCACGTTCACAGGGTTGCCAGCGCCGAGCATTTAAAAACCCTGAGGCGGGGGCCTCTACCAAAGGATGATTGACTTAAAAAAATCAAGAGTGCTTTCCGCCCCTCCCCCTGCACATGTGGGGCTCTTTTTAGACTTGCTTTCCTGTTTGGGCATCACTAGGGGGTCATGTTCCAACACCCATCAAAGGTTGGAAACTGGCTCTGGTTTTGAGTGTCTCATGGGATCCCGTGACTCTGGGAGCTGGGGCTTAAAAGCATCACCGCTCGTGAGCCCTGTGATGGAAATCAGGAGCGTTGGTGAAACTGCGCTGGCCCAGCTTCCCGCACCGTGAGGGAAGAAGAGGTGGCCATGTCCTGGTGCAGAGAATCGTCCCTCCATGCCAGAGCCAGGAGAGGGCAGCTTGCTCTTTTCCCAAGCGCACTGGAAGCCCCCGGTCCTAGATCAAGTCTTTAATTCCAAACCTACATCAGCCACATCATAGATGAAACTGGGATTCTGTGTCTGCAAAACCCCAAGTCCCACTTCCGCTTAGGGGGTCTCTACACAACTGATGTAAGTTACACGGGTGAGGGGTGTGAACAACCCCCTCAAGCGATGTAACTTACATCACCTGAAAGTGGCGTCCACACTGCGGCAGAGACTCTCCTGCTGACATAGCTTCTGCCCCCTCTCTGAGATGGAGCAATCACACTGATGGGCGAGCACTCTCCAGTCGGTGTAATGCGCCTGTACCGAACTGCACAGACACAGCTGTGCTGATGCAGCCCAGTACTAAAGACACACGCTGGCTGATGGCCCTGCAGACAGTGCCGTGTCACATGATGTGTTTGCAAACCCACAGTCCATTTTTCAGCTCCTGAAACTTTAGCAGAACTTTCCTGGGACTTCCTTTTAATGCTAGAACAACTCTTACCTCCACTCTGGGTTTAAAGACCGCAGGGGTTGGAGTATCTGCCACATCCCTCCCAACCGTTAATTCCTCTGGCTGCTAAAAAAAAAAAAAAAATCTACCTTGTTTCTAGGCTCAGCAGAACTTGATTTTTATTTTAATTAGGATGGCTCAGAGCAATGTTTATTTTCAACATTTCCCCCCCTGTTTTTATAAATATAATCTTCACAGTCCTGCACAATGAAGGGATTTAAGCATTTTTTAAATTGATTTAAGTGTTCACAGTTGCAAGACTCAATGGGCGGGTCAGATTTAATGACCAACTACTGACAGTCAGAAAGTTGAAACTCTGTAACTGTTAAGATGCAGTGTCAACATCCCTTGTCAAAATACATCAAGCAAATTTTCAGTCAAACTGGTTCAGAAGCTGCATTTTTTTTTCTTTGCACTTTGCCTGTCTGTAAATGTGTTATGGGTGGAAATATTTTGTAAATTCATATGGGTGTGCACGGTGAAATCGGGGAAGTGTAGTACTAAAAGGGACCTCAAGAGGTCATCTTGTCCTGTGTTTCTCAGTGACCGGGCTGTGGACCAGCTCCACTCCTTGAGATTGTCCTGAAACCCTTGAGGAAGGCAGCAAGCGGGTCCCTGGTACCAAAAAGGTTGAGAGATGTTCCAGACCAGTGTCTTGCACTCAAGGCAGGATGTGCTGACTTAGTTCCAGTCCTAATTTGTCTACCTAATTTGCCTAGTATCCAGCCATTAGATACTGGCTGTGCTTTTTACTCTTTGATTAAAGAGCTGTCTGCTACCAAAATCCTTTCCCTGTGCTGGTACCTGACGCCTGGTCAAGCAGTAACCTCTTTACTTTCTCTTGTTACGCTGAATAGAATGAGCTTGAATCTCAAGGCAGATTTTCCCATCCTTGTTCCCCTGGAGCCAGTGATGCTGGAAAACTTTCAATGATGGGAGTGCTGACAGCCAGCTCCCTTACCCCTGTCTGCGCCCTTTTCCCCCAGAGCTGGGGCTGGGAGCAGGGCCCTGTCTCTAGAAGGGAAGAACCTGGACAGGGAGTCAAGGCTGGGGGCAGGCATAGGGCCAGGAGCAGAGCCCAGACTGCAGGACTAGTGGCCCAGACTCAAATCCCCGGTGTAGGGCCAGGGAGTGGAATAGTGGCCATGGGGCTACAGGTGTGGGAGTGGGAGCAGGGCTCCAGGCATGAAGCACCAAGCATGAAGCACCAAGCAAGTAGCTGGAGAGCATGACACAGGGCCAGGACCTGCTCATGGTCAAGCCCTCTGTAAAACCCAGGAGAGTGCCACAGTTGTAACCACCATCAGGCAGATTCAAACCTGGGACGTCTGGAGCTTAGTGTAGGACCCTCTACAGCTGTGTTTCTTAAACTGCGTTCCGTGGTACACCGGTGTGCCGCGAGGCAGTCAGAGGTGTGCCGTGGAGAACAACCGTTCAAAATGGCCACCCTTAAAGGGGCAGGCGACTTTTTTTTTTTTTTGCTCAATAAGTTTCCCCCCCCCCGACCCTTTTTTCTCTCAACAAAAAATCCTAAAAAAAAAAAAATATTGTTTGGTGTGCCTCGGTATTAAAAAGTTTAAGAAACACTGCTCTACAGCTTGAGCTATAAAGCCAGCTGGCTCTCGGCTTAGCCTGTAGCGCTCCCTTGTTCTTATCTCTCTCTGTAAGTGGTCTAAGTGCCACTGCATGGCACAGTGACCCACACTAGGGGGGTGGGTTACACAGTATCTCCCACACCCCAAGTTCCCAGGCCGATGCCTATAGCACAAAACAGAAGAGGCCCCCCCCATTATAGATGTGACAAACCACTAGAGCAGGTTAGAGAAAAGGGTGAGTATAGTCAATGAAAAATAATTGTTTTTTCTCTTTTTGTCAGAACACTAAGAAACGTTCTGATTTTTCTCAATGAAAAAATATTAATTAAAAATAAATGTATTTCCAAATGCTGTCTTTTGTGCCTAGTGCAACTGAACAAAGAGGATGGGGGAGGTGAAAAGTATCCCAAATGGGAAAAAGCGTTCGCGTCCAGTTTTTCTGCTGAGGGGGGAAAAAAAGAAGGAAATCCCACCACATGGTCCTGCTCCACAGAAGATGGAAGGGGAAACTGAGGCACAAAGAAAGGCCATGACTTATCTTGCAAGTTGTTGGTAGAGCCAGGAATAGAACCCATGTGCTTTCAAAGCAGGTTCAGGCTTTGCTCCTATATTGTCCAGAGGGTCCCCTGAGATCGTTACCCCATCGGACAGGGCAAAATTCTACAAGGCAGAGCTTGAATTTCTCTCGCAACCTTTTTAATTTTAAAAAACCCCATTTAATGTGTTTTTTTAAGTTGCCGACAAAAAATGTTCTGACCGGTTCTCGAAGCCAAAAAGTTTCCCTTTGCCCCACTTTGGCCTCCCGTGTGAGGGGGCAGGTGTTGGAGCTCCAAGGAATGAGAACTAGGCATTTTATCCTGCTATTCAGGTCAAATTTAGCTATTTGGGGGCATAACTCAGCCCTCTTTGTTTTGCAGAGCAGCAGATTGGGGACCCAGCTGATCGTCTTTGACTTCTTTCAAACTGAGAATTCTCAGAATTTGAACTCCTTTCCACGGTTTCCAAGCCGGTCTTGTGAAATTTGAGGAAGTGGGTAACAGCTGCTGACTTCAGTGTTTAGACAGCATCTCCGGAGTGCCTGGTGCTTAGCAAACAAAATGAACAGGGCCTCTTCTGCCGCTTCCCCCTCCCTTTTGCTTATCAGAAATAAAATGCACCAGTTCCAGTTTACTCCCGGTTCTCTCCTCTTGATCACACTGTGCTACGCTAGAGACGCATGATTGCGTAAAAACATTCCTGCCTCAAAGCCCCTGCCTTGCCTGCGTGCTGCGTCACTGCGTGCACCAGACTTGACACAGGCTTGGGGTTTGCTTTTAGTACTTTGGGTAAAGTGGACATTGTTGTTTTGATCAAGACCAGGCCGTCTAGGCTCCCGTACAGCAAGATTCCATGGCTGTGGACACTTACAGAAATGAATCTTCTGGTTTTCTCTTGTGGCTCCGAGCACTTACCACCTGGTAGGCTAAAAAGAGAGCTTAGTAACACACATGATCAGCAATAGCGGATTTGTCTTCAAATACAGCAGCTTTGGCTTGGATCACATTTCTTTTTGTTATGGCCAACAAGTTATCAAATGCTGAAAGGGGAGGGGTTGTTTTTAAAATCTCTTTTGTTTACACCATTTCATTGTCCGTCAACGTGCTTTGAAAAACGTCAAATCAAATATAAATTCTGCACTTTGGTTTTTGCCATGTCGGCGGGCTATTTTACAAAAGAAAGGTTTCAGATGCCCAATAAGCTGAACGTAGCGATGCAGCCTTGACGCTGGGCAGAGCTGGCCAAAAAAGAATTGGATCTCATGGGAAATTCCCACATTATGAAATGTGGGGATTTCAAATTGGGACAAAAAGTTGAAATGGTGACATTTTGTAGCGTAAGAAATATTCTGCTTTGGAAAAATCAAATTGTCTGTATTGTTAGCCAAGGAGAGGAATGCTTTAGTTTTTGATATTACATTTATGTTTAAAAGCTAAAGATTTACCCGGCGTTGCTCAGGTCCGTAACTCAAATACGTTTTGTTTTTCTTCATTTTAATCATTGCTCTGGGGTGGGGGTGGGGATGAGGGGCTCAGTATGCGGGCTGCCTTGGAGAGAGGACAACTCCAGCCCTCCGTCACTGCAGCAGCTTGGGGCCATGTGAGAAGTGCCACTACGTGGCCACTGCGGCTGCAGCCGGCACAGCCAGGGGAGGGATGCATGTCCCCGACCTGGTGGACGAACAGATATAGAGACAGACACCGAAACAGCCAAAATCTCTGAAATATATAGTAGATAATGGTCCTTTCCCTCATCTCTGCCCCCTGCTGGCCCGATGGGGTTATAGCTGTCCTGGTCCCCATTTCTGGCTCCTTGCTGCCTCCTATGGTCATTCTCCAGTGTACCTGTCCTTCCTACAAGACCCCTCCCTTTCCGTTTTGAGAAACAATTGAATTCCACGCACATCCCACTGCCCTGGTGCAACTAAACCCTGACCTTGCTTTAAGCTAGGATAAGAGGAAGCTGCCTACCAAGTCTGGCAGTCCTAGCTCCTAACGTTTAGGAGGCATTCTGAACAAACGGACTCACGGACAGATGGAAAGACAGATGGCCATTTCTAAACTGTAGAGCAAGATGAGAAAATCAAAATAAAACATTCAGAAAAATCTGTTGGAAATGTTATCGAGAGCGTCACGTCCTCACAAAACATTTCAATTCCAAGCAAACGAGCTTTTCTATTGGAAAATTGCTCCGTGGAGGATTTTTCAGCTGACTCTAACCCCAGGACAGCTACCCCGGCACCACCCTAATGCAGGACACAGCGGAGGAAGAGAATGACACCCTGTTCTCACCCAGCCTGCTGCTGGCATTCTAGGTCTCATTAGTCTATGCAAAGTGCCAGTCTCCATATGCTAATGTGCCCCAAGAGGGTATTTCTGCTCGGCCCCCTGCACTCCAGAAATTGCCTGGGTGCCTCTGAAAGTCCCACTCAGTCCTGGGTGCTCAGGCAGTTCTGACTCAATCACACTGTTTGGAGAACACGCTGGCGCCCAGCTGCCAATGTAGCAACCACTGGGCTGGGACTCCTGGGACTGGGCTCTAGTCCCTGCATTACCGCTGCCCTGCTGTGGCCCTGGGCAAATCGCGTCCCTGCTCTGTGCCTCAGTTTCCCCTTTCTTGTCTATTTAGTGTGTGAGCTCGGGGGGCAGGCGCTGTCTTTCCCTTTGTGTGCACCACGGGGCCCTGAGCTCAGCCAGGCTCTGCAGGTGTTACATAACACTGGTGTTAACTTAAACCTCCAACGGGGGACCCCAGTGGCTGTTGGCACCAGTCTGAGCTTTGGAAAATGTTGATCCAATTAGTTTATTTTTAAACTCTCCACCTCATGTGCTGCTGGTTCCAGGAAGGGAAAGAAAAACACCTGGTTTTAATCATCTGGGGCGGGGGACTGAAAATCAGCCTGCAGCCTTATGAACAACCCTCTTTTGATACAGTCACAATAACAGTGAAACCAGAGGTTCTGCCTTTTCTTCATTCGCAGACCCATGTGACAAGCCTGGCAGGGTGAACTCAAGTCTGTCTCCTCACAGGCAGCCAGAGAAGGATGGGTGTTCGGGCTCCCTAGGAGTCACCCTTTTTGGCAGGGGAATCGGGGAATTCTCACTGCTTGCTGACCAGTTCCAGACTCCTGCATACAAATCTCCACTGGGCGAACCCCCATCAGGGATGTTTGGCATTTTGCCTTTTCCTTTGTACTTTAAATCTCCCCTTTGGTGTGTCTGTGGAACATGCTCGAGGAAGAAGAAATCCTGTTTCGTATCCCTTCTATCTAGTCTCATGTATTCTCTCTCTTACTCCAGCCCCATTCATCTCCCGTCTAGGGTGCAGTATTCCAAGGAACTTAGGGGAGTTAGATGAAAGTCAATGGGATTTGGGTGCATCATTTCCTTGAAAATTGCTTGATTCCTTTGAACATCCAAACCTTCTCCACCTAAATTGCTCTGAGCCAGATTCCCAGCTGGTGTAAATCAGCTTCGCTCCATAGACTATCCTCATTCGCAAGAGGTACAAGACACGGAATGGCTGAGTGTAGGAACTCCTGCAGGATCAAGGTTTGCTCGACATTTTGCTCATGACAGAGAGAGAAATCTCAGCAAGCCAGTGTCACATTTTTGCACCATCATTGAGAGGCGGAAATTGACATATTGACTTAACCATGCAGATTTTATCTTTCACCAGCGCGCTCTTGTTTTCCCCTCGCTGAGCAGAATGAAGCTGTTGGCTTGGATCTTCTTGGCCTCTCTTGCGGTTGGGGGTACAGCACATCTACACGCTGACCCGACGCTGGATTACTACTGAGAGCTCTGGAAGAAAGGCTATGGCAAGCAATACAGCACCAAGGCGATGTCTGGGTAGCTATGGGTTTAAGGTGTGTGGGTGTGGGAGAAGGATTTCCATGGCCATCCCCCCTCAGGTCAGCTGGGATCCAACATGCTAGCACCATGCCAGCTGTCACTGAGAATACTGCCTCCCCCTCCTTCTTGCCTAAATCGTCCCTGGAGGTAGCTAATTTTTCAAAGTGTGTCTGAGCCTGCTGACATTTTTCATGCAAGTCATTCTTCTGGGCTGAAAAATGCAGATTTGGGTTGATGGAAACAATTGGGGAATTCGGCTCAACGTTGGCAAATGCTTTCAGTTGAATAAAAAAGAGATGGAAAGATGGAAATGCTTCACTTCAGTGTTTAATCAATAAGTCATTTTGACTTTTGTTTTTGGAAGCCATTTCCTGTTGGACGTCCCCTCGGTTCTACGTACACCAGAAGGGCTGGAAAGCTGTAGACTGCACTGTGAATGTTTGATTCTGGATATTGTGTTGCATCCTGTGGAAGAAAACATTGTCCTCACTCTGCATTTGTAAGCAACAAGTAGCCAGAGGCAGTTTTATTATGAGCTGCAGCAAGAGAAAAACTGGTTCGGACGGGGGGGATCCCCCCCCTTCCGAGGCAGATCTTTGAATACAAGCAATTATGAAGCAGTTTATATACTATCAGATATAATAACAATTAGTCTCCTTCCCATTACAAACCCCAATGGCTAACAGTTATTTAGTTCCACCCAGATGCTCCTTATCTCAAGGTCCCTGCCAGAGTTAGCATTCTATCCTTATCTCTGTATGGAGGCGAGAGGCAAAGGCAGCGTCTAATTACAGATCTCGTGTTGTCAGGCCACAGACTTAGCCTGACTCTTGTTCTTTTGTTAACAAGACCAAGATGGCTGCACACAAATTCCCTTATTCCCTTTTCCTGCCTCCACATTCCTAATTTTATGAGCTGCTCCTTAATTGCTTTGTCTTCGTTGAAAGTCCCAACTTGGGGTGATTAGCGAAATCCACAGCACTTTCCCCCTAAATATACAGTGTTATCACCAATGTGCCCGCTAATCTTTTCCATCCAGCTGCGGATCTTTTCCCATTCATGTGTGGAATATATTTTTATGTGCTCTGACGCGCACGTGCACCACCGGTAGAATAAAAACCTAGCTGCAGGTGCTCTGCCAAGACACTAGGCAGCTTGGTAATCTCTCCTGCCCAGCAGTACAAGCACACAGGGAACACTGGCTCTTACTCACCTGGGTGAAGTTTCACAGGCCCGCCTCTGGGGAAGGGGAGGAGGAGGCAATTGACCCAGGGCCTAGCAATTCAAAGGAGGCAGGGCCACGAAGCAGTGAGGCGGCTGAAAACCTGAGCCCTTTGCATCACGGTTGGACCTTCACACCAGAGTGCTGGGCCACGCATTCCGGACAGCGCTAAGGCTGGCGGCCCTCAGCCCTGCCCCTTACTTGCTTTGCTCTGCTCATTCTGGGGGCGCGGAGCCAGGCCCCTCAACCTTGCCCAAGGGCCTGCTGTCGGCTCCACTGGAGTTCCATTTGCCTTGCTATCGCTCCCACTGTTGATTTAATTGGCTACAGTGGGATTCTTCTCTTCCTAACCTGTTGAGTAGTGTTGCTGTGCGCTGTTAAAAAGCTGCTGTGCCCCACTCCAGAGCTGGCTGCATTTTGGGCTGGGGAAGGACTCAGTCCTGCCCTGGATTTCCTAGGGAGTTTTAGAGGAGTCAGTGTTGCAGGATCTGGGCAACATTTTGCAAAGCACTGAGGGGCCCTGGGGACATGAAGTGTGATAGAAGGGAGCTGTGCTTTGATTCCAGAAAGAGGAATTGAAACGGCGGGTGATCTGGGAAAGGACTATTATACTGCATAACCTGGAGTAGGCCCTGGGGCTGCATTCTTGAACCACGTCAGACCTTGTAAGTTTAAAAATGATCACTACAGACAAGCGTCACGTTTTTTACTTAAAAAAAAAATGATCCTCTATTTCTTTGGGGGTGACTAAAGAATGGGGCAGATTAAGCTCCAATGAATGAAACGTCAGAATGAGCCCTGGAGAGGTAGCCCCTCAACGCAAAGCACAGCACCCCTGGGCCTCCTCCAGCTGCCACCTGTCCCAGCCTGGCTCCCCAGAGCTGAGCAAATCTTTGGTCTACTTTAGGGTCAGGGGTGCAGGTGGGAAATCTGCCACCAGGGAGGGCAGTCTTGCAGGTACTGCACCCTAGCCAACCCCCTGCTGGTGTGACTCCCCTTCTTCTGTATCAAATCGCACCCACCAACCAGCATGACCGTTCCCGTACAGGGCATGTGAGGTCAAAAATGTGGGAATCCCCTTCCCGCTTCTCTACTTCTGCCATGCCACCGCTGCCCCCCGCCTTGCCCCCTTGAGGAATGTAGAGCATGGAGTAACCCAGTGCCTGGGCTGCTAGGCTCTTGCTGATTACAGAAGTAGCTCCTTAAAGTGAAATTGCAGGGGTTTGTTCTGCGGATCCCATTGGCACTTAGGAGTCAGTTCCTAAAGTCAGGGGTGGCTTAAAAGTCCTGGGATTTGATAATTTCCGTTTGGGGGGCTCTCTTGATTTGCCTCTGGATTTTGCACCTTTAAGGGTTTTGTTTTCCTGAAGTTCCCCACAGCCATACAAGAGATGGAAACTTAAAAATATAAATATATAAGAAAAAAAATCTTTAAAAAAAGACAATCTTTGTAAAAGCGCACCAAAAGAGTAAAAATACATTTTTCAGCTACCAGTTTAGGAGAATGAATGGCTGGCTAAGTACGAATCAAGGTAGTTGCTAATGGTTAGCTAGCCATACTGCATGGGCTACCCACCCCACCACTCCCAGCATTGAGGCATGCAGTTGCTCGTATTTTACTCTGCATAAAGGAAACCACCATATCCGTAAACAAGGGTTGAACCTGCATCACACGGTTTGTATCTGAATTTCCCCAATGTTGGGGGCAAGTCTGTACACTGGCGGGGGCAGCGGTCTGACAGGTTGTGTCTCTGTGTTCTTTTAACTAAACCCTCAAAGTGGTTGGACACAGATTTCCTCGCCATCCTGACTGGAATTCCATCTAGTGGCCACACCCGGGCTGCAAGGTGCCCCCTCAGGGCCAACGCAGGATGTGTGTGGAGGGATGAAAGGTCACATGCCTCCCCACATGCCGTAGCAGGGGGGAGAGGGAAGGGGCCTGATGAAGTGAGTTTTACCCACAAAAGCTCATGATTCTATATGTTTCTTTCTAAGGTGCCACGGGGCGGCTCATCGCTTTTAAAGTTCCAGACTAACACGGCCACCTCTCCGAGATTCTTGGACTTGCTGTAATCTAACTGCTCGGTGTGAGATATCTACAATCATTCATCATTTCAGCTGAGTGCTAAGGATTGTCACTGTAGCTGTCTCAAAATGCAATGGAGTGAAAGTCCTGCCATGTGAATAAAGTTAGTTCAACCTGTTGGTGGACCGGTATTAGTGCAGAAGCCACCTCAGAGGTGGAGAAGCTAAGTAGGTGCATGAACACATCCCCAGCCATGTGTATCCATTTTGCAGGTCACAAAGCAGCCATTAGCAACTTGGGAGAGCAAGCAAACTGTGGACGTTCTTTGCAGGGGGGAACAGGTTTTCCATGGCTACACAAAATGGGGTTAGTATCTTGCATTGCTGCTGGTGTAAGTCCTACACGAGGACATTAGCACGCCAGCAACCAGAACTGAGCAGAGATCACCTTGTGGCACGGAGAAAGGCAGCCACAGAACCAAGTGCTGCTGCTGTTATGAAATGTTATCGGCCGAGCAGGGTCTGCCTTTGCCCCAAAGGCTCTAAATTGAGCTGCAGGTGGGGGAATGGGCAAGGGTGTGTGGAAAGGGAGAACCTGGAATCCCCAACACCAGTTACAAGTGCAAGCGCTGCAAGGCAATCGGGGGAGCTCGGGGAGTTGCATACGCTGCCTTGCTTTGCTCCACAGACCGTGCAGGAGTCCGGCTTCTGGGTCTGACCTACTTTGCCATGTGATTTGCAGACACCTGCGGGGGACAGTATGGGAGTGACCTCCCCCATCTCTCCAGCACACGCAGTGCTGTCTCTTCTCTCCAATTCAGCAGTGAGGTTGCTCTGAGTGGCCGGAGCTAATCCCATCTGTAAGCAATGCATGCAGTAGACATTGCGCACCCCCACCCGAAAGGAACAAATACATTCAACTGAGAGGCTTAGTCTCTGTTCAGCGGGGCCAGGTCTGGGACACTTAGCGAGCAACAGACATGCAGAGCCACACTGACCGCAGTTGAAACGAACTTTTAGGCCCCTAAGCTGCAAAATCTCACCCATGAGGGTGGAGCTCCAGAGGACACAGGGGTCTGGTCAGATCTACTGACTGGACACTCAGGCCACGGCTACACTGCTGGTTTTTTTGCAGAAGAGGATATGCAAATTGCATTCTCATTTGCGTATCTTCTTCCGATTCTTTTTGCAGAAAAGGTTTTTGCAGATAAAAAGCCCTGTGTAGATGGGGCCATTTGTCGGGGAAAAAAAACCCTTTTTCGCAAGATCCTGTAAACCTCGATTTTTAAGGAATAAGGGATCTTTCAAATAAGGAGGTTCCCCCCCCCAAGAAATAGCTCAGTCTACCTGGGTCTTTTTATCTGCAAAACCTCTTCCGCAAAAAGAGTGGGAAGACGACATGCAAATGAGAGTGCAATTTGCATGTCCTCTTCCACAAAAAATGGTAGTGTAGCCGTAGCCTCGAAGTCGAGTTACTGGGAGTGAGGTGAGGTGGGGAGGGGCTGGATCATCACTTGTATCAGCTCCTACTCAGCATGGGCTCCTCCTAGCTTCATAGGGTGGCTCCAATGAAGTTGGTGACACTTCACTGACTTGGGGGCGTTGAGATGGGAGGAGGAAAGCAGAGAATGATAGAGAGTGGGGAGGAGTGGCTGGGGCGGGGCTTAAGTGTAGGGGGCGGGGCAGAGGTGGAACTTTGAGGGGAATAGATACACAGGGGTTCTAGCACTTGGGGCGGGGCAGGCCAACCCTAGTGAAGCACCTCGAGCTGGCAGTGGGGTCAAGGGCTGGGGGGGGAGGGTTTGGAGCCGGGGGGCACTTTCCTGGGCCCGTGGTCGGCAGTATGGTGTGCCCCGTCCTCAGCTGGCCACTCTCTTCTGGTCCGGCTGCCCCCAGTGGTGACTGCAGTATCACGTCCCTCCAGTCAGCCCTCTGCTTTTCCATGGTATGGAAAACAATCACATTCCAGACACATCCCATTTTCCTGCCTTAACCAAACCTTGACTTTGCCTTCAGTAAGGAGAAGAGGAAGCTGCCTACCAAATTTAGTGGCCCTAGCTCTGACTGTTTAGGAGGAGTTCTTGAACAAATGAACTCACGGACATTCAGGTGGACTTGCAGACAGACACCTCTAAAATAGAGAGTAAGATGAGAGTCGAAACAGAATGTTCTGAAAATCTCCTGTTGAAAATTTCATCAAAATTGTCATATTCCCACTAAAGGTTTCGATTTCAACCAAACGAGCTTTTCTAGTGGAAAATTGCTCCGCGAAGGATATTTCAGCTGCCTCTAACCACGTGGCAGCTACCACTGCACCATCCTAATGCAGCACACAGCAGAGGAGGAAAACGACACCCTGTTCTTACTAGGGATGTAAATATTGATCAAAATAGTTAGCCAGTTAAATGATTAAAATTATATACCCAGGAGCCAGGGCAGCTAGGGTTCGGGATCTGGGGCCACAGCACAGCCAGGACCGCCAGGGTCACAGGACGGAGCCAGGGCCACAGAAGTCAAGGCCATGACATGTCTGGAGTCGCCAGGGCCACAGGACCCAGGGAGGCTGGAGCTGTAGGACCTAGGGCCGTGGTGTGGCCAGGAGCCAGGCCTGATGGGTCCATGGAGCGGCTGGGAGGGCTTATGGATCTGTGGTGGTTGGGAGCTGAGGCCATGGGAGCTGGGGCTGATGGGTCTGGGGCCGGGAGGGCCGGAGTTGCTGGCGCCGCTCCAGGAGTGAGGCTGCCAGGGCTGAGATATGCGGCTCCTGCAGCACGGCCAGTCCCGCCTGCCACCCTGACCTTGTCAGGTTCCTGCCAGTTGGACCCAAGGAAGCATTCTGGTAAGCTGGTCAACCTTTCACATCCCTAGTTCTTACCCAGCCTGCCGCTGGCATTCTAGGTCTCATCAGTCTATGCAAAGTGCCACTCTCCATATGCTAATGTGCCCCGAGAGGGTATTTCTGCTCGGCCCCCTGCTCTCCGGACATTGCCTGGGTGCCTCTGAAAGTCCCACTCAGTGCTGGGTGCTCAGATGCCCACCTGCCAATGTAGCAAGCCCTGGGCTGGGACTCCTGGGACTGGGTTCTAGTCCCTGCGTTACCGCTGCCCTGCTGTGTGACCCTGGGCAAATCGTGTCCCTGCTCTGTGCCTCAGTTTCCCCTTTGTCTGTCTTGTCTATTTAGTGTGTGAGCTCAGGGGGGCAGGCGCTGTCTTTCCCTCTGTGTGCGTCACAGGGCCTGGATCTCAGCCAGGCTCCCAGTGGCTGGTGGCACCAGTCTGAGCTTTGGAAAATGGTGACCCTGCTAGTTTATTTTTAAACTCTCCACCTCGTGTGCTGTCAGGTCCAGGAAGGGAAGGAAAAATACGCAGTTTCAGTGTTCTGGGGCGGGGGACTGCAAATCACTCTGCAGCCTTAGTGAACATCCCTCTTTTGATACAGTCACAGTAAAAACGAAACCAGAGGTTCTGCCATTTCCTCATTTGCAGACTCATGTGACAAGCCTAGCAAAGCAAACCCAAGTCTCTCCTCGCAGGCAGAGCAGGACGGGCATTAGGGCACAATAGAATTAGGGGAATTCTTGCTGCTTGCTGATCACTTCAGGACTCCTGCCTAGAACTCTCCACCGGGCGAACCCCCATCAGGTATGTTTGGCTTTTACTTTTCCCCTTGTGCTTTAAATCTTGTCGTGTTTGAAACGTGCTTGAGGAAGTAAAACCAAAAAATGGCGTTTTGCTTGTAAAGAGTTTGCATCCCTTCTACCTAGTTTAATATAGCCTCTCTGTCTCCCTAGCCTCATTCATCTCCCTGACTAGGCTGCAGTGTTCCAAGGGACCTAGGGGAGTTAGGTGAAAGTCAATGGGATTCGGGTGCTTATTTCCCTTGAACATCGCTTGGGTTCCTTTGAAAATCCAAGTCCTCTTCACCTAAATCTCTCTGGGCCAAATCCTCAGCTAGTGTAAACCAGCTTTGCTCCAGGGACTACAATGGAGTGACACCTGTTTACACGTGGTAGGGATCAACCTCATTGACCTTAGTGAAGCTACCTGAGCTCCCATCTGAGCAGGGAATATCTCTGGCTTTCCAGTTCTATCCCTCACCTTATCGCCTCACACCAGGCTGTGATGCCCTTGTCCAGGCCCATGATCCAGTCCAGGCATTGTAGAAGTAGCCAGGTGATATTAGCCATGGACCCAGCTTGGCTTTCAAGTCTGTGGTCCTTTGGAGTTCCAGGAAAGACCCTGCCCCCCTCATCCCTAAAAGGTACAAGACACGGAATGGCTGAGTGTGGGCACCCCTGCAGGATCAGGGTTTGCTCGACACTTTGCTCATGACAGAGAGAAGGGAGAAATCTCAGCAAGCCAGCGTCTGATCTTTTGCACCATCACTGAGAGGCGGAAATTGACACATTGACTCAACCATGCAGATTTTATCTTTCACCAGCGCGCTCTCGTTTTCCCCTCGCTGAGCAGAATGAAGCTGTTGGCTTGGATCCTGGCCTCTCTTGCGGTTGCTACTGCACATCTACACACAGACCCGACGCTCGATAACCACTGGGAGCTCTGGAAGAAAGTCCACGGCAAGCAATACAACCACAAGGTGGTATCTGGGTAGCTGTGGGTTTAAGGTGTGTGGGCGGGGGAGGATTTCCATGGCCATTCCCCCTCAGGTGAGCTGGGATCCAGCATGGTATCCCCATGCCAGCTCTCCCTGAGAATACTGCCTCTCCCCTCCATCTTGCCTAAACCATCCCAGGAGGTAGCTTGTTTTTCAAAGTGTGTTCTAATTTAGGATCTATTAGAGCCCGGTGAGATTTCTCACACCACTCATTCCTTTGGGCTGAAAAATGAAGATTCAGATTGATGGAAACAATTGGGGAATTTGGCTCAATTTTAGCAAATTGCTTTGGTTGAATAAAAAAAGAGATGGAAAATTGGAAATGCCTCATTTCAATGTGCAAAAAATCATAATTTTTACTCTTATTTTTGGAAAACTGTTTCCTGTTGGAGTTTCCCCCACTTCTATTTAAAAACAAAAGCTTTGAAAAGCCCCAAATGAAACAAAACATTTGATTCAAATTTTAAAATGGGTAACTGATTTTTAATACATTTCCTAGGTTTGGCCACCAAACTGACAAATCAGTTGTTTGCATAGCTGTGGGCTGCATTGTGCATGTTTGATTCTGGATATTGTGTTGCAACCTAATTGTATGTGCCGCTCCTTAATTACTCGGGCTTAGTTGAAGGTCCCAACTTGGGGCCACAGCACTTGCCTATTAAATTATAAAGTGTTATCACCAATGTGCACTCCAATCTTTTCCACCAAGGTGTGGATTTTGTTCCTATCCAAGTGTGGAATAATTGTATGTGCACCAAGGTACGTGCAAATGAGCACCACAAGTAGAATAAAAACCTAGCGGGGGGTGCTTTTGTTAATCAGCTGGGGAGCATTTGAATCTCTCCTGAGCATCACGCTCTTGGCTCTGCCATTTCTGGAGGTGAAGAGCTAGGCCAGGTAACCTAGCTAGGCTAGGTTAGCTCCTTTGGAGTTACATTTGCCTTGCTATAACTCCCACTGTTGGTTTCACTGGATACAGTGGGATTCTTCTCTTCTTCTCCTAACCTGTTGTATACTGTTGCTGTGCCTCACTCCAGAGCTGGCTGCATTTTAGGGTGGGGAAGAACTCAGTCCTGCCCTGGATTTCCTAGGCAGTTTTGCTTGAGTCAATGTTGCTTTGATTCCAGAAAGAGGACGTGGAACGGCGTTTGATCTGGGAAAAGAACCTCAAGCTTGTTATGCTACATAACCTGGAGTACTCCCTGGGGCTGCATTCCTATGACCTGGGCATGAACCACCTGGCAGACATGGTAAGTTTAAAAAATATCACTACAGACCAATGGACTGAGCACCTGGGAATTATCTGCATTTCCCTGAGGCTGACTAAAGAATGTAAAGGAACAAGGGGCAGATTAAGTTTAAGATTAAGCAGTGAATGAAATATCTGCAGAGGTAGCCCCACAACACAAACCACGACACCCCTGGGCCTCCTCCAGCTGCCACCTGTCCCGGCCCTGCTCCCTAGAGCGGCGCAAATCTTCGTTCTACTTGCCTGGGTCAGGGGTGCGTGTGGGAAATCTGCCACCAGGAAGGTCAGTCCTGCAGGTATTCGGATGCTTGCCAGCCACTTGCTGGTGTGATTGCCGTGTTTCTGTGTTAAGTGGCCCCTCCAACCAGCATGACCCTGCGTGTACAGGGCAGTGTGGGAATCCCATTTCCGCTTCTCTACCTCTTCCGCGCCACCCTCCCTTATCCCCATGTGAGGAATGTAGAGAGTGGAGTAACCCACAGCCTGGGCTGCTAGGCCCTTGCTGGTTATGGAAGTAGCTCCTTTCAGTGAAATTGCAGGGCTTGTTCTGTGAATTCCATCAGCACTCTGGAATCAGGCCGGAAAGTCATGGGTGGCTTTAAAATCCTGGGATTTGATAAACAGGCTACGTCTACACTGGCGGCTTCTTGTGCAAGAACAGCTATTCTTGCACAAAAAATTGCCGGGTGTCTACACTGCACGCGCGTTCTTGCACAAGTAAATTTACAGTCTAGCGTTGGAAAACAGGGCTTCTTCCGGAAGAGTTATTCCTCTCCCTACGAGGAATAAGCCCTGTTGTGCAAGAGCTCTTGCGCAAGAGGGCAGTGTAGACAGGCAACATGAATTTCTTGCACAAGAAACCCCTATGGCTAAAATGGCCATCAGAGTTTTCTTGTGTGAGACAACGTCCACACTGCCATAGACGCTCTTGCGCAAAAGCACGTCTCTTGTGCAAAAGCACATGCCAGTGTAGACACGCTTTTGTGGAAGACTTTTTGCGCAAGAACTTTTCCGCAAAACAGTTCTTGCGCAAGAAGCTGCCAGTGTAGATGTAGCCTCGATGTTTGGGGGCTCTTTTTATTTGCCTCTGGATTTTGCACCTTTAAGGGGTTTTTTTCCTGAAGCTCCCCACAGCCATACAAGAGAAGGAAACTTGAAAAAAAAAAAAAGCAGAAATTCTCGTTAGTCTTAAGATCCCTTCCCGTATGCATTGTTGTTTCAAGAGGCTTGGCAGTGCTGAGGCTCCTGGGTAGAGCCATGTGAAGAAGCGATTTTTTTGGTTTGGTGCCTGAAAAAATCCATCAATCCACCAAAAATAGTTTCAGGTGGATCTGAAATGGCAATGGTGAAATGCAAAAGACGAAAACAATTCATGTAGGCTCGGACAACACATTTCTTTCTGTTTTCTAGGTTATTTTGCCTTTCAAAAAAGAAAGAAAATGAAAGTAAAGTTTGGAAGAAAAAGTTATTTTGAATCAAAACATTTTGACTAGTTTTGAAAAAAAAAATGCTGCTGAAAAATCTGGCCAATTCGAGGTGAATACACACAATCTTTCAATCAGCCCAAATATGCATTTTTCAGCCAAAAAATATTTTTTTTTGTTTTAAAGTCTTCCTGCAGCACTAGTCCTTGTGTGTATTCCCTGCCATGTTCTGTGGTGTGAGGGTAGTACATGAAAGAATAATCAAATCCAGAGTTCCCGGGCTACTGTGTCAGCTAGATTGACCCCAGCATTCAGATGCGCAGTTGCTCGTTAGGGTTGGCAGGTGTTCAGAAAATACCGGACATGTAAAACAAAAGGCCGGCGGGGACTTACTTCCTGTGCCGCATCTGGCAGGGGCGGGGAGCGTGTGGAGCGTGGGGATTTAAAGGCACAATGACTTTTTTTTTCTCAACCAATTTTTTTCCTGCCATGTTCAGGATTTTTTGTGCAAGTATCTGGCAGCCCTATTGCTTATATTTTTCTCTGCATAAAGGAAACCACCATATCCGTAAATAAGGGTTGAACCTGAATTTTGTATCTGAGTTTCCCCAATGTTGGGGGCGAGTCTGTAGAATGGCGGGGGCATCAGTCTGACAGGGTGTGTCTCTGTGTTCTTTTAACTAGACCAGCGAGGAAGTGGCTGCTTTGTTAACTGGAGTGAAAATTCCCCACCGACCTGACCGGAATTCTGTCTACAGGCCACGCCCTGGTGGCAATGTGCCTGACTCCATGGACTGGAGGGAGAAAGGATGTGTTACTAATGTCAAAAATCAGGTGAGAGGCTCACCCTGGTCCTAACTGACATGGGTGCCCATTGGCTGCTGCTGAGCGCATCTGTCTGGCTTTTACAGGGGGCCTGTGGCGCTTGCTGGGCGTTTAGTGCTATCGGAGCCCTAGAAGCCCAGGTGAAACTGAAAACTGGAAACCTGGTGTCTCTCAGTGCGCAGAACCTAGTCGACTGCTCCATGATGTACGGGAACCATGGCTGCAGCGGCGGATATATGACCGAAGCTTTCCAGTACATCATTGATAATGATGGCATTGATTCGGACGCTTCCTATCCATACATGGCTCAGGTAGGTGTCTACGTTTACGACAGACACATAGGCAGGGCTGTCCCTACTGACATGCCAAGCATGCAGCTGCGTAAGGCACCACCAAATTTGGGGCAACAAATTGCCACACATTTCATGGTGCCCTTTGCAGCTGAGTGCTGTGTATGGGCTCCAGTAGGCCCCGTTCCCATCCCCTGGCCGAGGCACCCCCTCTCCTGGTGAGGTACAACCATAGGCTGGAGGACTCAGGAGAAGCAGTGGATGGCTGTGCAGCCATCAGCTGGAGAGAAGCAGCCGTTTCCCTTTCAAAGTGCTGCTTCTCTCCTCTGCCCCTGAGCCCTCCCTGTGGACGTGCAGCTTAGCAGGGTCTTAGGCCAGTCTTACCCAGGCTGGGATCCAGCTTCTGGCCTCTCAGGGGAAAGAGAGGAGCAGGGGACTGGGCCTATGGCAAAAACTGGACCTAACTTTGGCAAATATTTTTGGCTCATCGATACCCAGAAACTTTCCCCTTCCCTCAAAATGTCAAAAGGACCCATTTTGACAGTTCTTTCTGAAATTAAATATCAATTCAACATGTTTCACTCGACCCAAATGAATTTTTTCCCATTTTTTGTTTCAGCAAAAAACCTTTAAAAAATTCAATTTTGTTTTGAAATAAACCAACGGATTTGAAAAAAAGTTCTGTAGTTTTCTTTTGTTTTTTCTAGATAAGTCCCTGAACTGAAAAATCAGTTAGTCACTCAGCTCTAATCTTGATGCTCAAAGGCAGGAAGAATGCCCCAGAGCAAGGCTGGGCAATAAGCAAGAGGCAGTTTGCCAGGATTAGCCCCTAGTGGATCGCTGGTGTTTTATTTACCTGTGCATCAGCAGGTACATCCACTTGCCTCTTCCATTGGCCACAAATTGCCATTCCCAGCCAATGGGAGCTGCAGGAAGTGGTACAGACCAGGACACTGCTTCCTGCAGCTCCCATTGGCTGGGGACAATGGGAGCTGCAATTGACTGTACCTGCTGTCGTGCAGGTAAATATAGCGCTGGCAATCCGCCAGGTGCTAACGTTGACAAACTGTGTCTGGCCCGCAGGCCACTTGTTGCCCTACCCTAGAGGGTGCCACAGCGGTGTAAGAAATGTGAGGGATCCAGACCACCTAGGGGAATAGAGGGGAGATGAAAACAAATGTTGCGAGTGAGTTAAATGTCCAGGCCAGAGATCAAAATGTCCTTGGTTCACCTGCTATTTGCTGCTGCCAGAATGGAACATGTCACTATAACGCTACCACACGAGCTGCCACCTGTTCCAAGTTCGTTGAGCTCCCCTATGCCGATGAAGCAGCCCTGAAGGATGCCATCGCCAATATCGGACCGGTCTCTGTCGCCATAGATGCGAAACAGCCTACATTCTTCCTGTACAGAACAGGTATGTTCCCTAACCCAGAATGCCTCGCGCCTGGAGCTGTCAGTACCTCGTTTGAAGCAGCAATGCCTCCATTTCCTGCGGACTGTCTCTTTGACGCACACCCTGTGCTCTTCCCACAGAGACGTGGCTTCTGTTTTCTTGTTTTTTCCTGTAATCTTTTGGCCCTTCAGTGCATTCCAGCATTTATACATAGCCGCAGGCGGCTGAAAGCGTATGTTTTTCTTTTTGTGAGTGACACCATCATGTAACCCCTTGGCTCATAGTCACTGACTTCATTTTCCCCAAGGATGCCCCACTCCCACTCCGCCCTGTGAACCTGACCTGTCCCTCCCCCACCCTCGCCACTGCTTCCTCTGAGGTCCTCCCCATGCTCCACCTCTTCCCAACTTCCCACTCTGCCTCTCCTCTAAAGCCCTGCCCTTGCACTGCCTCTTTCCACCCCTGCTCCGACCTAGAGGCCACCACCCCGCTCGCTGCTCTCTGACCTCCCCAAAGAACCTCCCTCAGCCATCAAATGGCTGATTGATGGTGCTGCCCATCAGCCATGGCTGATGAGTGCTATGGAACCCCCTTTTTTATCATGGGTGCTCCAGCCCCAGAGCACTCATGGAATCGGCACCTGTGCCATGGTTCAATATGTGTTACATGACCCCTTGTAGCAGCTGGTAAGAGGATAAATGCCTACTACTGCTAGAAGCTAATGTCTCTTGGCTTTTGCATAAGATATGTCTACATTGCATGCCGCTGGGGACAGCATCTAGGGTCAGTGTAGCTACCCATTCCAGTGGAAAGCAGGCACGGCAGTAGAAGGCTCAGGCAGAGTGGAGGCAGTGGGAGCTGTCGGAGTATTTCCCCACTAACTCTCACTGCTGGCTTCTTTCTCTATGGCAGAAAAAGGCTGCAGCATCTGGGAGGTAGCGTAGCAGCATATGACACTGCTAAAACTAGCAGTGTGGGCAGTGGGAGGCCCTGCTTGGACATGTAGGGCATGTACCATAATGGCCTGGGTGTATCTTCACTGCCATATGCCATTTCCATTTTCTGTTTATACCTTTTTGTGTGGGGGTAGTGTATCTAGTCTACATGCTGCCATAAGGAGTGTGCAGTATGGATATACTCTGATACTGGAAATTCTCCAGGACAGGAGCTATTGCTTTGTTCTGCATTTACCTCTCTGCTGGCTGCCCTGGGCACCTGAAACTGCATGACTGCTCATGTGGCTTCCCCTTGGTTCCCTCATTTTTCTTCAGGGAAGCAAAGAAATCTGTGGGGGACATAAATTCTGCACATGCACAGTGGCACTGAATTCCCCCAGGAGTACAGTGTGGACTCTTCACTCATGTTAATGTATTGCCAGTGCACCTGGGGCTATGTCTAGACGACAGAGGGATGAAAATCAAGCACATCGAAATTGCTAATGAATCAGGGATTTAAATATCCCATGCTTCATTAGTATAAACATGGCCACCGCTTTTTTTTCAAAATGGAGCTTTCTTTTTTTTTTTTTTTTTAAAGGCAGTCTAGACACGGATCTGTGGAAAATAAACCCTTTTTCGACAGATCCTGTATTCCTCAAATAATGAGGTTTACAGGATCTGTCAAAAAAGGGTTTATTTTCAACAGATCCGCGTCTAGACTGCCATTTTTTTGTTTTTTTTTCCGAAAAAACTCAGTTTCGAAAAAAAGCGGCAGTCATATTTATACTAATGAAGCATGGGATATTTAAATCCCTGCTTCATTAGCAATTTCGATATACCTAATCTACACCTCTCTGTCAACAGAAAGGTGTAGTCTAGACACACCCTGGGTGAGCAGCAGGGAGATGGACTTTTGGTTCTGCTAAGGCTCAGTGATAGGAAGAGACTTTTCCTACCTATGGCCCTGGTGAAAACTGAGGGTAAATTGCTTGTAGGGTAAGGAAGTAAGTAGAAGAAGGGCATCACCCAACACAGGATTTGAACCCATGACACTGAGAGTGCCAACTGAGCTAGCCAAGCTGTTATTAGGTGAGCCTGTCTTGCTGGAGCTAAAGAACCAATGTCTTCTAGTCAAGGCTGTGGCAAGTTCACCAACTATTCTGTGGCTCGGTCACCACTGGAGGGAGACTAGTCCACCAAGTGGGCATGGCTTACATTAATCTGTGATGTCTTTTGTTAGTTTTGACTGGGTTGTATTCCAGGAACAATCAGATATTTTGGCTGCAATTTTGTGCTGCACCAAACTCAGCCCAGGACAACTCTAAAATGGCCTTTCAGGCCAATTCTGGGGTTGAGACTGCTCCTGGGGTAATTTAGGCAGCCTCGGGTGTTACATATGTCATGTCAAGCTCCCAAGTACCACACTGAATTGCTATACACCCGAACCCTGGCTGGCAGGCCAGAGCTTTTGAAAGGGGGCCTCCTAAGATAGCTTCTGGCTGTCTTACTGAGTTCCTGTGCTGGTGGAATTCTGGGTTGGAGGATTTTAAGGGAACATTGTAAGGGAATCATATTAGAAGGAAGATTCCCTCCTGGTGTTTGTAGGAGATGGGATACTGCAATAGCTCAAGGGATGGGTGGAATGATGGAGCCTTTCAATGATTGTATAGGCCATAAAAACTTACCTTCCCATCGGACTGTGTGCTGGACTGAAGTTTAGGAGAGCTTGGTTCTGTTCTTAGGGCAAATCATTTACTTCTCTATGCCTCAGTTTCCCCATCTGCACCATGAAGATAATGAGACTGACCCACTTAGTGATCTATTGATAAAAAGAGTGAGCAATTATTATTACTCCCATTATAGGGGCCAGCTTAGAGGCATGTTGGTTCCATGTGTGTGCCGTTGCTCACAACAATTTTATTAAGAAGAGAGAAATCCCTGCTAGCTTCTTTTCCTCCCACATGATTGTGCATTCTTTCCTTCCAGGAGTCTATGATGATCCACGTTGCACTCAGGATGTAAATCATGGGGTCCTAGCTATTGGCTATGGCACCCTGGATGGGAAGGACTTTTGGCTGGTGAAAAACAGGTAAAGGAGAATCCATGACAGAGCTGTATTTATATCTAGAATAACAGGCTCCTGGGATGCGCATGGGGTGTGAGTAAACTGTGCAGAGCTGTGCTTGTCTGTATCTGTACTAGTGTGAATTGGACTGTACTCTGTTAAACATCTTGAAATACATGAAAAAATGGGTGGGGAGAACCCTGACTATAAATCAAGGTGTTTTATTCTCTTAATGTTTAATTCTGTGTTGTTCTCCCTTTCAACAGCTGGGGGGAATATTTTGGTGACAAAGGTTACATTCGAATGTCCAGGAACAACGGAAACCACTGCGGGATTGCCAGCTACGGTTGCTATCCACAAATATAGAGGAATGTTCCGCTTCACAAGGCACTCTTCAGATGTGGTCTCTTCAACTGCTACTCTGAGACTTGCTGTAGTCTAACTGCTCTGTTTGAGAACAATGTACGGGCTTTAAAGGCAAAATCCTGCCATCAGATCCAGGTGACGGATCTGAGACAAGTAGCTGAAATGATGAATGACCATGATTGGTCTGGTTCAGAATTTGGGCACTTTTCGCTTTCTCTCCCTGTCCCCTAGTTCTGTTTCTAATTGATTAATGTCTCTCCATTGCTTTGCACGTGAGAAGGTGCTTTTTCACACCTTGTCATTGTCATTGAAGTTGTCTCAAAATGTAATGGAGTGAAGGCTGCATCATGTGGCTAAAGTTAGTCCAAGCTGTAGGTGGAACAGTATAGCTGCCAAAGCCACCTCAGAGGTGGAGAAGCTAAGTAGATGGATCAACACATCCCTAGTCACAAGTATCCATTTTGCAAAATGCAGGATGCAAAACAGCCATTAGCAGGCTGGGAGATCAAACAAAGTGTGGGTATTCTTAAGGGAGAGGGGGATATGTTTTCCATGGCTTCACAAAATTGGGATGGCATCTGGCATCCAGAACTGACCTGAGATCACCTTGTGGCATGGAGAAAGCCAACCACAGAACCAAGTGCTGCTGTTTTTATAAAATGTGACCTACAGAGCAAGGTCTGCTTTTTCCACCTGCAGCCTTTGGACAAAGGACACAGTGATGAAAGGCCTGATTCCCTCTTCCACTGCACAGCCATTGACACCTGTGCAAAGCAGCGGGACAATGATGCTGAATCAGAACAGAAGTACCTTTCACCTCAGATATAAATGACCGCACACAAGGCACATAGTGGAGAACCAGCCCCAAAGGCTATAAGTCTAGCTGCAGGTATGGGGCTAGTGATTGACCGAGCAAGTATTCTGGGAAAGGGTGAACCTAGCATCCCCATCCCCAGCTACAGACAAGTTCTGAAAGGCAGTCGCAGGAGCGCTAGGACTCGCATACGCTGCCCTGCTCCACAGGCCAGCAGCGAAGATGGTCTGAGGGTCCAGATCTAATCTCATCTGTAAACAATGCATGCAGTAGACATTGCACATCCTCTCCCAAAAGGAAAAAAATAAATTCAACTGTCTGAAAAGTTTAGGCTCAGTCTGTTCAGCGGGGCCAGGTCTGGGATACTTAGCGAGTGACAGAAATGCAAAGCCACACTGACTGCAGATGAAAGAAACACTCAGGCCCCGATGCTGCAAAATCTCACCCATAAGGGTAGTGCTCAGAGTCTCTGCAAAGCCAAGAGGGCTCCATATGGACGCAGGGCTCCAATTAACCTGGTTACAAGGTCATGGCCTTAGTTAATCAAAGGGAAGCTGGCAAAAATGAGAGCTCTCTCTGTATGTTACAGGGCCAGGTAGAAAAATAATCAGTGGTGGGATAGGAGGGAAAAATCAAATCTTTATGACAATGTAACCATTTGGGGAGCTTGACTCCAGTTATTTCATTATCTTTGTGGCTGGTTTTAGCAAAATTTGATGTGTCAGTTGCAAAAAAGAAACCCCAACAACCCTCCCCGGCCCACACAAAAACACACGCACCAGTGGATGAACGTAGAACAATTGAGCAACATGGTGACATTTCTTGAGATGTGCAGCCAGCACCAAAGAACGCTGAGGATTTCACCCCCACACATATGTAGCCCTTTATAGCATGGACCCAGCCTCATTCTAGGCCTGACTCCCTGTTTGTGCAATGGCCTTTTTACCCTGGTACAGCAGTGTACAGGGACCCCAGTGCAAATGAGGATCAGTCTGTCACTTGGAAGCCCTGGGTGAATACCTGTCCAGCTGGAGTAGGCCACCTAGCATGTGGCTCTAATATGGGCAACCCCTTCTCTTTCCTTGAGGGTGCTGTGGCCACAGCATGGGCAAAATTGGGGGAGACTGAGACTAGGATAGCAAGCCTGAGAGAGTTATGGCTCTATCAACATCCTTTCTGACCAGAGGCGCAATGGGAGGAGCAAGGGCTACAGACCCATGCAGAGCAGACAGGTGTTTACAATCCCACCTGTCGGAGGTTTTTGGCACCAGGTTCCATGGCTCGGGGAAATGGATTGCCCTGTTGCTTTGGCAGGTGAGGAACTTTCCTTGTTGCTGCACATGTCCTTTTCCTTTGTCAATCAGCAGGTGTTCTTGACACTTGAAAACCAGAAGTGTCATTTATTGGGGGAAATGATAAGCTAACAACAGTGGCTTTAAATATGTTGCACACACACCTGGTGCTTAACAGACAGACTAAATGCCAGATCCTTGTCCTGGTAGCTTGATTTCCACGGCTTCCATCCTCAGTTCTCTATTGCCACTACCATTGCACAGATGTAAAATGGGGAATAACTGGTCAGATGGTAGTACTGCTGAAAAGGATCTGGGGTTATAGTGCATCACAAATTGAATGAGTGATCATGCTGCCAAAAAGGCTAATATCCTTCAGGGGGGAATTACCCAGGAGCATTGTGTGTAAGACATGGGAGGTAACGCCCCCTCTCTATTTGCACTGGTGAGGCCTCATGATTCTGGGATGCATTAACAGGGGTGTTGTGAGCAAGACATGAGTAGTCATTCTTCCACTTTACTCTGTGCTGATTTGGCCTCAGTTGGAGTATTGTGTCTAGTTCGGGGCACCACATTTCAAAAAAGATGTGGAGAAACTGGAGAGGGTCCAGAGAAGAGCAACACAAATAATTAAAAGCGACAAGGAGTCCTGTAGCACCTTATAAACTAACAGATGTATTGGAGCATAAGCTTTCGTGGGCAAAGACCCACTTCACCAGATGCATGTATCTGATGAAGTGGGTCTTTGCCCACAAAAGCTTATGCTCCAATACATCTATTAGTCTATAAGGTGCTACAGGACTCCTTGTTGCTTTTGGAGATCCAGACTAACATGGCTACCCCTCTGATACTTGACACAAATAATTAAAGGTCTAGAAAACATGGCCTATGAGGAAAGACTGAAAGAACTGGGTTTGTTTAGTCTGGAAAAGAGAAGATGAAAGGGGACATGATAGCAGTTTTCAAGTACCTAAATGGGTGTTACAAGAAGGAGGGAGAAAAATTGTTCTCCTTGGCCTCTTTTGGTAGGACAAGAAGCAGTGGGCTTAAATTGCAGCAAGAGAAGTTTAGTTTGGACATTAGAAAAACTTCCTAAATGTCAGGGTGGTTAAACATTGGAATAACTTGTCTAGAGAGGTTGTAGAATTTCTATCATTGGAAATATTTAAGAGCAAGTTAGATAGACATCTTTCAGGAATGATCTTGATGGATCTTGGTCCTGCTGAGAGGCCAGGGAACTGGACTTCATGACCTCTCGAGGTCCCTTCCAGTTCTAGTATTCTATGATTCTATGTCTCCTGAGGGATGGACAACACATAATGGGATTAATCTTCAGCAAGGGAGATTTAGGTTGGAGATGAGGACAACCTTTCTCACATTAAGGATGGTTTAGTACTGGAACAGGTAACCAAGGGCATGTCTACACTGGGGAGTTATTTCAAAATAACTCCCCTTATTTTGAAATAAGATGAGCATCCTCACTACCAAGCCTGTTATTTCAAAATAATGGACTTATTTCAAAATAATATCTCCTGCTTGTGAAGAGAAATAAGCTTATTTCGAAATAGTTATTTTGGGAGTTATTATTTTGAAATAACCTTGTAGTGTAGACATAGTCCAAGGGAGGTTGTGGAATCCCCATCACTGAAGGTCTTTTAAGAACAGGTTGGATGCTCATCTTTCAGGGATGGTCTAGGGTTACTTGGTCCTGCCTCAGTGTGAGGGAGCTGGACTAAACAATCTCTCCAGATCCCTTCCAGCCTGACATTTCTCTGATTTTACGACTGTGCAGTCATAGTGCAAAACAGGTGAAAAACCCTGCAGAAGCAACATGTTGGTAGCACTTCACACCCATCTTGCAATACCTGCAAAGGGTGAGGCAACAGGGAATCACGCCTACCATAGATATTTTATTTTGCTTCGTTCAGTGCTGGTCTCTGAAGAACTCCACCTGGAAGAACACCTTGGAAGCCCCAGTAGCTCTGGAAGTTCATGTAAAAATCACAAGATACTTAACAAAGTTTTATTTTCCTTAAGGCTAATTATAGGTATTTCTCCTTCCAAAGACTGGAGTGCACATTTCAGTGATCGTATACAGAGTGAGAACCATAGATCCACTGCAGCATTGCCAGCAACAAACATAAATCTCTGTACTCCAAAATGGACTCTTGAGAGCCAGAAACATGGCCTGTTAAAATAGCAGTGGCTGTGCATGCCTTTAAATAATTCGCAAGCCCTTGAGTGGGGCTCGCTGTTCTATTTAAAGGGATCCTATTCTAGACCTGCACGCAACTCTAACCTTAGGCATGTTTTAATCTAATTGCTTTTTGTAGAAATGTTGAAGACTCTCTAAGGGGGAAATTCTCTGATCTGTTTAGTGGATCTGAAACAAGCTACACAAATTAGAACTTATTGCAGCAGGCCTCACCAAGGAGGAGGATATTTTTACTTTGTTTGCTACAAGCTGCCCAGGGATGTTGTGAGGTTTAATCGCTTTCTGTCTATGCTGCTTTGCACGTGGCAAGTGTTATATAAGGGCTAAGTATCATCAGGCTAGCTCAGACGGGGCTGGAAGAAAGGCTGCTTTGGGTGGGAAACATAGGTGCTGAACTTTATTTCTCCCATGGGGGATATTCTACCCTCTCTCTGCCCTGCGGCTCCACCCCCATGCCACCCCATCCTTTCTCTACCTCTTCCTGCCCCTGGCTCCAACCCTTCCTCGAGGCCTCCACCCACTCGCTGCTCTCTATTCTCCCCCTAGCTCTCCCCCAGTTGCCAAATAGCTGATCAGCAGAGCATTCCCTAGCAGCTGATGGGTGGTGCCCTGCAACAACTCAGCAGGAGTGCCACCAAACAGCTGCAGCTGGTGGGTGCTGAACACCCACTATTTTTTCCGCAAGTGCCTGAGTACTGAAGTACTCACAGAGTTGGTGTCTGTCAAGGGGGATGGGTGACTCCCATGGCTTGAGAAGATAATAGCCCCAGCGCTTTCCCTTCCATGCCCACCAGAGCCCACCTCCACCGCATTGAGACTGCTGCTGGACCCTGCCCAGGCCCCGTCACAATGTGGCTGCTGGCCTTCCTCCCCAGGGTAGCTCCCCCAGCCTGGGATAGTGCAGTCCCAGCCCCGGAGCTCCGGAGAGCCAGTGGCTGTAGCCTGCCCTGGCCCTGGAGCCCAGCCACCTCACCAGCAAGCCCTCCATCCACTACAGCTACACCACCATCCCCAGTACTGGACAATGGCCAGTGGTCCACGGTGCTAGCAGGACAGGCAACATGGCACGGCCTCCAGCCTGGCTGTGTCAGCCTTCGGCACCACAGCAGCAGGCTGGGGAGGAGGCCTGGGATCAACATGTGTCTGCCCTGTTCAAGTGTGTAGGTTTTTTTTAACCTAAAAGCTGCAAAGCAAATGTTAGCAACCCAATGAATTGTGCACCCTCCATTTTATTGAGTAAAAGCGGAGAGAGGGAGAGTGGAAAGAAGCAGATAGAATAAGATGGAACACATCCAGATACGTTTCCAAGCAAGCCTGGATGAGAATTGCCATTTCCAGTATTGTGATCCCCAGGAAGAATTGGCTACCACTGCACTACGAGAACCTTCTTTCCACAGCTGAGGACAACATAGGAGGACAGAGCACATACCACGAGTGCAGAGTCTGAACCTAGCCAGGGTAACTCACGTGCTCTATCAAGCCAGGAATCCAGCTGGTGAAATTTCCAATGCAGAAGTTTCATTTTTATTTCTTCAGTCCTTTATCATGAGAACACAGGTCATTCCTCTGAATTTCCTAATTTGTCTAATCATTGTTTTGTGGTAACTCAGCGGGCCACAATGCTTATATGTAACCCTTTAGAAGTTGCAGGCAAATATATTCATTCTCACAAACTGCTATGTAATCTGTGTTCTGAGCATCAGGACCTATGCTGATTTATAGCAGCTGAGAAGCTCTCAGTTGTCCTTTGCTCTGTTATAGAAACTTTCGTCTGAGGACGTCAGGGTACATCTATACAGCAAAACAAAAAACAAAACCAAATCCCAAACCAAACCAAATCAAAACAGAAACCCACCATAGCTTGTTCTCTGGTCAACAGACTCAGGCTTGTAGGGCTTGTGTTGTGGGATTAAAAATAGCAAATTTGCCTTTGAGATAATTATAAAGGCTTTAAAATCAGAGACAAAAAGGCCTGCTGGTACTAACGCTAGATAAATTGGCTATGCTCTGTGCCTGTTTCCTCGCCTCCAAAATGGCGACAATGCTATTGACTCAGTTTTGAAAAGGGTTTGAAGTATTTGGACGGATGGTGCTGTATAAATACTGCACATTATCAGTATGCTGTGAATTGTGTTTTCTATTCTACTGGGTATTATGTATTATGACTGAAGCTGGTACGTCAGTGACATCATATCTACTAAGCCCTTTCTGAGTGAAGTAATTGGGGAATATTAATAATCTCTAGCTCTTACTTGTGGCTTTTCATCAGTACATCTCAAAGCACTTTGCAAAGATAAGTATGATTAACCCAGTTTTACAGTGGGGGAAACTGAGGCATAGAACAGGGAAGTGACTTGCCTATGCTCACCAAACAGGCCGCCAGCAGAAGTTCAGGGGAACCAACATGGGCCCATGGACAAGGTGTGGGGGGGCCCAGCTCCATAATCCCAGAAGGGGTAGGACATCAGGCAGAAAGGGCAGGATCAGGATAGCTATCACTCTGTGCTGCTCAGAGGAGCAGCGTGCCCCCTCTCCCAGCCCTCAGAACTGCAAGGTGGTGAGTTGAAGGACGTGGGGCTCAGGCCACCACCTCTACAGTGGCAACAGCGGCCACCAGGTGCTGCTTGAATTGCTGGGCTCCAGGGCAACTGCCCTCTTTGCTCCCCCTTGTCGGTGGCCTGCAGAAGTCAGAATAGAACTGAGGTCTCTTGACTCCTCCTTTGGCATTCTACCTCCTACAGTATCAGGTGAGTTAAGCCAAAGGGGAAGGGTGGTAGAGCAGTGATGGGAGACTGGTAAGCAAACCTCAAGTTCAGGCAGTGCGTTGGGTTGTTTTAATCATTGCTCAATCGGAAGGAAACAATATGCTTAGAAGTAATTTAAAATAATTAAAACTTAAAATGTTAATAACTATGTTCTCATCTAGTTAAATTTACCATAGTTTAGACCAAAATTACATAGAACAGGACTTTGTTCTTGCATGACAATGAAACAGTGGGGCTGACAGGAATATGTTTTGGGAAAGTTGGGGCAGATTTGAAAGGCATAAGTGCTGAATTTTCTTAATTATCCACTGGATAAGCCCTACTTTTCATGGGTTCTTATGATGCCCTGTCATCTGCAGACAGTTTGAGTCCCAAGTGTCCTTTTGGCATTATGTTATAAAGGTATGTCATGAAATAATAGTCACCCGCCAGTTTGTATGATTTCTGCACATGGTTCTGTTGCACCAAACTGCAACCCTCCGTTACAACACAACATCCCCACCCATCCATCAACACAACTGGGAAGTGAATATGTTGCTGCGTTCTGTGAAGTCAGTGAAGGCATCATCACAATGCGATTAGTTTATCCTGCAGAGCAGACAGGAACAGGTGGCAGCCCTAAATCAGTGATAAACATGGTGGAGGAGGCAGATTTGGGATAATAGTGTGTGCACCTTCACTTGCTTGTGATAGCAGAGAGTAGTGAAGAAGAGCAGAAGCTGTGATGAAGGGTACGTCTATACTGCAAGAACCAACACCCTGAACCCAATCTTAATCTGCAAGGGAGGTGGGGCTCTGAACCCGGGCAAGGTGGGAGGACGGGGCATCTCTGTGAAGGAGCAGGGCCTTGGCCAGAAGGGGAGGCGTGGGTTAGGGTTAGGGTTAGCACTTAGCGCCACACCAAACCCCGCCCCCCAGTGCCATCCAGAAAGTGCCACCCTGGGCGCCAGCAGAGACTGAAATAGTCCGGGGCTCTGGCTGCAGTAACAGCTGCAATGACCAGGAGTTCTGAGCCCTTTTGAATTGCTGGGCCTCAAGGAAGGAGCTCCCTCTGCCCTCCCGACCCTGAGTCAGTAGGGGTGTGTCTAGACTACAGGGTTATTTTTTTTCTGAAAAAGTAGTCTTTTTTTAAAAAAAACTTCACCTGCCTCTAGACTGCAGCCGTGTTCTTTCGAAAGTTAATCAAAAGAACTCAGCAGTTTTTTTGATCGTCGTAAACCTCATTTTAAGAGGAATACTGCATTTTTTCGAAAGTACTCTTTCAAAAAAAGGCACTACCGAATGCAAACTGTGCTTTTTCAAAAGAGAGTGTCTAGACTCTCTTTCGAAAAAGCAGCTCACTTTTTCGAAAAATCTGCTTGTAGTCTAAAAAGCCTCTTCCAAAAGAGGCTTGTAGTCTAGATGTAGCCTTTGCGTCACTACAGATCTTACAGTGAATCAGCTGTATTGCTACTCTGTCTTCTGTGCAGCTGTCTATGCCAGTGAGAGAGACCTATCGCACCAGCATAATTAAAATATAGTAGTGATGGCCAGGGGCGGCCCATCCATATAGGTGAAGTAGGCGGTTGCCTAGGGTGCCAAGTTAAATGGGGGGCATAATATCATTGAGGGGTTTGGAGGTGGGGGCGCCGATTGCATGGTTCACCTAGGGCGCCAGTTACTGGCAGCTAGTCTAGGGCCGCCCCGATGATAGCTATGTTGGCAGGAGTGCCAACATAATACTGTCCACACTGGTACTTTTGTCAGTGAAACTTAGGTCAGCCAGGGGTGTCACACCCCTGACCGACAAAACTTTTGCAGGCAAAAATGCTAGTACAGGCAGTCCCCGGGTTACGTACAAGATAGGGACTGTAGGTTTGTTCTTAAGTTGAATTTCTATGTAAGTCGGAACTGGTACATATTGTAGGGGAAACTCTAGCCAAACATTTCTCCAGAGCTCAGTTTTATTCTCCCACACCTCACTTCCCTCAGTCCTTTATTCTCAAGCTGAGATGTCTGCTGAGAAAAGCCGCTCCGCGTCTCCCTGGTCTGCTGGGGGGAAGCAGCTAGTGCGGGGTTGCCTCACCCCGTTTGTAAGTAGGGATCCGATGTAAGTCGGATCCATGTAACCCGGGAACTGCCTGTATAGACTGAGCCTTAATCTCCCTAGCTGCAGTTTTAGCACACTGTGTCTTGACCTGTCCTCAGAAGTTGAGAACAATCTATCACCCTCTTCTTTATAACATCCTTTAATGACCTTGACCACTGTTATCATGCCCCCACACCAGTCTTTTCTTGATTAACCAAACCCAATTTTAACTCATATGTCCTGTTTTCTAAACTGTAATAATTTTTGTTGCTCCCCTCTTGACTTTCTCCATTTTGTGCATATCCTCCCCAAAGTGTGGTGCCTAGACCTGCACACAGTGCTCCAGCTGAGGATGCATCAGCGTTGAGTAGCGTGGAAGAATTATTTCTGCATCTTGCTTCCAACGCCCCTGCTAATACATCCCAGAATGTTTGAGTTTTTTTGCAACAGCATTGCACTGTTGACTCAGATTGTTGACTTAGTTTGTGATCCATTGTAACACCCATCCTTTTCTGCAGAACACCTTCCTGTGCAGTCATTTCCCATTTTTATTTGTGCAATAGATTTTTTCCTTCCTAGATTTGTCCCTATTGAATTTCATACTATTTAGTTCTGACCATTTTCTCCTGTTTGACAAGATAATTTTCTTTTATGATCAGGCAACAAAAGACAATGGGTCTACTTCTCAGTTTTGCTAACCCTCTTTAGCACCAGGCAGTGGCACTGTAAGCATCTCCCACACTGGTTCCAATGAAGGTCCTCAGTCCTGAAGTGAGAGGTTGAATCAGTTCACATGGCACATAGCTTTGGCTTCTTCTTGAGGCTGCTAGGAAAGCAAAATTTTCAACAACCACAGGCACAATTTTGTGACAAGGACACAAGTTCATTAGGAAATACATGGAGGCTGCCAACCTCAAATCACATAGAATACTGAATAGAAATTGCAAATTAATGATTTTGCGATGGGTTAGATTTGGACTGTCACTGAGCATTGAAGAGCTTCATAGCCCATTTCCATTAAACCTTCAGTTCTATTGGAAACTTTGTTTTTAAGGGTTATCTTTCAATTACACAGACTGAGAATATTTCTCATGCATATAATGGCACGCATCAAGATAGCCAAATGTTATAATACTTTTTTATGGCTGCAAATTATACTCTCTGACTAGCTCTTTCACCTGTGTGCAAAAGAAACAAAGTTTACTTTCAGTTTCAAAGGGTTCTGCTTTTGTTCCCGTCTGCTTGATTTTTGTATCTGCTTACTCACTACAAAACAAACCTTAAGCAAGCGATAATCATGTCTCATGACAGAAAGCATATTTAAAGAAAACTGAAACCTCTGCAGAGGGAACTTCTCCAGTTGACCACTGGATTCCTGACTATATGAAGCATCTGGGAACCTTTGCTACATCCAGACTTGGTAAGCCTGGCCTGTCTTCTGTTGTGCAAAAGAAGAGTCCTGCCTCAGGATCACAACAATTTAACAGGTAATTTACAAATATGTTACTTGGAAATGTGTATTGACTTATCTTTCTTTCTCTGTTTTTCTCCATTACTTCCACCATTTAGTACTAGCAAAGAGTGCAGCATCAACAGTCCCAAAGACAGAAGTGACATCTCTTGCCCATAACAATATAGACCAATGAGATTCCTTCATTTCACTCTGCTAATGGAACTCTGCACTATCCCAAAGGAAGCATCTCATGGGATTAGTGGGGGATTAAGTTTCTGTATCTTATTCTGTTCTTAGTCTCGACCAATAAAGGGGTCCAATGGTGACTATGATAGATGCTCTTCTGTTTTAAAGACCTAGGACTAAAAGTGGGAAATGATTGGAGAGCAGATTCACAAATATTGGGCAAACTTCACAGGGTGATGTTATTTGTGATTATTTGGAGGAATATCAAATATTGATGAAAATGTTTGCAATTATGAAAATGTATCATGAAAGTTCTACTTTTTGAAACTAATTATTGAAACTAATACTCCACTGCCTCGTAGCTATCATTTACACTTCTGTATTGCGGGTGCTACAAAATATCACAGCTCTGAGAGAATTCTGAGTTTTGTACACATTTTACATTCTGCACTGTGTGGTCTAACAGCCTGTGTACTCTCCATGTAGCCTAAACCTATATACTCTCCTTGTAGGCTGCAAACCTATATACTCTCCTAAACCGTTCACTGTTTTATCCTATTCTAGCAGTAACTCGAGGACCTACAGGGATTGAATCCTGTGAGAAGTTAGCTTTTGCAGTAGTGTAGGTTGGTTATGAGAGTTTATATATAATATTTTTTAAAACAATTATAGCTAGGTAGGTATTAGTGTTTGGAAATCTCCAGTTCTCCTAACTAGATTAGTCTAACCACAAAAGGGCCAGTGTGCTGATGTAGAATGTGTCATTATTTCGTGTGGTATCTGAAAGTACCAAAAATACAATGACCTGCCAGGTTGGACACGCTGCTTTACCAAGAAAGCAGAGGGTGACATTTCTTGGTGTTTAAGTCACAAGTGCCCATTTTAAGAATTTGTCCACGAGGGCATAAAATGATATCGCATGCAGATTTAAAGGGGTGTCCTAGTTTAATTCTCCAATCGAATGTGTGCACACTCAAATCTTAGGGTGCAAAATCTATTTTTGGCTTTGAAGGGTCTGGCTATAGGTGATGCACGAAGGCCTATAAAACCCTCGGCAGGTAGTGTGGAGCAGGACTTTCTTCCTTAAGCTCGTTTCCTTATTTTCCATTACAGTGCTAGTATTCTTTTAAGTCTCTCAGTTTCTTCTGCTACAATACTCTCTGACCTCTCACTGAGACCCTCATTCTACCAGCAGAGCGAGGCTGGTTCTCTGACCCCTCAGAGTCTTCAGGAGAGTGTGTGAGTATGGTATTATCCTAGGAAATTGCAATTGTATACTCAGGCTGCATTTATGCTACCACCTGAGGCAATCGAATCAATTTATGCAGTCGTCGCCTTTGGTATTTTATTGTGTGTAAATTTAATACCTATTTTAATTAAAAAATGCTTTGATTTGGTACCACCCATAGTGTAAGTTTGATTGCCGCAGTTCCAAAGACCTGCCTCCAGTCATAGAACTCTTTGGCTCTTGGTTTCTGTAACTGGGGTGGAGGGGAAACCTAGAGATTTTGTGGTCAGATAATTGGTGAGCCTAAAACCCAAACAACATTCCCAATCACATATCTAACTCAGGGTAACAATAGGTAGAAATGACATGATACAAGGCAGTGGAGAGTCAAGTCCACTGGATACATACTTGTGTGGGGAGAGAGCTTAGGTACAGATACAGGACTTGCTGTTCGTGCCATTCCCTTGAGCCCTTCAAAGACCCTGGAGTGATGAGAAGGAAATAATATATTGTGTTGCATGACAGCCCATTTACATCTTTTGCAGTTTAAGATGCTGACAGTGGGCCGTGTTTTACTGCTTATGGTAGCAGCATCTGTTGCCAACATAGGAAAAGATCCTACCCTTGATTCAGACTGGGAACACTGGAAGACAACCTACCAAAAGCAGTACAATAGTGAGGTAATTTATATTTCCATTCTAAATATTTATTTTTGTGATATATTGTACTAAACCAGGACAGTATGCTCTACTACCTGGTTGATTCTTTTTACTGTTAAATAATTTAGTGGCCAAGACAAACAGAAGAACTGAATAGAATTTTGGGGACTGAAATGTTCAATATCATGTTATATCTGGATTAAATGTGATCATAATCAGCTTCACAACTATTTATTAGTGATATCTGAACTGTGGAAAGAGTGACTTATGCTTCCAGGAGTGATTAAAGCTGAAGGTTGCCTTAATGCGCTTACAAAGTGCAACTCAAGAATTTGTTTTCTAATAAGCTAATTTATATTCTTGGACTATACTACACATGGAGAGAAACATTCTTAATATTTTTCATTCAAAGCAATTATGTTATGATCTTATTTCCTCAAATTCCTGTAAGAAAAAGAATACCTTTACTTACTCTCAATCTAGTGTTTATTTCTGGCCCGCCAGAGTGCAGCGTGGCGGGCCAGAAATAAATTTAGAATTGCTGTTAAATTTAGAATGGCATGAACAGCAATTTTAGAAATTGTAATTTAGAAATTGTAGAATTTAGAAATTGTAATTGCATTGTCCATATTTTACAATGTAATGAGATCTGGTTGAAAAATCCATTTTTGCCTTGTTAATTTGAAATTTATCCATTGGTCACTTGAAAAATTTAAAACAAAACCTTTTCTGTGTTTCAGATTTAATTTGAAATTTTTGTCTTTTTCAAAAATGAAAAATTAGCAAAACTTTTAAAACTTTAGATTTTAGTTTTTTCCCCTTTTCTCTCACTGCTTTTTTTTTCTACTGAAAGTAATAATGAAACACATCATTTTTCTTTCCACTTTTCCTTTTTTATTTTTTTATTTTCTCTACTCTGTAACTTTGCAAAAATTTTCCAACTTTGAAAAAACTGAAGTGGTATATTTAATTTTTCCTTTTGCCATTAAGTAACTCGTGCAAAATGGAAGAGATTTAAAAAGTTAGAATAGAAAAGGGAAAAAGAAAAAAAGAAAGGAAAATGTTGCAATTCTCTTTCTTCCAAACTACATGTTGTTCATCTTATTGTGGCAATAGGAGGAAAAAAGAAGAAAAGGCTATGAAAATTTAGAAGTAAATCAAATCAAAATGAAATTTCAATTTAAAATTAAACAAAAATGTAGTTTAATTGGGACACTTTCCATTGGAAAAAATACCACACAAGCAAACTTATTCCACCAAAAATTTAATTTTTTATTAGCCCCATTTTCGTGACCAAAAATGTTCCCATTTCTTTCATTATTTCAGGAAGAAGAGCTTTTCAGGCGCCTGATCTGGGAAAAAACCCTGAAAATTGTTACAGTTCATAACTTGGAAGAGTCAATAGGAATGCATTCATACACAATGGCTATGAATGGCCTTGCAGACATGGTAAATTTCCTCATCTACTTTGTTCTCAAATTATGTAGTGACATTTTGTTGTTTCAAGCTCTTTTTAAAAAAAAAGAAGTCATAATAATTGTAAAAAGATTTTTCCCTCACCTTTGTCAGAATTGCTAGTGCAATTAATTGCACTAACTAGTTACCTGTATTTTGGTTATTTTTAAAAGTAAATGATCCAATGCAATATGATCCCGAGAGCATGAGAGCAGAGGGTAGAGACATAATTCAATGGCTAAGACACTGAATTGGCCATCAAGAGAACTAGATTTAGTTACCTATCTTGCCATGGAATAACTGTGTAGCCTTAGAAATCTGTAAAATGAGGATAATACTTACTGTACTTTGCACAGTGCTTTGAGATCCTCAAGAAACAAGAGCAAAGAGTTATTAAAGGAGTGGGCTTTGGATCCACCCCCATTGAATAACAATGTGCTATTTTGCACAGCCACTCTTTAGAGTACAGCTATTGTTTAAATCTTAGACATTTTCTGCCATGTATTTGTTAGCTGCTGCAAAGTTGGCTGATTAGGGCACTTGCCAGACAGCAGTATGACCAGTTACTGATTATGAATTTTTAACATTCTCTATTCCTTTTTAAAAATTTTATTTTAACAGACGTCTGAGGAAATAACAGCTACCATGACAGGGCTCAGAGTATCCAACTCAGAAATGGATAACCTTACAGTTGATTGGCCTGGAGAAAGTGTTCAGATCCCAGATGGCATTGACTGGAGGAAGAAAGGTTATGTCACCAGTGTAAAGAACCAGGTGCGAACTCGTAGGTGGAAATTACAATAGGTGGAGAATGAATACTACAACCCGGATAATTGCAGAATAGTGTGAATCTCCCATCATCTTCCTCACATTGCTGAGGAAGAACTGCATAGTTCCAGCAATGCAATATTTGTAAATGACATTCTATGAGAATATCTATATTGCTGCATTATCCATTTCAACATGTAAAATCATGCTTTTTTATTTGAAGTTGTTCATTCAGCTTATTTATTATTAAGGCCAAAGCAGACTGTGAAGAGATTCAAAAAGATCTCACCAAACTAAGTGACTGGGCAACAAAATGGCAAATGAAATTTAATGTTGACAACTGTAAAGTAATGCACATTGGAAAAAATAATCCCAACTATACATACAATATGATGGGGACTAATTTAGCTACAACTACTTAAGAAAGTGATCTATGAATAGTTCTCTGAAAACATCCACTCCGTGTACAGGGACAGTCAAAAAAGCAAATAGAATGTTAGGAATCATTAGAAAAAGGATAGAGAATAAGACAGAGCATATCTTATTGCCTCTGTATAAAACCATGGTACGCCCACATCTTGAATACTGCGTAAAGATGTGGTCGCCTCATCTCAAAAAAGATATATTGGCATTGGAAAAGGTTCAGAAAAGGATAAGAAAAATGATTAGGGGTTTTGAACGGGTCCCATATAAAAAGACATTTAAAAGACTTGGACTTTTCAGCTTAGAAAAAAGAAGACTAAGGGGGGGAAATGACAGAAGTGTATAAAATCATGACTGGTGTGGAAAAAGTGAATAAGAAAAAGTTATTTACTTATTCCCCAAACAGCTAGACTATCTATATTTACTTCTCATACTGTTAAAGCTATCTGTCTCACAAGTGCATTGTATCCGTCTTCTCACACTTATGCTGTAAATCAGGAATAAGGCCACTAGTGTTTTTGTCTCAAAAGTATAATTAAGCCATTTATGATATCTACCTTAACATGTATTTTGTTGTTGTTGAACCTTGCAATATGCCTCAGGGATCCTGTGGTTCGTGTTGGGCGTTCAGTGCTGTGGGGGCCTTGGAAGGACAACTGAAGAAGAAAACAGGGCGTCTGTTGTCACTTAGTCCCCAGAACCTAGTAGACTGTACCAGGAGCTATGGCAACGATGGTTGCAGCGGAGGCTATATGACTAATGCTTTCAGATATGTTATAGACAACAATGGCATTGATTCAGAAAAGTCCTACCCATATGAAGGTCAGGTGAGTATCACTGGGTCAAAGGTGTTTCTTTGGGGAGGAAAAAATTGGAAAAGTCTATATTTTACCACAAAGTGTTTTATCTGAAAGATAAATAAGGGGTAAGACTTAAACTTCTATTTTATATCTATGGTTGAATTAACATTGTAATTGATTTGGTTTTTTTCTTCTTGATTGCTGAATGATTTAATTCAATTTAAACACACCATAATGTCTTTTTTTAATGGTATCTGAAATAATTAGAGCCTTATACATGCCACAATTCTGTGACTGCAAAATTTGCATCAGAATACACTCCTTACCACAGATCTGGGTTCCAGAATATAAGCTTTAATTCAACAATAACAACAAAACCTTTATGTTTATGAAAACCTTCCAAGCAGGCCCCAAATGTATTGTTCAATTAATTAAATTGAATAAAACCCCATATTTTGAATTTTACCTGAATGTGTGGCAATATTCTCAAAGTGCCAAAGGAAGCAGGAGACTCCATCATTGCATCAGAATTTATATCCATCTTGCTATACATGGGGCCCTGGAAATAATAGTGCCATTTCATATACCAGCATACTACAGAGTGAGATCATCTACTATATATTTGAGAGTTTGTCACATCTGTGTGTGTGTCTGTCCGTTTGTTCAAGAACCACTCCTCCTAAAAGGATCACCAAATTCAGTATGCAGATTTCTCTTATCATAACTAAAAGGAAGCTACAGGTTTGGTTGTGCCAAGAAAACGGGATGTGCTTGGAATGGGATTGCTTCTCCTAAAACCATGCTGAAAAGAAACAGAATCAACAGGCAGGTGAAAGGGGCAGGCTGGGGGGCACCCCCCACATCTGGAACTGCCCCAGCCCCAAGCCTCCCACCCTCTAGGCTCCTTTTAGGGAGCACCAGGTCCACAACTCCCCCAGCCTTGATTTGTACAGAGACACTGCTGGCTGTTCCCCTTTGTCAGAGAGCCTGGGGAAAGTACACAGTTTGCTGCATTCCTCACTCTTGAGTGCAGGGGGCAGATGATCTTGGACCTACCCCATCTAGGCAATATGTACCCATCCCTCGGCTATGGCTGCTGGAGTTGGAGTGGCTATCGAGAGGCATTCCTCACCTGGCCCCAAGCTGCTGTGTTGAGAGAGGTCTGGGGTAGTCCCCTCTCCCACAGGCAGCGTGCAAACTGATGCCCTCATCCCCCACCTCATCCCAGAGCAATGATTTACATAAGAAAAACAAAAATTAATTGAGTAAAGGACTGGAGCAACTGGGATCTTACTTTGTGAGGTAGGGAGCCATCTATTGACAAAAGCATGCAAAATATCTACTATATATTTGAAAGAGTAAAACAAAAATGGAGTTAAAGACCCAGACTGGGGTACTCCTCTCTCTCTAGGGCAGCGTGCATACTGAATCCCTCATCCCCAACCCTATCCCACAGCAATGATTTAAACAAAGCATTACATTTTCATTTTATTTTCTGAAAAACAGAAATTTATCGACTTAAGGACCCAACCAGCGCCAGGTAAATCTTCTAGCACTGTGTATGTGTAGCTAGCTGGATAGATGCTGGTGCTGGGGGGATGTGACTTAAAAACCAGTTCCCCCCGGCACTGACTCCACAGTGCCGGCTGCTCCCACCTTGCGCTGCTGCCTCTACCAGAGGCAACAGCGTGTGGGGGGTGAGTGGGGAGGGGGTAGGTGAGACAGTCACAAAGTAATCTCAGCCTGTGTCGGGCCCAGGCTCACCACAGACAAGGGCTGCCATCGCGAAGTAGCTTCTGTCCCTGGTGGTATGGCAGCAGCCTCTGCTTGTGGTGAGCCTGGCCCGCTGCAGGCAGAAGCTGCTTCATGGCAGCCTCACCTGTCCACCTACCATGCTGCAGTAGCGGGGGCGGGCGAAGGCAGCACCATGGAGATGGTGCTGGTGGAACCAGCTTTTAAGTCTAGGCTCATCGAGTAGTTGACCACTCAACTAGTCACTTACATCCCTACTTGCCATAGTTATTGTACCATTTTATCTCTGCTATCTTCTACAGAACAAAAATTGCCGTTATAAAACTTCTGGACGAGCTGCCACCTGTGTCAGCTATAAAACAGTCCCCATGGGAAATGAAACTTACCTTGAAAAGACAGTGGCTTCAGTGGGACCAGTATCTGTTGCTATAGATGCAAGCTTGAGCTCCTTCCACCACTACCACAAGGGTAAGAATTGTTTTCTTTCCAGGTATTTTCCAAGACCTACATAGTTCTTAACAAAATTAGAGAGAAAGACCCCGAATCAACAAAACACAAATCTAACTTTAAACATGCATGTGAGCCACTCCACTGAAATCAACATACCTGTTTGTCACAGTTCAGGGTAACAGCATCTGTATTTCTCTTCAGTGGTCCTGCATGGGCATCATTCTCGGGCTTTCAGCAGATACATGTCTCTTTCTGTTTCTACTGGGGGGTATTTTCAGGATGCACCGTTCCCTGCCTTCACTATATTATTCCCAGAAGAAATAGACCTCCCATCCACCTCTGCTTGTTTCTCTTCCAAGACCGATAATAGTGTGATTGTCAAAAGTTTTAAGTACTATACAGTTCTTCCTATGCAACCCTGTTTTATTCTTAGGGTAAAAAGCATTGCAGAGAAAATATATGAAAACAATAAAAGAACCTACATGATTAATAGTAAGCTCACCAGAATTCATCCCAACAACCCTAACATGGATTCTGGCAGAAGCAATCCTTCAGATTCTGGGCCAAGTGGATTTCTTGTAGTTACAAGTTCTTCACAGCTTCAACTCAGAACAAGTGTTCTCATAATATGTTTAATATTTAAACATAATTCAAGAAGATTTAACTTAATATAGTAAAGTTTATACCAGATACTACAGGATATAGTCAGCCTGCCACACTACTCACATGCCTAAAGTGAAGTACATGTTAGTAAAGCGGATTACTGACTCAAGTTCAAGGAGCAGCCCTGGGAAATTTAAAGGGTGAGTTAACTATTCTGTAAATGCCTACATGAGGAACAAACGTTTAATAAATATTCAAATTAGCAAAAATTGAATATGATCCAATGGCTAGAAGCTAAAACTAGACAAATTCATACTGGAAAGAAGACATACATTTTTAAGTGAATATAATTATGGCAGATTGTCCATCGTGGACCATTTTTTAAAAGGTTGAATTTTTTTTTAAATGTGCCTTAGAAATTATTCTGGAGAAGTTCTATACCCTGTGTTATACAAGAAGTCAGGCTAGATGACCACAGTAGATCTTTCTGGTCTTAGACTCTATACTCATTAGCTCTTGTCTTAAATTAGTCCATAGTCTGCAATGAGCTTCACATAGGTGTATCTTTGTACTTGTATGGAACTCATTGCAGAATTTGAGCTTTATATTGTAACCTGACTTTCTATGCATTTACATAGTCCCTAGTACAGAAGCACAGTGCTCCTGATTGGGGATTCTGAGCACTGCTGTTTTCTAAATCAATCAATCAATCAATCAATCAATCAAAATATTTTCAGGTGTATACTATGACCCAAACTGCAATCCTTCAAATATAAACCATGCCGTTCTTGTTGTGGGATATGGTGTAGACAAAGGTGTACCATACTGGCTTATCAAAAACAGGTAAGTATGAGTTTTCTTTAATTAAAATAACTTTCAAGTCTTTAAAATATAATTTTGTCTTAAAGAACTGGTTTAATAGAGTACAAAAACAGCATCAAATTAAATAAAATATCTTTTAAAAGTCTTTAACTGTTTTGTTCAGAAGAAGTGGGGTCTGCTCACGAAAGCTCATGTTACCATCTACATGTTTTGTTTGTCTATAAAGTGCTACCAGACCATTTGTTGCTTTTTTAAGTTTAACTGTTTTGTTAGGTATTTCTCTGATTATTAAAAATGAAAGAATATTTTAAAATTCTATTTTACTTTTCACTATTCTGTTTTGGTCTCACACATGACAGACAGCTTGACACAAACTTGTTCATAGAATCATAGAACTGGAAGAGACCTCAGGAGGCCATCAAGTCCCGCCCCCTGCTTAAAGCAGGACCAATCCCAACTAGTTCTGTTAATTTCATTTCCTTTCATAGCCAGTTTTGCATTTTGATTCTCATGGACCACCAACCAAGCAAATTAAAACAGGGAATCTATCTATCTATCTATCTATCTATCTATCTATCTATCTATCTATCTATCTATCTATCTATCTATCTATCTATCTATCTATCTATCTATCTATCTATCTATCTATGATATATGATATAAAAACAAATACTGATTGTTTTTCTTCTGCAGCTGGGGAACCAGATGGGGTGCTAAAGGCTATATTCGGATGGCAAGAAACAGAGGCAACCTTTGTGGAATAGCTTCACTTGCCAGTTATCCACTGATGTGAAAAATACTTAGTCCTGGTGAGCAGGAATGAAGAGTCAAATACGTTTTTAAATTCATTTTATTCTCTCAGTTCCCCAAAGAACTGTAGTCTTCAATAAGTCCTGTTTTGCATTATACAAATTCGATGGACCCCAAAGATCTATTAAAGTCAAGAACAGAAAAGTTATGTAGGAAGAATCACTGCTTGCTATGAAATTTCATGAGTACTAATTATAGCCTTCTTGGCATATTGCTTTCACGTTTAACCAGCCTGAAGCAGCATTCAAGAATCTACATCAACTACTTCTGCCAACTAGTCACATGATACTGATTCTTGTTTCATTAAAAAAGTGAAAAACAGATGCTTGCCTAATGTTATTTTTCTATGTAGGCAAATGCTATTAGTGTCACAAGTAGGAATGGAGGTGGTGCCTGTGTTCACAAATGAAGGAGATATGTCATTGGAACCATCTCTTTATTAAAGTATGGTCCACTCTATGAATACTGTAGATTCTAATTTTTGTAATGATGGCCATATAACCACCAAAGCCATATATTTACCAAGACAGATTGCTCAGAAAAAATGAGAACCTTGAGGCTTTACAAGTGAAACTGTTGCTTTTTAATTTGCAAAAAATGTTCTTAAAATTTTTTTTTTAAACCTCTTGAAAAGAATTGGACATGCTAAATGGGAGATTTACTGACATTAAATCATTTCAAAATTGTATCTCAGGTACTACAATATTTTGTTTTTTTCCAAAGATACTGGATTTTTGTGATTATGTGAGAATCTCAGCCTTCTTTTTTATTTTTATTTTTTTGTGGATAAAAGGTTGAAAATATGACCCAATTGAACCCTACAGGCTCAAAGACCAGCAGGCACACCTAATATATTTTACATCTCATGATTTTAAAATCTAATCTCATGACTGGGGGAAGCATGACTTCTCACTTTTGAAAATTTGGGATTGGCAATACCCATGTTATAATCTTAGAAGGTGATGTATTATGAAAGCTGCATGTATGATAAGTCAGAATCGATGTTAGATGTTCTAGTGCTTGTCTTGCTTCCTGGGTTTCTTGGTAATTAATGTCTTAGTCTGTTGATTCCACAAGAATTACATTGGGATAATAGTTGGTATAATCTTTCAGTATGACGTTTGTATTAATTTTAAATTATGCATTATTAAATGACAATCAAAGATGTTTTCTCAAAACTTTCCTAACAGGCTGATTGTAAGATTTTGCAAGCATTACTTTCCACAGAAAGCTTTAGATTGTAGTGGTGATCAGTGTCTGTACAGTATTGTGTAGATGGAACCAGGACAGTAAAAGACATTTATTTAGAGCAATTAGCTAAAATTGTGGTATTTATTCCCTTTATTATTAAATTAAAGCAAAACCTGAAAGATTAGGCTTGATAGTTGGCTAGTTTAATTTTTAACTTAGATTTCATTTTTATATAGTGCAGAATATATATTTTTAAAAATACAGTTCATAAAAATTTTTTTTTTAATAAAAAAATCCATTTTGGCAAAGAAATGTAGAACAATGAAAAAGTAGCAGGAAATACATTCCTCTCCTAATACTTTCCTTCAAATATTGCCATACTATAGTCAATATGTGTATGTGTTGTGTGTATGCTGTATTCCCTCCATGGATGAACTATCCGCTATGATCTAATGTTTGTAATACACAATATGAGCTTTACAACTGTTACACAAGTGTGTGTGTTTCAATGGCTCTGTGATTTACACTTGTCTCCATAAGTAGGATCAGAGTCCACATTTTCACCTGCAACCCCACTTTCCTTCCCCAGGTGTCCCCCTGTGAAGTCTCGGCTAACAGAGTGAAAGGAAAAGGTGTGGAGTCTTGGGACATTGCTGGGCGGGTGTGTGTGGGCAAGAGACAATGGCACAAGTACAGAAATGGGAAGTGTTTGCAGGTGGTACAGGGCAGGGAGCAATGGAGAAAGGGGAAGAGCCACTGACAGCATGAGAAGGAAAAGAATGAAGAGCCTTTGGCTCTGCCTACACCACAAAAGTGGCCCTGGACTGTCATGCTGTAGCCAATTTCAGTGTGGATGGATGGGGTTCTCTTGCACCTGCCCCAGAGGGTCAGGATGACCTTACAACAGAGCATAGGAAACAACATTTTTCACGGCCTGGAGCCATGCAGCTAGGGCAACCTAATATTGTCAGTGTAGACCAGGTCTTTGCACCTGACCTTAGACTTGGGGGAGGCAAAGGTGCGAGAAGGTGCAAAGAGCCTTTGCATATTGCCTCAAAGGAGGCAAAGGTGTGAGGGGAAGGTGTGAAAACCCTTTGCACATGGCTCCAAAGGAGGTAATGGTGCAAGGGAAAGGTGTGAAGAGCTTTTGCACGTTGCCCTAAAGGAGGTAATGGTGCAAGGGAAAGGTGTGAAGAGCTTTTGCACGTTGCCCCAAAAGAGGTAATGGTGCAAGGGAAAGGTGTGAAGAACTTTTGCACGTTGACCCAAAGGAGGTAAAGGTGCAAGGGAAAGGTGTGAAGAGCTTTTGCACGTTGCCCCAAAGGAGGTAATGGTGCAAGGGAAAGGTGTGAAGAGCTTTTGCACGTTGACCCAAAGGAGGTAAAGGTGCAAGGGAACGGTGTGAAGAGCTTTTGCATGTTGACCCAAAGGAGGTAAAGGTGCAAGGGAACGGTGTGAAGAGCATTTGCACGTTGACCCAAAGGAGGTAATGGTGCAAGGGAAAGGTGTGAAGAGCTTTTGCACGTTGACCCAAAGGAGGTAAAGGTGCAAGGGAAAGGTGTGAAGAGCTTTTGCACGTTGACCCAAAGGAGGTAAAGGTGCAAGGGAAAGGTGTGAAGAGCTTTTGCACGTTGACCCAAAGGAGGTAATGGTGCAAGGGAAAGGTGTGAAGAACTTTTGCACGTTGACCCAAAGGAGGTAATGGTGCAAGGGAAAGGTGTGAAGAGTCTTTGCACGGGCCGTCAAGGCGGAGATGAGGGGACAGGGTGCCACAGGGAAAGGCTGCAGGCTTTGCACCCCAGCCCCAGGGCGGGGCGAGGAGGGGAGCCTTGGAGGGGCTGTTGCACACGACCCTTGCTGGAGAGAGGCGCGCTACTTCCCTTGGCGGTGTAGGGCGAAAAGGCGGGAAAGCATTTGCACACGGCACCAGGGTCGCAGGGGCACAAGGGAAGGCGGGGGCAGAAGGGAGGAGCGAAAAACGGTTACGTTGCGCACGGCCCCCGATCGAGGGCAGGCGCGCGCCCACCGCGTCAGGAGAAAAGGCGGGAAAGCGGGCGGCGAGAGGCGCGCGGCAGGACGGTTATTCCGCAGCGCGGGCCGGGCGCCGGCTGGTGGGGTCAGCCTGGGCCGGGCCCAGGCAAGGCGTCGCGACGGGGGGGGGCGCTCTGGGCATGGGACGGCTCGGATTGCCCCTTCCAACGAGCCATTTGCCCCGCACTCTAGGGACTCAGTTTCCGGCCCCGGGCTCCCCCACTCCTGGTCTAGCCTGGGGAGGGGGCGCCACAGAGGCCGGTGGGGAAGCTGTGCTGCTTTGGGTGAAAGCCGGAGCGTAAGGGCAGGTCCGCAGTGCTGCAGCGTGGCTGCGGATAGCACCGTAGTGTGGCTGGGCATGGGGTCTCCTGTGCCTCCGGCTGGCTAATCCGCTCCCCTGAGGGGTGGTTATGAGGCCAGTGGAAGGATTCTGCCCTGGGCTATGCTCTGGTGGTCGCGTTGGTCGAACTCGTTGGTTCTCAAACTTCACTGCTGTGGCCCCCTTCTGACAACAAAATTTACCATATGAGCCCAGGAGAAGGGACCAAAAAGCGAGCTCCACCCCCCCCCCCCCCAGGGAGAGGGACCCAACCTGAAGTCCAGGGGACATGTGACCATAGCCCTGGACAGTGACACTTGGGCTTTTGACTTGCTGGGGCCAGCATCAGTCTTGGGAACCCTATAGAGGATCACAACCCACTTTGGGATTGTAACTCACAGTTTGAGAACCACGGATCTGTTTAGAGTGCTTAGGGCAGGGGTGGGGAACTTTTTTAGGATTGGTGGCTGCTGACCCACATAAATACAAGTTGGGGGCCACATATGAGTGAAAGGCAACGAAACCCTCACTAACATGGCCCTTGGGGGGGAGGGGAGCCCTGAGCCTCAGGGGCTGGATCTGGCCTGAGCCATAGGTTCCCCGCTGCTGATATAGGACCTGGAGGCTATGTCTACACAGGGCCGGCCCACAACATTTTGGCATCTGAGGTGGGGAGCTCAGATGACGCCCCCATGCCCCCTCGCTTGGGCCAAAACTTTGAAAGGTCTCAATTCTGCCTTCTTCCTGTTCTACTCCTCTCATGGCACTCTACCATCTCTGTGCATCTAGAGCAGAGAGAATACATATGTACCAGCAGCAGACACAAATTTTCTACCCTCTGGGTCCTAGTGGTGCAGGGTTTAGGATGAAGATTTGAGTACAGACGGGCACATGGGATAAGGGACTGGGATGTGGGAAATGGTGTGAGGTCTGAGAGGTGATTTGGATGAAAGAAGAGGTTGTGACCTGAGTCAGGGGATTGGGGTGTAGTGTATGGGAGGGACTGTGGATGCAGGAGAGGATTCTGGCCTGGGGGTGGGGATGAGTGTAGGGGAGGGTACAAGTTCTGGGAGAGGGAGTTGTGACTTGTGGTAGGGGGGTGCAGAGGGTTTGGATGGTGACCTGGGGGAGGAAGTTGGAGTGTGGGAGGGGCAGGGGTGCCAGAGGCAGGCTTTGGCTGGGAGGCCCTTACCTAAGCATCTCCCAGCCAACAGCCCTGCAGCACCCCCAAGGCAGGCTGGGGCTGGGCTCTCTACTTGCTGCAGCCCCAGGCTGCTTTAAAATGCAGGCTGCTCTCTCCATGTGGCTCTCATTCCTGGAGGGTGGAGAGGTTTGCGGGAGGCTGGTTGTTTCTGGCCAATAGGAGCTGAGAGATTGGCTGGGGTCATTTCCTATTGGCTGGTTATTCACGGCCAATAGGAGCTGAGGATTGGCCTGGGGACAGGGAGAACACCCAGAAGTCTCACCTCTCCAGAGTAGAGAGGCACATGAAGCAGCCCTCCACTTAAAACAGCAACTACTGCGTGTTTGTGGGTCCCGGCAGGGTGGTCCGCGAGCTGGATCTGGTGGTTTGGCAGGTTGGATCCAGCCTGCTAGAGGTATCTTGTAACAGCTGGAGAGCCCATTTACACTGGCACTTTACAGTGCTATAACTTGCAGTGCTCATGAGGTGTTCTTTCACATTGCTGAGTCAGAAAGTTGCAGTGCAGTAAAGTGGCAATGTAGATATGGCCTGCCCTATGTGACTCAGGTGTGGATTTTTCAAACTCCGGAATTGATATAGCTGAGTTGATCCAATTTACTAATTTTAAAAGCCCCTACTGTGGATACATCTCGTACTGGCACAGCTATGTTTTGTACCTGGGTAAAACAAGCTGTGTTGGTAAATGTGAATTTTGCCAGTGTAGGTGCACTATGCTGGGGAATTCTGCTTGCATTTATTATTCCCTGGAGTAACATAGCTATATCACAGAAGTCTGTAGTATAAATCAGGCTGAAGACCATAGCTCTTTATTCCCATGAGTGATCCTCATTCACACAGGTTGAAATCAATGGGATTATGTGCATAACTAAAAATGGTTCATTACTAACCATTGAGTAAATGTTTGCATTTAGACTCCTAACTTGCATTGATTTCAATGGAAGTTAGGAACCTAAATACCTTTATGGATCCAGGCCTGTGTTCTGAAAATGGAATAGATAGGATCTACATATGTAAGTGTTATCAAAGTGCAACTTAACAATACTAATAACCCATTTTTATTAATAGATAGGAAAAGACTGATAATATGGCAACTGCCCAGATGCAGAGAAATTCTATGGTATGGTTCCGTTTATTTTGATGTATTTTTGACACAGTTGATTAGAGTAGTCAGGAATACAAAGTAATTATTTTTAGTACTGTTGTATTGCCCAAAATTACCCATGCAGCTGATTATGCTTGAAAAAAGTAGTTCAGAGTCATATAACTCATCTCTGTATAAACAGATGATGTTATTCAGGTGCAGTTCTTTTTGCCATAAATATTCTTATTGAACTATGCACAGTAGTAAAATTTCACAGGGTTCAGTTAAACACAAAGGTCCTGACACTGCAAAAAGTTAAGCATGCTTTATGTGCAGTGAATATTCACTTTGAAATCAATTGAACTATTTACAGTGCAAAATGTTAAATACACACTATATAACTCTTTATGTGGTTGGAGGCTATCAGTGTGATAAGCTGTTCAATATATGCTTCATGTTAGTTCCTTTAACAATAAAATAAAATTGATACATTTGGCTAATGAGATAAGACATTTTATTTGTCTTCAGTATTTGAAAGGCAAGTGAATGAAAATAAAGATTCCTGTATCCTGGAAATTAATTCTCGCCCTCTCTCTTTCTCTTTACATTTTAGAGTGCAGTAATATTTCCAAATAAAATATGTACTGAACAGCAGTCTTTAGTATTGGTGAAGAGACTCCTAGCAGTATCAGTATCTTGCATTACTTATCTAAGAGGAATTTTTCCAGAATGTGCCTATGGAACAAGATATCTAGATGGTAACATGCTGTTTCTCAGATTCCTTTGACATAAGATATTTGTTCTAGTGACAAAGAATGTGAGAGAGCTTATTTGAATGAACTTAATTTTGTTAGTGTTGTGTTTATATTTTTTTAACTAAACTTTGTTTGTTTCAGACCTCTGTGTCAAAATTTTGAGAGAAGACAAAAACTGCCCTGGATCCACTCAGTTGGTGAAATGGTATGTTGATTCTAGAGCAGAGCTACTCAACATGCGGCCTGTGACCTGTTTGTTTGCGGCCCACAGTGCACTTTGGATTTATGTGGGGCTCAACACACTGCCTGTGGGTGGGAGCCAAAACAAAAAAGTAGTCAATATAATGGTCTTCTGTTGCTATGTGTTTTAGTAGTTAAATTCCTGGACTGTCATTGCTCATTAAAAGTGCTCATATGGGTGGAAATCGGGTAAATATTACATTTTATTAATATCAGCAGAACTGATTTAAATGGGGCCTGTATTTGTGTAGTCTTGCCTTAATCTTTCTATTCATGCCCATCAATGTGAATGAAGCTATTTGCATATTTATGCAACCACACTTAAATTGCGGCCCTCCGCATGCAGCTGATTATGTCTGTCTGTGAATCTGTCTGTTCAAGAACTCTTTCTAAATAGTAAGAGCTAGGACCACCACATTTATTATGCATCTTCCTCTTATCATAAGTTAAAACAAGGTAAAGGTTTGGTTGTGCCAGGACAAGCGGATACACCTGGAATTTGATTGTTTTTCATAAAATGGAAAGGAAGAAATCTGGCGGAAGGACAGTTATACTGCAGAATGACCACAGGGGGGCAGCAAGGCGGCCAGAGATGGGGACCTGGACAACTATAACCTCACTGGGTCAGCAGGAAGCAAGGGTGGAGAAAAAGATGGCTATTTGCTATATATTTCAGATAGTTTGTTTGTGTGTCTGTCTGTGTGGATGTCTGTCTCCCATTTGGGGGACATGTATCCCTCCCCAGCTATGCCCACTGCAGCTGCAGCAGCCTTAGACAGGTATTTCTCACCTGGCCCCAAGCAGCTGTGGTGACAGCGGGCTGGGGTTATCCTCTCTCCCTTGGGTAGCCTGCATACTGAACTCCTCATCCCCAGCCCCACCCCAGAGCAATGACTGTTGGTGAACAATGGTCACGTGGTGTATTTAACGCGTAGTATTTACTGTTTTGGTATACAGACTTTGCACATTGAAAAATCTGAATTTTATATCCACAGTTGCTTCTTTTGACAGTTCTCTCAGAACCTGATTCCTTGTTGCTCTGCATCTTGTTTTGTAGTCATTTCCACCAGTACAAAGTGGATGTAAAATGATGCCAAATCAGAATAATAGTGCTTTATACTTCACATCTATAGTGATGTGTAATGGAGAATTCAGTCCTTATTCTTTGGTATTCGAGGTTGGGACACAATATTTTCATTAACATTGCATTTATTGTGTTTTTGTAACTTTTAATTTTGAGGATTAACATCTCAAGCATTGCAAAAGAGGAGTATTCAGCTTCTAAAATTCTGTAGCTGGATGTTTATTAGTATTTTATATATTCTGTGTATTGTATATTCTGTGTAAGACTAATTCTTACTCTTTTTTTCCAATGTTCCATTGGGCTATAGTAAATTATGGATTAATTCTTGGTTACTTAAGTATTGTGGTATCTCTTTTTGTATATTTTTATGTAAAATGCAATTAAAACTTTTAAATAAAACTGCATCAAGACTAAAAATCGTACAGGTTGAACTGCTATAAACCAGGACTCCATGCATGTTCCAGAACAGAGCGTCCTGGTGAAGGGCTGGCGACTGGGCTCCCCGCAACTGGGCTGCCCAGCGTGCCAAATCTGAGCTCTTGGGCACAATCCAGTGGGACTGCCCCAGTAGGGCCAGGAATCTGGTGTTCAGGGAGCTGGGCTGGAGTTGGGCTGCTCAGCATAGCAGGGAAGAGGGTGGGGGTACCGGCAGGTCAGTGAGGCTGGTGGCCAGTCCAGGGCTGGCGGGGGAGTGGTAGCAGAGAGGCCAGATATGACCCTCCCTGGTCTGGAAAAATCCCTTATCCGGGACTAGTCAGGTCTCGAAGGGTGGACCAGGGAGATCCAGGTTGTATTGGTTTTGTGCTTAAAAGATTATTAGACTTAAGTGAAATAGTTATATTTATCAACTGACTTATGAACACGTTAGAAAGCCTTGACAGGCATACAGTTCAGTGACATTTATATTTGTTCTGTGAAGAGCCTGGTATATATTTGGGTATTGGAAACTTTATAGTTAATTAAAAAGACAAAAATAATGGAATAAGCATTGTTTATGACTACCATATTTTAAAATTAAGAATATAAACACAACAATTTCATTTTGTAGGATTTTTATTCAATCGAAATGGTAATTAGTAGTAAACAGACAATATTATTTGATTTTTGCAGGATGTTAGGTTGCTATGATGCTTTGCAGAAAAAATATGTAAGTCTTCCAGTATCATTTTGATATAATATACTGTAATGTGCATTTGTATACTTCTCATAGTGGTCTCTTGGGGTACGTCTACACTTGCTCCCTAGTTCGAACTAGGGATGCAAATGTAGCCGACCAAAATTGCTAATGAAGCGGTGATTTAAATATCCCATGCTTCATTAGCATAATCTCGCCTGCGCGTTATTTCTCTCGCCAGCTGATTCGAACCAGGAAGTGCGTTCTGGGATGCGTTAGTTCGAATCAAACTCCTTGGTTTGAACTAACATTACTCCTCATTTTTTGAGGAGTAACGTTAGTTCGAACCAAGGGATTTGATTCAAACTAATGCGTCCTGGAGTGCACTTCCTGGTTCGAATCAGCTGGTGAGCAGAATAGCGAGCGGGTGAGATTATGCTAATGAAGCGCGGGATATTTAAATCCTCGCTTCATTAGCAATTTTGGTCGGCTACGTTTGCATCCCTAGTTCAAACTAGGGAACAAGTGTAGACGTACCCTTGTGGATTTGGGCCTACTGTTTACTAGGGATGTCAACGTGTAGTTGACTACATGCATTTCCCCCACCCCCTTTGCTTTCTCTGTATCAGAGGCAGCGCGGTTGAGGTGCAGGAGATGTTTCCATGGGAAGCAGGCTTTTAAGCAATCTCCCCACAAGTACCGGAGTCGCCTGCCTCTCCCACCTCAGCGCTGCTACCTCTGATAGAGGGACAGCAGCACTGAGGGTAAGGGTGGCAGGCGGGAGCCAGGACACAGGGGAAGCCAGTTTTCAAGCCAGCTCCCCACACGTATTGGCTTACATGAGCCGCTTCCTCCTGCACTGCTGTCTCTTTCAGAGGCAGCAACAGGAAAGGGGTCAGGGGAGGGTGCTGAAGAGCAGCCTCTATCCCTGGCAGGTCCAGACTTGCCGCGGACAGTGGCTGCTCTGTGGGATGCCAGTGCATCCTCTGTCTGTGGGGGGCTTAGACCCTCTTCCCCGTGGACAGGGGCTGCTGCCATGGAGCAGCCTCTGTCCCTGGGGATCTTGGGCCTTCCGCGGATAGAGCTGCTGCCACCCTGTGCTGCTGCCTCTGATATAGCAGCTCCCTGGGAGGGGTCCAGGAATGCACTGGCTGCCAGCCCTGCCCCCAGGGACTGTCGAATAGTCATGAAACTGATAATATTTTGTGTAGTTACACAAATATTCAATTAATTGCTATCTAACATCCCTACTGTTTACAAAAAACTGCATTTTACTCAGATGTGACAATTAATGGCAGTTCCAGGTGCTCAGCATCTCACATAATGTAGCCCATAAGTCTTCATTCGTGGTAATGACTTCTGCACTGATGTCTGAAACATGACTTTGGAAAAATGTCTGATGCCCTGATTTAGGAAAGCATTCCTATTCAAGAAAGCACCGCAGTCAGTAGTAGTTAAGCATCTGCTTAAAGTTAAGCACATGTGTATAGCCTTTGTTATTTAGAATTGGATGACTTTCCCAAATCAGGGACCTAATTTCCTTGTTATTTTGTTTTTTGGAATCTGCACTGTAGTTGGTATGCAGGGTTATTTTATAAGATATATTTAATTTATTGTTTTTCTTTTGTTAATTATATTTTAAACAGCTTAGAATGGTTGTCCTTGCGGTAAGTATCTTTAAAATGTTTACTCACCTCTCAAAAAGTGTATTTATACACATTGTATTTATTCTCATATTTACATGTTTATTTTTCAAATATAGGTCTACACCCATTCAGAAGATCCTCAGGTAAGCTTAATATAATATTTACGGTTGACTGATTATAACAATATTTACATTAAAATGTGCATATACAGGCATATACAATATTTCACATGTGGTCCAGATTCACACTATCATTTATCTAACAAAGATTTAACCTAACATAATAATTGCCATACCTGATATCTAATCCAGTATCCTGTCTCTGACAGTAACAAGCACAGGACACTTCAAAGAAATGATCCCATAGTGGACAATTATGGAATTAACTGACCACAAGGAGAGTTTCTTTCTAAACCTATACAGTAAATTCCATGATTTTTTTCAAGCTAAACGTAATCTTACTCACTAGCCACTGGGTGTCACTCTAGCTCTGCATGATATATATGAAATTTGAAATAAGAGTTAGAAGTTGAATTTTTTCTTTAAAAATCTTCAACCGAAACTTGTTTTTTCTTATGATATATGGCTCCTGAAAGAGATTATTGACATTGATTTTATTTGTTGGTGACAACAATTGTATAAATAAGCTGTGCATAAAAAAAGTCAGACTGAATCATTGTGACAGTAGACAATTATAATCAATGGAAATGTCAGTATTCTGATGGTTTATAAATTTTGCCTGACATGTAGAAATCAGCATGCAAGGCTAGTGTATTTCCAGAAACAGAAAACAATATCTTTGAGAGAGATGACATTAAGTATCAGTGGGCCCCTGCACTGTGTCCAGAGTCTGCAGAGCAGTGTCCCTGAGGCCATGCACTGTCAATGTTCCTTCTCTGCCATCCCTGGCCAGAGACAGAGCTCTGCAGTGTTCCTGATAACTCAATTTCTCATCCTTTATAGTTAGATAAGTAAATCTGTTCTGTTTGTTTTTTAGGGAGTTTGTTTAGTTAGTTAAACATCCTTTCTTCTTCGAGTGGTCCCCGTGGGTGCTCCACTCAAGGTGTCGGGCTCGTCCCGGCGCCGCTGATCGGAGGCTTTTCGTAGCCGTAACCGGCCGGACCGCACATGCGCGGCAGGCTTCGCGCGGTTTCTTCAGTCACGCGGTCCGGCCCCTCCGCCAGTTCCTTTCAACCGTCCTAGGTTGCTGACGGACATCGGACTCTCTCCTCAGAGACAGCTCCTTTAGATAGAAAACTTAAAAATTGTCACGAGTTTTCCTCAGTTTATAGTTACAGTTAGTTAGTTAGTTAGTTAGTTGTTTAAAAAAAAAATTTTTTTCTTAAAGTTGAACGTAGATAGTTAAGCTACTGGTTTTTTTCTCTAGTTTTCGTTATCTTTAGAGATAGAAAATACAAAATGCCTGGTTCACCGGGGTTTAAGAAATGTTCCCTGTGCAAAGACCCCATGCCAGCGTCCGATGGCCACAACGCATGCATACGCTGCTTGGGGGAGTCCCATGTGCCGAGCAAATGTGCCCATTGTTCTAAATTAACGGCCAGGGCACGTAGGGACAGAGACATGAGGCTGAAGCTTATTCTGTTTGATAAGGCTCTACAGCCTTCTGAAACGCCCCAAGGAGATTCTTCCCAGACTTACAAGAGGACGTCTCCACCGCAGAGTGGGTCGACTCAAAAGAAAGCTAAAAGAGTCTCCCCAGCGCGCTCTCTGGCCGCGGTCCCTAGATCTAAAATCAGCGAGGGTGACCAGCCAGGTACCTCTGGAATGGGTTATTATCGCGCCTCACGTTCTCCGTACCGTTACTTGAGGCCGCACTACACGCATGTCTATAGACATCCCATACCACACTTCGGGACGCACGCTCCTAGATCTCGCTCGCCATCCCGCTCACCTTCGAGGTCCTATGGAAGCAGATACAGCATTGCCTATTCGTCTAGAAGACCATCTCCTGACTGCTCTTACCGTCATCGAGAGAGGGACTATTCTCCTTATGCCTACGCAAGGTCTCGGTCCCCTCATTCTTGTCGTTGCCATACCTCGCAGCATGGACATCAGTCCCCAGTGGGTTCTCCGCAACAATCGGTTCAACCCCCAAAGGTTCCGGTAGCTGCTCCCTCACCTCCTCCTCAGATGTCTGATCCTGAGGAAGGTCAAATTTCGGACGAGGATGCCCCTTCGCACGCAATATCTCCAGCTGACGTTGCCTCATCCTCTCCGGACGAAGCGGTATTTCAAGGGGATAATTCACCCCCGGACGACGGTCGGGAATTCCAAGATCTTTTTAAACGAGTGGCCTACACGCAGAACGTTCATATGGCGGACGTTCAGACGAAGCAATACAAGTTACTTAAAAACTTGCATCCCAAGCAACAGTCCAGAGCAGCGCTCCCAATTGATGAGGCGATTCTTGAACCAGCCTCGGAGATCTGGCACACCCCGGCCTCTGTCCCGCCTACATCAAAGCGGGCGGAGAAGAGGTATTTCGTACCTTCTAAGGGTTTGGAATTTCTTTTTACACATCCCCAACCGAATTCCCTTGTAGTGGACGCAGCCCTAAATCGAGCCAAGAATCCGCAGGGAAGGAATGCGGCAGCGGAAAAAGAGGCCAAAAAATTAGACATATTTGGTAGGAAAGTCTATTCATCGTCTACCCTCCTTCTTCGCATTGCCAATTATGCGGCACTACTGTCCAATCATGGATTTGACAACATTGCCAAGTTGTCAGGGCTGGCCCAGAATGCCTCCGAGGAGGAAAAAGCCATCCTTCGCGCAGTGGTGCTGGAGGGGTACGCTTGCTCCCGTGCCAGTCTACAGATAGCCATGGATGTTGCGGACACGGCTGCGAGATCAATAGCCACCGCGATATCCATGCATAGGGCTTCATGGCTGGCTGCTGCTGGGGCTCCGAGAGACTTGCAGGCGAAAGTCGAAGACCTCCCGTTCGACAAATTGAAATTGTTTGCTGACAAAACGGATGAGGTGCTTCACACCGGAAAGGACTCCCGTACGACCCTTCGTACGCTGGGCATGTATGTTCCACCGTTCCGCCGCCGGAGGTTCTTCCCATATCAGAGGCGATATGACTTCCAATTCCAAAAACAACAACCTCGCCCGTTTGATCACACCCGATCCAAACAGAGGCCACAACGTAGGCGCCCGCAACCTTCTAGGGCGACCAACCTTCCACAGACCAAACAACAGGTTTGACTCGTCTGTCGAGGGCGCAGTCGTACCAATCGCAATCGATATCACTACCAATACCACTCCCATCTTCCATCATCGTCTTCGGCCTTATTATCATCGCTGGGCCGCAATAACCACCGACAAATGGGTATTGGACATAGTAAAATCAGGTTTCACCATCCCCTTTACTTCAATGCCCCCTACCCACCCACCAACCCCGTCCCTTTTCAGGGACCCCTCTCACGATACTCTTTTGCGACAGGAGGTTCTATGCTTGCTGGCCATAGGAGCCATAGAAAAAATCCTGAGAGAGTTCTGGGGGAAAGGGTTTTATTCCCGTTACTTTCTGACGGAAAAGAAGTCAGGGGGATGGAGACTGATTCTCGATTTGCGTCATCTCAATCGTTATCTGAGAAAAATGCGTTTCAAGATGGTGACGTTAGCGACAATAATTCCATCTCTGAATCTCAGCGATTGGTTTGCGGCCCTCGACTTGCAGGACGCATATTTTCACATTATAGTCCACCCGGCACACAGACGTTTTCTGCGCTTTGTAATAGACAACGACCATTTCCAATACAGGGTTCTCCCCTTCGGTCTGGCGGCAGCTCCCAGAGTTTTCTCAAAGACTCTGGCGGTAGTCGCGGCATATCTACGACGACAGCACGTCCTCATATTCCCCTATTTGGACGATTGCCTCATAAAGGCCCCAACGCACCAAGAGACCATGCACATGATATCGTTGGCCAGAAACACGTTCGATTCTCTCGGCCTGATAATAAACGAACAGAAGTCGACCACTGTCCCGACACAGAATATAAAGTTCATAGGTGCAGTCCTAGACTCCGTCACGGAAAGGGCATACTTACCTCTAGACAGGTTCCAGACAATACAGGAGCTGGTAAAGGTCCTCGATATCGCTCCGACTGTGTCCGTACATATGTGTCTGCGTCTCCTGGGCCACATGGCATCCACCACCTTCGTGGTCCCTCATGCAAGACTCCACTTCAGAGATCTTCAGCACTGGTTACAAAAGGTATACTTACCACAGAAAGACAGCATCCACAAGACAGTCACTCTACCGCCTCACATTCACGACTCCCTGCGGTGGTGGAAATGCACAGAAAACCTCCTTTCCGGAGTCCCGTTCCTTCGTCCTCAGCCTTCTATGCTTATAACAACAGACGCATCTCTCATAGGCTGGGGGGCGCATATGGGCAACGACCGCATTCAGGGCAAATGGTCCCCCATAGAGAAGACATATCACATCAATCTCCTAGAGTTGCGTGCCATTTTCCTAGCATGCAAGCATTTTCTTCCACGCATACGGCACACCGCTGTCAGGATATTCACAGACAATGTGGCGGCGATGTACTATATAAACCGACAAGGGGGTGCCAAATCTCGTTCCCTCTGTGCGGAGGCAGTGCGGTTGTGGAACTGGTGCATAAGGAATGACGTAACCATCATGGCATCGTACTTACCTGGCATCAGCAATGTCATTGCGGACTCGTTAAGCAGACGATTCCCGGTAGATCACGAGTGGGAGATAAGGGCAGACGTTCTTCAGCGCATCTTTCGCAGATGGGGTATGCCGAAAGTAGACCTTTTTGCCACAATGCAGAATGCCAAGTGTCCCCAATTCTGTTCCAGAGCGGGGATCGGAAAAGGATCTCTGGGCGACGCTCTTCTCACTGCTTGGACCGGATTGCTCCTCTATGCATTTCCCCCGACGGTTCTAATACCGAGAACTCTCGAGAAAATAATACTCGAACGAGCGACAGTCATCTTGATAGCTCCGGCATGGCCAAGACAGCCGTGGTATCTACTATTGCACAGGCTGTCGATATGCCCACCGTGGACACTCCCTCTTCACCCGGACCTGTTATCTCAGCAGAAGGGAGCCCTCCTACATCCCAGACTCGAGTCACTTCACCTCACAGCGTGGTTGATAACTGGCTCAAACGGGACGAGCACCTTTGTTCACAGCGAGTTAAGACAATTCTTATGAGCAGTAGAAAAACTTCTACTCGGAAATCTTACCTGGCAAAATGGCGCAGGTTTCTGCAATGGTGCCGAGCTCGAAACGTACAACCTGTTACTTCTCCTCTCCAACACATCCTGGACTATGTCCTTCACCTTCACGACTCTGGTCTCGCTATGGCTACACTGAGAGTTCATTTAGCAGCAATCAGTGCCTTTCATGAACCTCTGCAAGGTTCCCCGATTTTTTCCCACCAAATTACAAAAAGATTTCTAAAAGGTCTAACGAACTTGCATCCACCTCACAGACCCCCTCCACCAGCCTGGAGCCTCGATTTGGTCCTACGTACAATTATGCATCCCCCCTTTGAACCGTTGGCATCAATACCGCTCCGAATGTTAACGATGAAAGTTGTATTCCTACTGGCTATCACTTCCGCACGTAGAGTGAGCGAGTTAGGGGCGTTGATGGCGAGTCCGCCCTACACATCCTTTTCAAAGACCACAGTGACTTTACGCCTACATCCAACATTCATCCCCAAGATCAATACTTCCTTTCATATTAATGAACCTATAGTTTTGACTGCCTTCTACCCCAGACCGCATGCTTCTTCATCAGAGACCTTGCTTCATATGCTCGATGTGCGACTAGCACTCGCTTTTTATATAGAAAGAACGCGCTCATGGAGACGTACGGACAGACTACTCGTGTCCATAGCACAGCGCTCTAAAGGCAATCCTCTTTCCAGTCAACGCATAGCTAGATTGATTACCGATTGCATTTCGATCTGTCACTCGCTCAAGGGAAGGCCTCTCCCTTCTCAACCGATTGCTCATTCCACTAGAGTGATGGCCACCTCCACTGCCTTTGCCAGAGGCGTACCTCTCAGCGACATCTGCCGAGCAGCCACCTGGTCCTCTAGCACTTCTTTTGTTCATCACTACGCTATAGTACGACGTTGGGCCTCGGATGCAGCTGTAGCGTCCGCGGTTCTAGCCTCTATGGAGGAACATTGACCCGGTGCGCATTTGGGCTACTGCTTTGTACTCACCTTGAGTGGAGCACCCACGGGGACCACTCGAAGAAGAAGGGGAAGTTACTCACCAGGTGTAGTAACAATCGTTCTTCGAGATGTGTCCCCGTGGGTGCTCCACGTCCCGCCCTCCTCCCCGCTCCGGGTCTGTTCTTTTGTCTCATTACAGATTCCGGACGGTGACAGGAACTGGCGGAGGGGCCGGACCGCGTGACTGAAGAAACCGCGCGAAACCTGCCGCGCATGCGCGGTCCGGCCGGTTACGGCTATGAAAAGCCTCCGATCAGCGGCGCCGGGACGAGCCCGACACCTTCAGTGGAGCATCCACGGGGACACATCTCGAAGAACGATCGTTACTACACCTGGTGAGTAACTTCCCCTTCCTTCCCCTGTTTAAAAAAAAAAGCCCTTTCTCTCCCATTTCAGTTTAGTTAGTTAAACTGCCTGGCTTTCCAGGATTTAAATGTTGCTCCTCTTGCAATGATCCTATTCCAGTTTCCAATGGGCACTCCCAATGTATCCATTGCCTCTGGGAAGTCCATATCTCTCAAAAATGTCCCCACTGCTCAAAACTAAAATCAAAAGCTCGCTGGGACTGAGATCTCCATCTTAAATTAATACTACTTGAAAAATCATTACGCCCTGCCTCTGACTCAGGGCAAGATTCTGAGGCCTCTCAATCTTGTAGAGATAAAAAGCCCGTGAAAAAGTGAGCTTCTTCAGAACCCTCTGGCACTGTATAACCATCAGTCTCAGTGCCAAGAACATCTGCAGCACCATGCCTCAGCACTTATGACACACTGGGCATCTCTGGCAATGCCAGCACTGCAATGAAATCCTGTGCCAAGGCCACAGGCTTCAAGTTGCCTGCCTCACAGCACATGGCACTGCAGGCACCGAGAATGTCACAACGGCACCGCAGGCACCTCTGCCAGTATCTACCGCTTCTACGATGCTCGCTGGTACCATGCAGTCACCTCCAACATCACCAGCACAATTGGTACTCATCTGCTCTCGCTGGAGCAATTTTTGAGCGAGGAGGACGATGATAATGTGAAGGTACTTTTCTTCTCTCAGAACTTTCCTCCTACTGACTACCGTACTCCATCTATTCCACCAGAGTTCACACAAGATATACCAGACAAAGAGACCTGCTCCCTTGGTATGGAAACCCATGGATGCCACCTCCAATACCCTATCCGCTGCAGTGGCAGTACTGGCATTCATGGGGCTCACACCACAGACATCTGTCTACCAGAAATCATGCCACATCGCAGAGATAGTTCCCCTCCACCTCAATCACCAGCTCCACAGTGTCAGCAAGAGAACATAGACCTGACTCTGGACAGATCTTTAGATACTAACTCCTCTTCCTTGCCCGATAAAGCCATCATGCCCCCTCCTCCTACGACTGCTGATGACTTCTCACATTTCCAGGACCTCTTTAAGCATGTTTCTTCGGAACTCAACATCCTGCTGCAAAAGGTTGTGGAGAACCAACATGAGCTTATATACATACTCCAGTTGGTAACATCTTCAAAAATAGTCCTACCTATTAACCCAGCAATCATGGAGCCAGCTAAAACCATCTGGCAAACACCTGCCGCCACCACACTTACATGTAAAAGGGTGAACAGAAAATATTATGTCCAACCCTAGGGCTCTGAGTTCCTGTTTACTCACCCTGCACCTAACTCACTGGTTGTGGAGGCTGCCCACCAGAAAAGTAAATAGCAACATTTCAGGTCTACACTTTCCGATTGTGATAGTAAATGGCTCGACCTATTTGGATGTAAGGTCTATATGTCATCCATGCTGCAGTTTCTAGTGGCCAATTATGCAGCCTTGCTGAGCAAAGATGATCACAGAAACTATTCCAAATTTAGCGACTTTATTGCCGACATACCGGAGGCAAAGAAACAACAATTTAAAGCCGTAATTGCTGAGGGACACACAATCTCCTGAACAGTTTTGCAGGCAGCTCTTGATGCGGCAGACACAGCTGTGAGGTCCACGGCTACTGCAGTCATCATGAGGTGAGCCTCCTGGTTTAACTCAGCTTCTTTCCCCAGAGAGATCCAATCCACCATTGAGGATATCCCCTTTGACTGTGAAAAATTGTTTACAGCCAAACCAATGAGGTTCTGCATACAATTAAAGACTCTAGGGCAACACTTTGATCCCTTGGCATCCATAATCCCGCACCTAGGAGGAGACACTTTAGGTATTGACTAAGATACTCCCAGTATACCCAGCACTGCCCTAAGCAGGACCAACAACAATAACAGTGTAACAGGAATAGGTCCCAGTGACATCACCGACCTTCCAATACTACGCAACAATCTCAGCAGCCCAATAAGCAGATTTGAGACGTGTCGAGGGTTCCAAAAACCACTCGCCTTCTCCATTGTCACCATCCTCGCATAAACTCTTTCAGCACTGCCTCTTACCTTTTTACCATAATTAGTTATCCATAGCATCAGATAAATGGGTGCTTCAATTGAGCACGGCTACACCATTCCCTTTATGACTACACCTCCTTCCTGACTGCCTACCCCATTCCTCTTCAGGAACCACACTCATGAGACTGTTCTCCAACAGGAGATACAACACCTTCTCCACTTGGAAGCTATAGAAACAGTCCCCTTCCAGTATATAAGGGCTTTTATTCCCACTCTTTTCTCACAGAGAAGAAATCAGAGGGATGATGTCCAATCCTTGATTTGAGAGTTAAATAAATATGTGCGGAAGATGGTGACATTTGCTACCATTATCCCAGCACTGGAACAGGGTTACTGGTTCTCATCCCTCGATTTGCAAGAGACATACTTTCATATTTCTATTCACCCAACTCATAGACGTTTTCTTCTGTTTGTCTTAGGTCCCAACCATTACCTATACAAGGTACTATCATTTGGCCTATCCACTGCTTTGAGGATATTCTTGAAAGTACTATCAGGTGTCACGGTCTACCTAAGAAAGCAAAATATTATATTTCCTTACCTAGATGATTGTCTCCTCAAAGCACGCTCCAAACTTGACTCCCAACGCAATACCTCCATCATGATGCTTGTCTTCATATGTCTTGGTCTGCAAATAAAACAAAGTCTACTTTACTTCCATCACAGATTATACAATTCCTAGGGACTCACTTGGACTCTACAACAGCCACTGCCTCTCTTCCCACAGGCTAGTTTCACCAAATAAGGGAACTGGTCCACAAGCTACAATCCAGTCCCAGAGTAACGGCCCACAGCTGCCTTCAATTACTGGGGCACATCACCGCATGCAACTTTGTAGTAACATGCACACGTCTTTACATGTGGTGCCTATGAAACTGGCTCAGAAGCGTGTACAAACCAAATATACACCCAGTTTCCAAACTCCTATCCATCCCCACAATGGTGAGGTAATCCCTCCACTGTTGCACAGTAACCAAAAACCTTTGCTCAGGGGGTCTCCTTTTTCACCCAGAATCCTACTGTAACCATAACAACAGATGCCTCTGTCACAGGATGGGGAGCACACCTAGTGCACCACACGCTATGGTCCAATGCAGAAAGGACTCTTCACATAAACATCCTAGAACTTCACATAAACGTCCTAAATGATAAGGCGACCTTTCTCACCCACCCAAAATTCTTACCCAAAATACACTCTTTCTTCCATCTCAACACGCATTCTTTTCAAAACTCCATGCCAACTTATTTGAATCAACAATGCATATACTGGACAGAGGCAGAACACTTTCTATCTACATCGTACAAAACTGCAGATTCTCTCCCAAGCTTTTCGTCTCTATAGCAAACTATAATAAAGGTCAAGCTGTCTTGTTGCAGAGACTCTCCTGTTGGATCTCAGACTGTATTAGACTGTTACAATTCTTCCTCTACTAATTCTTCTACTAATATTCGAGCACACTCCACTAGGGCCAAATCTACCTCAGTATCCCTTAAACATGGTTCCCATTGCGGATATTTGCCAAACTGCTACCTGGGGATCGGACCAGACCTTCTCCAAGAATTATGCTTTAACTCTAGGCCTATTGTCTGACCTCAAGTTCTCCCAGGTGGTTCTCTCCACTGCCTTTCTATCAGATCTGAAGTCCCTGTCTCCTTAAAACATACAGCTTTGCAATCACCTAATGTGGAGTACCCACAGGGATATCTCTTGAAGAGGATGTTACTCACCCGTGCAATAATTGATGTTCTTCAAGATGAGTGTTCTTGTGGGTGCTCCACTACCCTTCCTTCCTCCCCTCTGGTTTGGAGTTTGGTGTCTCTTCAAAGGGGGTCTTTCTGCAAGGTAGAGAAGGAACTGGTGGCGGGGGAGGGGGGAAGCTTGCACATGTGCAATGCCAGCACACTTAAGAGTGCACAGTTCAGGCTCCGCACATGCATGGCCCCAGGGACACTGCTTTGAAGATTCTGATCCATGGTGCAGGGGCGCAGCCACACCTAATGTGGGGAATACCTACAGGTACACTGATCTTGAAGAACATCAATTACTGTGCAGGTGAGTGAGCGTCTCATAATTTACTTCTTAACAATTGGTAGTGTATGTGTAAGACCTATAATTACTGTGTTTTGTGTTTAGACCATTACAGAATGTTATCAGTTCAAATTCAAGTATACCCACAATGGGCCGGTAATGGATTTCACCAGGTATTGTCCTTTTGGTTTCTCTCTGCTATGCAATTAACATCTTTCAATAATAGGTTGAGCTAGCATATTGGTGAAATTTGTTACCTGTTGTTTGATTTTGGAAGATGAATCTTAAAATTAAGTTCAGTAAGGAAACTTACTTTTAAATTGTAGATATATCAAAGGTACAGTATCATATTAGCTAGATATATTGCTTAGTATGCTAGTGAATGATTTCACAGTGCCCTCTGTTTGCCCTTTTGGTTTCTGATACACACACAGTGTGCACACACAGAGATGGTTTGGGGTTAGTACTTTTGAAAAAATGTTAAGACAGATATTAAAAATGTAGGAAGCACTTATTTAATACAAATCTGGTTCTCTTCCCCAGGACACAGACTATTCATTCATTTTACATACTTGATCCCTCATCCTTCAAACACTAACATGTATGCTCAACTTTATGATCTGTGAGTAGTCCCATTGGAGTCAATAGAACTACTCACAATTCATAAGGTTTTAAGTATGTGTACACATACTTAGGCTTGAAATGTACTAGTTTCTTTCTCTTAAATATTGGAGGATAAGAGTTTTTCAAACTATATCTAATATAAAGTGCCAGTATGCAGTGTAATTGTAGCCATGTCAGTTCCAGGTTATTGAGAGCAATAAGGTGGGTGAAGTAATATCTTTTATTGGACCAATTTCTGTTGATGAAAGAGACATGTTTTCGAGCCACAGAGAGAGCCAAAGAAACCTAGACTCTATACAGCACTCGGACATTATCGATTTATCAAGACCACCCTTGCGTGGAGCTGAATTAGCTGTGTTCTCCAAAGGACTGAACTTCTGCCTCACTACAGCATGTGATACAATACTAACCTGTGAAAAAGTAAAACATTTCTTCCACCTTTTCCTCAAATGATTTTTTCACAACAGTTATGACACTATATTCACAATTATCGTGTCCCCACTGACAGTCATTAGAAAAAAATAATCAGATGACTAGACACCATAGAGCAGATGAAACCATACTCTTGATCATTACACTGATTGCTTTAGAAAAAAAATTGTCTATGAAATCTTTTACAAACATCACATCCATAGTGAAGGGTGCGTCTACTTTGCTCTTTTATTTCAAGATAACTAGATGACCATTCCGTTATTTCAAAATACTGGACAGCTTATTCCAAAATCTGTAAACTTCATTCTACAAGGAATAATGTCTATTCCGAAATAGCTATTTTGAAATAAGGCATGTATAGATGCTTCAGTGCTGCTCTTTTGAAATAGCCCCTCTCCAGGGCCATTTTAAGTTATTCCTCCCCAGTGCCTCCTGGGGCTCTAATTAGAGATAGCACGTCTGTATTAGGGAAGCCTGCCTTGGACTAATTTTGAGGCTTCCCTGCAATGTAGACATGCTATTTCGAAATGAGCAATTTTGGAATAACTATTCCGGAATAGCTTATTTCGAAATAAGCATGTAGTGTAGATGTCCCTCAGAGAATAACTATACAGTCCCTGAAATGTAACCAACAGATAGTGATTGAACTATCAGACAAAGGAGGCACCATCATAGTTCTCAACCAGGATGGCTATGTTAAGGCCACCGGTAACTCTCCAATACCACCTATTGTGAAGAAATCAGAAAAGGTTCTTCTTTGAGTGGTCCCTGTGGGTGCTCCACTGTAGGGCTACATCTACACTGGCCCCTTTTTCAGAAGGGGCATGCTAATTTTGAACTTGGGAATAGGGAAATCCGCAGGGGATTTAAATATCCCCCGCGGATTTAAATAAACATGTCCGCCGCTTTTTTTCCGGCTTGGGGAAAAGCCGGAAAAAAAGCGTGTAGACTGGCACGATCCTCCGGAATAAAGCCCTTTTCCGGAGGATTTCTTATTCCTACTTCGAAGTACTTCTCCTTCTCCTACTTTTTTGCCAGAGCTGTCTCCCTCGCCTCCATTGCACCGCTCACCCTTGCAGCACATGTATCGTCACCACAGCCCTAGAGCTCATTACTATTCTCGGAGGAGCCCTCGATCCCCATACTGAGACTGCTTGCAGCCTCGTGACAGTCATTATTACAGACACCAGTCATATTCCCCATCGCCTTCCTGTGGGCGATCATCACGTTATTCTTACCCTCCATTATGATTGTCTCACATCGGTTACAGCAGACGGCATGGTAGCGTCAGGTCACCATCTCGATAGGACCGATATTACGACCACCATCATAGGTCAGCTTACTCTCAGCGCTGCTGCTATCACTCATGGTCACATCAGCGATCTCCATGCTCTTGCCGCTCCCCAACCCATCAGTCTGCTCTAGCAGAACTGCAGCAGCATCAAAGACACCAACCAACTCCCCCCTCCGCAGAGCCCACTCATGGTGACTCAGCTCTCGGAGCCGGAAGAGGGTCAGTTATTGGAGGCAGTTGATCAGCAACCAGAGCCACCTATAGCGGACCATTCCTCCTCTTCCCTGATGAGGTGGTTTTCCCGGCGGATATGTCCCCACCAGATGACTTGAAACAATTTCAGGAGCTTTTCAAGTGGGTGGCTCAGTCCCAAGAGGTCCAATTGGCCCTAGTGCAGGCCAGACAAGATCGATTGCTGAAAAACTTGCATCCTCAGCAAAGTTCCAAGATTGCTCTCCCCATTGATGAGGCCATTATGGAGGCTGCCGAAGACATCTGGCAGAGCCCAGCCTCCATCCCACCAACTAGTAGGCAAGCGGACAAAAAATATTTTGTGCTCTCCAAAGTCCTCGAGTTCTTACACAATCATCCGCAACCAAACTCATTAGTGATTGATGCGGCACAACAGCAAGCCAAGGCACCACAGTACAAGACCACGACACTGGATTTAAAAAATTGGACATCTTTGTCAGGAAGGTGTATTCATCAGCTACACTAATCCTGTGCATTGGAAATTATTCCGCCCTATTATCAACTCACAACTTTGATAACTATTCCAAGGTGGCAGATCTCTTGTGATATCTCCCTGATTCAAAGAAGCCACTTTTAAAATCTGTGGTGCAGGAGGGTTATGCTTCATCAAGAGCAGGTTTGCAGATTTCCCTAGACGTGGTGGACATGGCCACACGAACAGCTGCAACAGCGATCATGATGAGAAGATCGTCCTGGCTTGCTTCGGCTGCAATCCCTAAAGAGCTTCAGAACAAGGTGGAGGACCTCCCGTTTGAAAAGAAAAGGCTCTTGGCACACTAAACGGATGAGGTCCTCCATTCGGGGAAAGATTCTCAGACAACACTTTGTCTCCTTGGGATGTACACGCCCCCCTTTAGACGCAAGAGGTACTACCCGTATCAAAGAAGGTACGATTACACTTTTCAGAAATAGCAACATCGAGTGTCGGATCAGTTCCGTTCAAGGCAACGCCCACAACACAGGCGGCCACAAAGCTGCAGGTTTGACTTCTTTGTCGAGGGTATGCAACCAGTCCTTCCTACAGAGGAGAAACATCATGTCACCTACCTCTTCCACCATTGCCTATGACTGTTCCAAGCTCAATGGACAGCTATAACATCAGACCGATGGGTGTTGCAACTAGTGTCATTGGGGTTCACCGTTCCGTTCATGTCCATTTCACCCACAACCCCACCTACCCCGTCCCTCTCCAGGGACCCATCTCACAAGGACCTTTTGAAACAGGAGGTCAGTTGTCTCCTGTCCATTGGGGCTACAAAGCATTCCAATGCAATTCTGAGGAAGAGGGTTCTATTCTCGTTTTTTTCTCACGGAGAAGAAGTCCGGGGCTGGAGACTCATCCTTGACCTCAGGTAAATTGAATCGGCATCTCCGAAAGCAAAGATTCAAGATGGTGACCCTCTCCACCATAGTACCCTCATTAGACAAGGACGATTGGTTTGCAGCCCTCCACCTGCAAGACGCCTATTTCCACATCACCATCCATCCTGCCCACAGGTGTTTTCATCGTTTTGTCATTGGCGACAGTTACTTCCAGTACCGTGTGCTGCTGTTTAGCTTCGCAGCTGCTCCCAGAGTTTTCTTGCAGACTCTGTTGGTCGTAGCAGCTCATTTATGTTGCAAGGACGTAATCATTTTCCCTTATCTCGACGATTGTCTCATAAAGGGCCGATCACGAGAAGAGACATCCCATATGATCACACTAGCCAGACGGACCCTCGAATCCCTTGGTTTTATTATTAACGAACAAAAATCTATGATAGAGCCCACTCGGATCATAAAATGTATAGGGGCACAACTAGACTCCATCACGGCTCAAGCATTCTTATCTCTGGAACATTTCAAAGCAATTCAAGATCTAACCACCATCATCATGCTTGCTCCTACTGTGTCAGTGCTCACTTGTCTACAACTTATGGGACATATGGCCGCCATCACTTTAGTGGTCCAGCATGCAAGGCTTCACTTGTGTTGCCTGCAACACTGGCTGGCGTCATTATATATCCCCACAAAGCACAGCAATCATTAGCATATTCGCGTTATGGCGCTATTTAAAAAAAAACGCTATCTAGACGCGGTTATTTCGAAAGAAAACCCTTCTTCCGAAATAACTGGTAAACCTCATCATAGGAGGAATAAGGGTTATTTCAGAAGAAGGGTTTTCTCCCGAAATAACTGCGTCTAGACAGCGATTCTTTTTTCGAAATAGCGCTATTTCGAAATAGAGCCATAACGCAAATATGCAAATGAAGTGCAGGATATTTAAATCCCGGCTTCATTTGCAATTTTGAATGTGTAGATTTGCATCCCTCTCTCGAAATAGGGTGCAAGTGTAGACATACCCTAATAGCGTGATATTCACTTGCTTGGAATATTTATAATCACTTGTAAGTAATTCATGGTATATTTATGATATTAGAAACAATTTCGTTCCCATAAAAGATCTGAATATTTTGTTTTTTCCTAGTAAAAATAAAAGAAATGATTCCAACATCACATGTACAGACACTAAGAAAGCAAGTATCCTCCTGATTCGGAAGATTTATGTTCTGATGCAGAATCTGGGCCCTTTACCTAATGATGTGTGCTTGACTATGAAGCTTTTTTATTATGATGAAGGTACTATTTCCAAATTATCTTGATTTATTTAGTGTATAAATAAATATTTTAAAATGATTTAAACAGCATTTTATGTAATTATGAATGTTAAAGCCAAACAGATGTTAGTTATCTCATATGTGTTTACCTCTGCATAGTACTGATTTTTCAAAGTTCTTTGGCTAAAATCCATTTCTGGCTTTATTGGAAACTTTGGGAGATTTGCCATTGACTTCAGTAGAGTCAAGATTTCACCTTAGATAATATAAAAACTGCATCTCATTGTCTTAATTTGGAAATTTGATTCATGAAATTTTAATAAATCTTTTTAATATGATGCATTTTTAATTAGGAAAATGTAGAAGTGTATTTCAATGGTTTAAAGAAGGACCAAACTCTGAAGTTTGGATGGGAAAGTTAGACCTGGTTTTATATCCCACTTAAAAGGCTATTGGAATTAAACTTTTTAGAATATATCACAGTTTTATATCAGTAATTTTTTTGAGGTTATATTTTTATGTGTATGTCAAGGGGCTTGGGAGAGTCACTTGGCCTGGCATCCCCATCTGCAGCCAGATGTGATTTTCAGCCAGCAGGTAGAACAGAAGGTTTCTTGATTCACAGGTCGTACATCTAGATCTGTCACGGATCGGTTAACAAGGAAGCCTTTGTCGACTGCTCCCTTATGCCTCGTGATATGGGGTTTATAGGAGCGGTCGACAAAGGCTTCCCTTGTCAACCGAGCTGCGTCTTGACTTGTGCGCTGTGCCGACGATCAGCTGAGCCAGCACAGCGCGGCGGCCGTTTTTATTTTAATGAAGCCAGGGACTATGTCGGGTAGCCCATTTTACATGCCTCTGTTGGCAGAGGCATGTAGTCTAGACGTACCCAGGGACACAGCGTAGCACAGGATAATTGTTAACATAGGAACTAGGAGCATTCAGTGCCATTTCTCTTGGGGAGCAGGATCTCTGGGCCCTGTTCCCCCCTTGCTGCTCTAAGCCCCCTTTCTCATCCTAAACCAGTGCTCCCCAACCTTTTGGGGCTGCCGGGCCCCAAAATTATTCGGCTGGCGCACATAAATGCCCCAGCGGGTGCTATGGTGCCCGTGGGCACAGTGTTGGGGACCACTGTCCTAAACCAACCAAGACTGACCTGTCGTTCCCCCCCTTCCTATAGTCCCCAGCCTGGTGTCAGCTCCGCCTCTCCCTTTGTTCCTTTTCCAGGGCCAGAGGTGTTTCTGCTGTCACCTGGCCCTCAGGATGTGAGAGACTGCACATATCTCCACTGAGTCATGGCCAGCTTCCCCCTCCTTGTCCAGATAGTGTGCAGTGCTCAGGGAAACTGAAGCGTGCGTGCACACACAGAGTTATTACAGAACAGCACAGGACAGCAGAATCACATCCAACACTACAAGGCAAACAGAGTGAATACAGTCCGAATACAGTCCCCCCGATGTCTCAGTTTTTTAATATTTTAATAAGATTGTTTCTGTTTTGTAAAAAAATAGGCTTTATTTAATACAAACTGGAAAATTAACAGTGTTACTCCAACACAGTCTTTTTATTTTTTCCAAAAGTAAGAATACACTTTATCACATAATAGCATATTTAATTACATTTTTCTGTAGTTACACCACCTGATTACCAGCCTCCTGGTTTTAAAGAAGGTGATTGTGACACAATGATATTTGAGGGAGAGCCAATGTACCTAAATGTGGGTGAGGTACCAACCCCTTTTCATATGCTGAAAGTTAAAGTGACAACTGAGAAAGAAAGAATGGAAAATATTGATAAAAACTTGCTAAAGCAAGGAGACTCTAAGATGCCTACGCAATTAATCAGATTGGACAAAGATCATCCAGAAGAACAGGACCAGCAAATAAATGTAAGGGTTTGGAGGTTGCTACATACTTATATCCAAATCTTTTTATCATTTGAACTCTCTTGAAAAGGGTCACTAACAGGGTTCTTTGTAAGGTGCGTGCCTGCACGAACATGAACCAAGTTTTTCATTCCTGCCCCCAACCCCTCAGCAGAGCCTCACAGCTGTGGCCCCAGGTGCTCCCAGGGTGGGGCCATGTGATGGGTGGCTTCCCCACCCTAGGAGCAGCTGGGCAGGCACCATGTGGCCCTCATGGCATCTGCCAGAGCTGAAACCTGGGTGGCACTACTAAAAATAGCACCGTGGCCCCAGTTTGAGTCCTGGCACACCTGCACTATTCAGCCACCTCTAGTTCCCCATGTTCCTGACCTCAGCCGCCACGCAGCCCCAGCTGCTCCTGGAGTGGGGACAGATGGCGAGCAGCTGCCCTGTGTGCCCAGACTGAAACTGGACCACAGTGCTACTGCTCCTGGACCGGGGCAAGGGTACTAAAAATAGCGCCATGGCCCTGGCTCCACGCAGCCCAGCTCCAGAACCAGGAAGCTAGAGGGGCGTTGAGGGGTGCAGGTGTCAGGAAAACAGAAGGTGAGGGAAGGGACAGGGGGAGAACTAAGGGGAGGGTGGAGGTGAGGCGAGGAAGAGGCTTGGCTGAGGGGAAAGGAGGGGGCCAGGGCAGGAGAAGAAAGGGGAAGGCACCAAGGGGCAAGGGTGTAGGAGAGACAAATGCCAGGGGGCCAAGAGGAGACAATGATAGGAAAGGACAGAGGAGGAGTGTGGGGGAGAAGGGAGGGAACAGGGTGATCCTGGAAGAGGAGGAGGAAGAGCAATGGGGGCAAGAGAAGAAAGAGGAGAGGGGAGGAGTGGGTGCTGGGAGAAGAGGGGTGGGCATGAGGAAGGCCGAGGATGGAGCAAGTCATGTGTGAGGGTACAGAGGGGCGTGAGGAGAACTGGGGCAGAGGGTCGGGAGGAGGTGGGCATCAGGGAGGAAGAGGGCAAGGGGGGCAGGTGTTGGGAAGGGATTGACATTAAAGTTTTAAGATGGGTACAGACTGTTTTTTTGTATCAGAGGTGGAAGCGAATATCTCATGTAGTGTTGGAGTGTGTTATTGGCAGTTGTGTGGACAATATAAAAGAGGCAAAGAATACAAGAAACTTTCCCTTAACTTTCTATTTACATGGTATTTTAAGATTTTGAGTGGATGATGAGTGTCCTTGATCACTAAGTTAAGGTTTTGTGTTAATAATTACACATTGTCATGGTAAGACAAGGGCTCTCCTAGAAGCTTAGGGCCAAATCTGATTAGTTCAGTTTAATGTTTTTGGATGATTATTTTTATTTCATTGAGAATCCGATATAGAATTTACAAAGTATCTTCTTTTTCTTTTTTTACGTAGGAAGATTTTGTTGCAGATAATAAAATGGAAGTTCAGAAAAATGCAAATACATCAGTAAAAGTTGGAGGTAATAAATATAGAATTCAAGACAGCTCAACTTTTGCCCCTTGGTTCTTAAGTTCCTAAATTATTGAAATGAGAAGTAGACTATGTTACATATAATAGTACAATTTAATACTGTTATCCCTTTTGATCCACAGGGCCCTATATGTTGTTTCCATGAGGAGGAGAAATTGATGTTAGAGCCAGGGATTTTCCTGATACAGTCTTGTTTATTTACAAATATTATACATAAAGTTCTTCTTTGGGTAATGTCCCCGTGAGAGCTCCATCATTGGTGACGGGTCATCCCCAGAGCTGCATTTTGGAGCTTTCCTTAGCAGTTGTTAGTTGGGCTGTACATGCGCTGAAGGGGCCTTACACCGTTGGCAGTTTGGCACCCCGTACACGCAGCCCTTTCCACCCTTCAGTTCCTCATTTACTGCTCTTGGTCACGGATGGAGCTCATATCTCACCTCAGGCATTTATTCTCCTTATGCAGCTTTACAGTTTTTTTCCTGCCAGTTCTATCAATTTTGGTGTTTCTCAGTTAGTTACCCATTGTTGCTTGTTCTTAAGAAAAAAAAAGAATTTTTTTGGTTTTTACCCTCGTTCCTGAGGAACTGGCTCACCAGTGGCAGCTCGGTTCTCCTCACCCCCGCCACAGTTATTTTCGCCATCACTCTCCTCATTTTCCCCTTTTTTAATAACAACAACAAACAAAAAAGAAAGAAAGAACGAATAGAACAAAAGACCAATGAAAAGAAATCTCTAGTAGAATCATAGAATCCTAGGGCTGGAAGAGACCTCAGGTCATCGAGTCTAGCCCCCTACCCAAAACAGGACCAATCCCAACTAAATCATCCCAGCCAGGGCTTTGTCAAGCCAAGACTTAAAAACCTCTACGAGTGGAGATTCCACACCCCACCCCAGGCAACCCATTCCAGTATTTCACCACCCTCCTAGTGAAATAGTTTTTCCTAATATTCAACCTAGACCTCCCCCACAGTAACTTGAGACCATTGCTCCTTGTTCTGCCATCCCTCACTACTGAAACTTAATCAGCTACCCTCACGCTCAGCAAGTGGCCACTGCATACTATTATGCCAGGCTCTCCGGGGTTTAAATGTGCCAGCTATGCAGTGACCCCATGCCTGTTTCTGATGGTCACAATTCATGCATAGACGCTGTTCTACAGCCGTGTCTGGGGCAGTCACATGCACCCCAAAAATATGACCACTGCTGCAGCCTCATTGTGAGGGCTAGGAAGGACCGGGAGCTTTAGCTCCAAATGATGTTGTTTGAAAAGGCAGTGAAGCCAACAGAGTTGCCACAGCCAGTTCCGTCCCCAAGAGACCCGCTTAAGAAAAAGGCTGCTTCCCCCTCGCCTCACAAACACCAGAAGAAAAGGATCTACCTGGCGAGGTCACTATCCCCTAAACTGTCCCCCAGAGTGAGCAGGGGAGATGAGCCTGGCACCTCCAGCATCTCAGTGCAAAGACTCTTGGCAGGTACCATTGCTGCAGCACCCTGCATTAACCTGAGGCCATAGTCATCATTGCCAGAGAAGTCATGCGGCACCACTGCAAGCGATGTCTCAAGACCTGGAACAGGGCAAGAGCTCGGAACCTGCAGTGAAGCGGCCCCGCAAGTGCTTGGCAATGCTTTCCAGTGTGCCGACATCAGCACAGATGCCTCTGCCCACAGAGGCTATGGCACAGGCACCACAGCATGCTGACCACACCGAGCCAGCCAGAGTTGCTCATGCCTCACTGGCACCTGACAATAATGACAGGCATGTTGTTTCCCTCCCTATCTCAATGGAACCTTCTTTGGTGCCGTTTTCAGCTTTCACATCTCCAGGCTACATTAGATCTCTGTTGTTACTTGAATGCACCGGACTGGACTTGCTGTGTACGATCAGAGGAGTGTTTTTTTTTTCTTGCTGCACTCCTCTCCTACTGCACCTCACCAATATAATCACTGCTGTGAAAGACCATACCACCTGCCATGGTACCCGGAATGACCATAACGTCCTCCCCATTATTATTCTTCGAGAAATGTTCCTGGGGATGCTCCACAGCAAGTGTCGGTGCGTCCCAGCACTGCAGAGTGGATTCTCCCTAGCAGTGCATTGGGGGGCCATGCAAACTCACTGTCTGTGATGGAAGGGGTTATCATGCCACTGCCCTCAGCAGTTACTGAAGATTTCCCCCCTTTCCAGGAACTTTTTAAGAGAGTCGCAGCAGACCTAAACATTGCGATGGAGGAAGTGCAGGACACACAACGCAAGCTTACCAACATCCTGCAGGCTATGCCTGTCTCTAAAATTGCCTTGCCTATCAACTCAGCCATCATGGAACCTGCCAAAATTGTTTGGAAAACCCCTGCCTCAATTCTTCCCACCTGCAAAAAGGCAGACCGCAAGTATTATGTTCCCCCAAAGGGGTCAGAATTTTTATTTACTCATCCACCACCAGACTCCTTGGTAGTCTATGTGGCTCAGCAAAGAAATAAACAGCAGCATTATCTCCATGCCACCAGACAGATAATAAAAGATTTGACATGCTCGGTAAAAAGTTTTACATCTCAGCCACATTACAACTTAGAGTGACCAATTATGCTGCACTCCTCAGCAAATATGATTTTAACAATTACCCAAAGTTTAATACTTTTATTAGTGATATACCAGAGGCGAAAATGTTGCAGTTTTGAGCAGTCATTGCAGAGGGCCATGCAATATCAAGAACAGCCCTTCACACTGCCCTAGATGTAGCGGACACAGCCACAAGGGCGACAGCCACAGCAGTTGTCATGAGATGGGCTTCATGGTTCAGTTCCTCTGCCTTCCCTCGAGAAATCCAATAATTCGTGGAAGATCTTCCATTTGAGGGCCAAAAGCTCTTAATCTAAAACCAACAAAGTCCTCCATTCCATGAAAGACTCCCGGACCATGCTATATTCCCTTGACATTCAGGGTACGTCTAGACTACATGCCTCTGTCGCCAGAGGCATGTAAATTAGGCTACCCGACATAGTAAAACGAAGCGGCGATTTAAATAATCGCCGCTTCATTTAAATTTACATGGCTGCCGCGCTGAGCCGACAAACATCTGATCAGCTGTTTGTCGGCTCATCGCGGTAGTCTGGACGCGCGGGTGTCGACATCAAAGGTATTTGTCGACCACCCAGGTAAACCTCCTTGGCTCAGGGCCATTCAGCTCACGCGTCAACATTTCTCACATCACCGGAAGACACATCAGGATATATACTAGTTAGGTAGTGTTTGTTCAATAGTTATCTTAAAAAAATTTTTTTTCCTCAGTTCATAATGCCGGCTCATGTTACCACTATCTTGAGAAGACACTTTCAACGATATTCACCATCACCTTGTTGTTATCGCAGACATTCTTGATCACCTTCGTACACCAGAAGCAGATCTCGCTCACCTAGATCGCCTATGCGCTCATCTTCATCTCGTTATCGTCACGATTACAGACGACGGTACTCACCTGCATATTCATTTTCTTGTTACTGTCGTGATCATCATCACCATAGTGACTATCATAATGAGCGACCATACTCTTCTGGACGCTCTTTTTCCTGATCCCCACGACGCTACCGGTATCGCTCTCGTGACAGCTCCAGTGTTCCCACTCCACCAGCCGCTTCTTCGCGACCTTCTACACCGTCTGCAAATGTGCCGCTCCCTCAAGCACAATCAGAACCAGTGCAGCTAGTGACACCGGAACAGTCACAACCACAGGAGCAATCCCCAATGGACCACTCTGTTGCTTCTTCCTCTCTGTATGATGCAGTGTTCCCTGGCGATTTTTCTCCAGTAGATGTCGCTCGTCAATTTCAGGAGCTTTTTAAAAGATCGGCAGAATCACAGCACCTGCATATAGCAGAGGTTCAACAAAAGCAACATAAGCTGTTGAAGAACCTTCAAAACTCCCAAAAATCCAAAATGTAATTACCCTTTGATGACACAATCTTAGAAATTGCCAATGATATATGGCAAACACCAGCATCCTCTCAGCCCACTATTAAGAGGGCAGACAAGAATTATTTTGTTCCCCCTAAGGGGATGGAATTTCTGTTCATGCACCCTCAACAGAACTCATTAGTTGTGGATGCAGCTCAGCAAAAATCCAGGTCGCCACAACACAGGAATGCTACTGCAGATTAAGAATCTAAATATTTAGACCTTTATTGGATGGAAAGTTTATTCTTCCGCCACACTTATATTGAGAATGGCGAAGTTTATTGCTCATCTGTCTAACCATAGCTTTGATAATTATTCAAAGATGGTAGCAGTTTTAGAGAACTTGCCCGACGAGAAACGGCAGCTTTTAAAATCAGTTATCCAGGAAGGCTATATGGCCTCAACAACGACCTTGGAAATTTCCCTGAATATTGCTGATGCAACAGCACGGGCCATGGCAATGTCAGTAGTTATGAGGTGGTCTTCGTGGCTACAGATGGTATCTATACCTAAGGATTTACAATCTAAGGTAGAAGACCTGTCCTTTGACAGACCGAGTCTTATTTGCAGAGAAAACTGACCAAGTTTTGCACTCTGGGAAGGATTCTAGAACTACCCTGAAAACGCTAGGGATGTATACACCTCCATATAATCACAAACGGTATACACCCTACTTCCGACAGAGGCCCTTTTCGTATGGGGGGCCCAGGTTCAGACAACAGGACCATCCATAACAGCAACAACGCCCCTGACCGTCAACAAAAGCGAAGATCCCAAACCGGACAAAACCCTAATTCCCAAAACAACAGACAGCAAGTTTGATGGTCCGATCGAGGGACTGAGAAGCATTCCACTAACGTACGATCCAGGAACATAGAAGTTATTCCATCACCGACTGAGACCGTACCAGCACAGATGGTTTGCCATCACCACAGACTGCTGGGTACGGGAGTTAATAACATCAGGATACTCCATCCCTCTTCTTTCCCGTTCCGAGGGACTGAGAAGCATTCCACTAACGTATGATCCAGGAACACAGAAGTTATTCCATCACCGACTGAGACCGTACCAGCACAGATGGTTTGCCATCACCACAGACTGCTGGGTACGGGAGTTAATAACATCAGGATACTCCATCCCTCTTCTTTCCCGTTCCCTTACCTTCCCTCCATTCCCGTCCCTTTTCAGGGACCCATCTCATGAGAATCTCCAAATGCAAGAGTTCTCCGTCTCATAGATATTGGTGCGGTGGAGGCAGTACCCGATCAGTTTTGGGGCATGGGATTTTACTCCTGCTATTTTCTCACCGAGAAGTTGGGAGGATGGAGACCCATTCTGGACCTTTGCAATCTCAATTGGTACCTCAGGAAGCAGAGATTCAGGATGGTAACTCTAATTTCTATATTCCCAGCTTTGAACAAAGGCGATTGGTTAATGTCCCTTGATCTGCAAGATGCGGATTTCCACGTGACGATACACCAAGCACACAGATGTTTTCTGAGGTTTGTCATAGGCACACAGCACTTTCAATACAAAGTCCTTCCGTTTGGCCTCTCCTCCACACCCAGAGTTTTCTCGAAGACCCTCGCGGTGGTGGCAGCGTATCTTCATCATCAAGGCATTATGATCTTTCCATATCTAGACGATTGCCTGATCAAGACTCATTCATTTGGAAGTGCACTGTCGGCCACTCAAGTCATGAGAGACTTATTCACAGATCTGGGCCTTGTATTGAACATTCCGAAGTCCTCGTTTGTACCACAAAGATCCCTCGTGTTCATTGGGGCACAATTAGATTCTGCCACAGCCAAGGCCTATCTTCCTATAGAAAGGTTTCACAGAATACAGAACCTCACACAGACGCTGTCCCTCAGCCCAAGAGTGTCAATACTTACCTGTCTCCAACTCTTGGGGCACATGGCAGCAACGATGTACGTAGTACAGCACGCCAGACTACGTCTCAGGTGCCTGCAACATTGGCTAGTGTCCGTATATCATCCGGGAAATTGCTATCTACACAGGCTAGTAACATTGCCATCGACAGTGAAATGATCCCTCGCGTGGTGGACTTCTCCAGTCAACATGCTTTCCGGGGTTCCTTTCCACCATCCATATCCTACTGTCCAAGTTACTTTGGATGCCTCTCTCCTAGGATGGGGATCCCACTGTGAGGGCGAATTCGCTCAAAGCCAATGGAATGCTCAGGAAGCCCTGTAACACATCAATTTTCTGGAAGTCAGGGCAGTATTCAACGCATGCAAGGCATTCTTTCCCAGGATCTGTAGTCAGATGGTCCAGGTCTTCTCCGACAACACCACCACGCTGTATTACATCAACTGGCGGGGAGTCTGATCAAGATCCCTGTGTGCAGAAGCCATGAAGCTATGGAATTGGTGTATCAGTTACAAAATCACAATTATGGCAACATACCTACCTGGCAAGGACAACTCCATTGCAGATGCCTTGAGCAGACACCTGTTTCCTCAACACAAGTGGGAACTCAATCAGGAAGTAGTTCTTTTGATATTCCAACGCTGGGGACACCCCACTATAGACTTGTTTGCCACATATCTCAATGCAAAATGTCCCAGATACTGTTCCAGAGCCAGTCTGGGCTCCAAGTCTCTGGGGGTATGTCTCCACTACCCCGCTAGTTCGAACTAGCGGGGTAATGTAGGCATACCGCACTTGCAAATGAAGCCCGGGATTTGAATTTCCCGGGCTTCATTTGCATAAGCGGGGAGCCGCCATTTTTAAAACCCCGGGGCTCGAACTAGGTAGTTCGGACTAGGCTTCCTATTCCGAACTACCGGTACACCTCGTTCCTAGTTCGAACTAGGAGGGTAGCGTAGACATACCCTGGGAGATGTGTTCCTGATAAGTTGGACTCATCATCTTCTCTATGCTTTTCCTCCTGTCCCACTTCTCCCAAGAGTTCTGGAGAAGATAATCGACGACAGGGCCGCAATGATACTAATAGCTCCGTTTTGGCCCAGACAGACCTGGCTCCCTCTTCTGCTGCAAATGTCTCGCCGACCACCATATCCGTTACCCAAATGACCGGATTTGCTCATGCAGCCAGGGATGATCATGCCACAACCACAAATCGGCCGAATGCACCTCACGGCATGGCTCCTAGCTGGTCCAATAGCACAGAAGCACTTTGTTCGCAAGAGGTAAAACAAATTTTACTTCACAACAGACGTGAATACACATGAAAGATTTACCTCTATAAGTGGCATCGGTTCCATTCGTGGTGTATAGCCAATGGTTTTGATGCAATGTCCAGTCTAATTCACCACATCCTGGACTACATCCTCCATCTACACCATTCTAAACTGGATCTTTCATCTATTAAGGTCCACCTCTTGGCGAATTCTGCATTCAGACAATCGAATGCTTTTCAGTTATGTCTCATTCCATGAGGAGTAACGGTAGTTCGAACTAGGAAGCCTAGTTCGAACTACCTAGTTCGTGCCGCGTGTAGCCGCGCGGCATGGGGTTCGAACAAGCGAGGATTTAAAAATGGCGGCGCCCCGCTTATGCAAATGAAGCCCGGGAAATTCAAATCCCGGGCTTCATTTGCAATTGCGGTATGCCTACATTACCCTCCTATTTCGAAATAGGAGGGTAGTGCAGACATACCCTTAGATGTCTGCAGGGCGCTCGCTGTTTATCTGGAACAGACTCGCCCATTTTGACAATCCCAGCGGCTTTTCCTGTGCTCTGACGGAAGATCCAAGGGCCAACTGTTATCTTCGCAGCAAATATCTAAAATAATCATGAAATGTATTACCACATGCTATACTTTACGAAATAAGTCCATACCTACTCCTATTATGGCTCATTCCACTAGAGCAACGTCCACTTCCCTAGCTTTTCTCAAAAGAGTCTCAATCCAAGACATTCGCCGTATGGCGACATGGTCTTCGGACATAACTTTTGCTAAGCACTGTGCTATCAACACAATTTCGTGAGAATCAGCACTGGCCTCTGCAGTGCTGTCCACAGCAGACAGATCTTGACTCTGATCCCGCCTCTGCAGATGAGGCTACTGCTCTGTACTCACCTCAAGTGGAGCACCCATGGGGACACCACCGAAGAAGAAGAGGAAGTTACTCAGCCTGTGCAGTAATGATGTTTCTTCGAGGTGTATGCCCCTATGGGTGTTCCACAACCCACCCTCCTCCCTCCTTCAGAGTTTCTTCCTTATGTTTTTCAGGAGTGATCCAGTTCGGAGGAACTGGCGGGAAGCCAGACTCAGCGCAAGCTAGCAATCAGCACGAGCAGCACGCTCCCAACGCATGCGCGGTCTGGCTGGACCATGGCTGACAACTCTCCGAACTGCGGCGCCAGGATGAGCCTGACACCTCAAGTTGAGTACCCACAGGGACATATACCTCGAAGAAACGTTGTTACTGCACAGAGTGAGTAACTTCCTCTTCTCAATTTTACTCTCCTTTCCAAGTTTTGAATCCCTCCCAACCCGCTACCTTAAAGAAAAACAAACAAACTTTTTATTTTAAAAAAAACAAAATTTTTTCTTCACTGTTCATTGCTGACCTGACCTAGTTTTTCTTCATGCCTGGATCCCCAGGCTTCAAACGGTGTGAATCCTGCCATGAGGCTATGCCCATCTCCGACGGGCATACCTCTTGTATAAAGTGTCTGGTAGAGGGTCATTTGACACAGAAGTGTGCACATTGCTCAAACCTCACTTCTAGAGCACAATGCAACTGAGCCAATAGGCTGAAAACATCTACGAGAAATGTCTTCAGCTTGCTCAGGCTGTCTTACTTCTCAGGGCCAAAACACCAGACAAGCCAAAAGGTATGGACAAAAATCGTCCATCTATCTCTTCTATCTCTTCTGGCAAGCTTGAAGTGAAAACCCGGGTCTCCCCAGCAAGATTGCTACCCACGGCACTGAGCTTATTGAGAGTGAGCATAGGCGATAAGCCAGGCAGCTCTGGCCTAAGTAATCGGGACTGCAGAATAGGGCTCATTCCGAGTCTAGACAGAACCCACAGCAGACACCAGACAAATCAGTGCCGAAGACAGCACTGGAGGTGGCACCACGTGCAGCACCAAAGAAACCCCACACCGAAATGCCTCTGCCCAAAGCACCATCCCTGACAGTACCAGCGGCATTGAGTACTGCACATTGAGTCTCAGCACCGCCACTGGAATGGGCACGGCACTGCACGTCCTCTTCAGCCTGCAGCTTATCGGTACTGCCATTCCTGTGCTCCTCGGTGCAGTCCAGCCATAACAACAAGAACGGCCATACTGGGTCAGACCAATGGTCCATCCAGCCCACTATCCTGTCTGTTGACAGTGGCCAATACCACATGCCCCGAGGGAGGGGAACACAACAGGTAATCCTCATGTGATCCCTCCCCGTCACCCACCTCCAGAGAAACAGAGGCTAGGGATACCATTCCTACCCATCCCGGCTAATAGCCATTGATGGACCTAAACTCCATGAATTTATCTAGCTCGTTTTGAACCTTGTTAAAAGTCCTAGCCTTTACCACATCCTCTGGCAAGGAGTTTCACAGGTTGTGCTCTGAGAGAAGAAAAACTTCCTTTTTAAAAGAGTAGCCCTGGCACAAAATTGAGACCCGTAAGAGGTACAGGAAAAACAGTACTGACTCTTATGCACACTGCAACCGCCTACATCCTCCTGCATTGTTCTTCTCCAATGGATAGAACCTGCTGATAACATCTGGCAAACCCCAGCGTCCATTACTCCCACCAATAAAAGGGCCGACCACAAATACTTTATAAAGCCCAAGAGTATAGACTTTCTTTTCACACACCCACCTCAAATTCCTTAGTGGTGGACTCAGTCAGGCACAGGACAAAATAACCCAGTATGAGTTCTGCTCCTCAGGACAGAGACCATAAAAGGTTGGACATTATGGGGCATAAGGTCTATTCCTCTGCCACCTTGATTATCAGAGCAGCAAACTACATGGCTATGCGGGCTGATTATAACCATTCTGATTATTCAAAACTCCAGAAGCTTATATAATTCCTTCTGGAGCATAAGAGGCTAATACTGCTAAATGTGATGCAGGAGGGCCACATCATCTCCCATATGGCATTACAATCTGCCATGGATGTGGGCCAATACAGCTGCCCGGGTCAGTATCAGCCATCGTTATGTGAAGGGCTTCATGGCTTCAGGCTTCTGGAGCACCCAGAGATCTCCAGCAGAAAGTCGAAGACCTTCCCTTCAACAAAACCACTCTATTTGTGGCCAAAACGTTTGAAATCCACTCATGCACAACCCTATGCACTCTGGGCATGTATGCATGCCCCCCCAACAAAACACTTACCAATGACCCAGAGAACTGTATTGACTATGGACAAGATACAACTTCCAACAGAAACACAGATCCCAGTGCTGCAGACCTCAGCACCAACAACAACTTTCAATATCCAACCTCCCTCATCAAAGCAACAGATTTGAAAGGTTGGTTGGGAGCTGGAAAGATGTCGCCACAACTGTTACACCACCAGCCAGACAGCTACAGTTCACCCACCGCCTCCTGCCCTTTTTACATCAATGGGCACAAATAATATCAGACAGATGGGTGCCAGAGCTCATCAAAGTGGGTTACTTCATCCCCTTCATCTCTATTCCCCTTCCCCATCTCCCTCCCCATCCTTCTTCAAGGACCACCTCACGAGACCCTCCTCAGCAGGAGGTTCTTCACCTTCTGGGTACCATAGAGCCAGTACTAATGGCTTTCCAAGGGAGAGGGTTTTTTTCAACGTACTTACTAAACCAGAAGAAGAATGGTGAGTGACCCATTTTAGATTTAAGAAGACTCAACAAGTATGTCACATACCAACGGTTCAAGATGGTAACACTAGCAATGATTGTTCCAGCACAAAACCAATGGGATTGGCCTAGGCTCTTGACCTTCAGGATGTGTATTTCCACATAATGATACATCCTTCCTACAGGCGCTTTCTACAGTTTACAGTGAGAAACCACCATTACCAATATTGAGTTCTTTCTTTTGGCCTCTCAATAGCTCCCAGAGCTTTTTCCAAGACTCTAGTGTTGTTATGGTGTACCTATATCATCAGGGAATCATAATATTCCAATACCTGGATGACTGCTTTATAAAAGGCACAGCCTTCCAGGAAATGCAAGACTTGGTCAGTGCTACCACCGATCTTTTACTCCAACTTGGTTTTCACATAAACTACTAAAAGTCCACGCTCCAAGCCACACAGACTCTGGAGTTTATAGGAACATACATCAACACCATCACAGCCAGGACAACTCTGCCCACTCACAGATTCGAGGCCCTCCTCAACCTCATAACAGTGGCATGTGCAACCTCCACTACAATAGTCTGCAAATGCCTCAAGATTCTGGTTCACATGGTTGCCACCATGATGTGGTCCAACTGGTCAGACTATACATGAGGTGTTTCCAGGCCTGGTTAGCCATTCTTTACACCCCCTCCAGGGATCCCATTTCCAAGACAGTCACTATCCTACCACGTGCCCTCAGTTCATTGGAATGGTGGACAGTTGACGAGTGGACCATTTCATCAGCTGACCCCAACAGTCACCATTACAATGGACACATCCTTTATGGAATGAGGAGCTCATCTCTGACCTCACACGGTACAAGGCAAATGGTCCCTCCATGAGCAAATGCTCATCAATCTGCTAGAACTCCCACTTTCTACACCATATAGGGCAAAAGACAATCAGTATCATGACAGACAATACAACTTGCATGTATTATATTAACCGACAGGGTTGGGCCTGGTTACCCTCCCTCTGTACGGAAGCCCTCAAATTATGGAACTGATGCTTTGCACACCAAATTACCCCCATAGCCATGTATCCTCCAGGGGTACTCAGTGTTACGGTGGACACTCTCGGCCGTATTTTTATGAACATCACAAATGGGAGATAGATGCCTAAGTCCTCAAACATGTTTTCCTTTGATGGGGACAACCAGACATAGACATCTTTGCAACCAGAGCCAATCGCAAGTGTCACCTTTATTGCTCCAGAGCAGCCCTGGGGAAGGATTCTCTGGGAGATACTTTTTCCCTTTGCTTTATGCATTCCCACCACTCCCCTTATTCCACAGAATTATCACTAAAATCAGAATAAAATGAGCCCATGTGGTCGATGAGCTTGTCGAACCGGAATAAAATGAGCTTGTCGAACCAGCTTGGTCAAAACAAACATGGTTCCCTTACCTGCACAGATTGGTGATAGCAAATCCGTTCATCTTTCCCCCGCAGCACAGTCTTCACAGTCAACATCATGTCAGAATCACACTAACTCCACCTCCATGTGTGGCTCCTTCATGGCTTCACAATCCCAAAAAACCTGTTCTGAACGAGTGAAACAGATATTAATCAATAGCAGGAGAGAGTCCACCAGAAAACCTTACCTTTACAAGTGGACCAGATTCTCTGACTGGCTCAAATGCAGTCATCCCATCCGTCCTGATACCATCCCTATCCCCATCATATTGGACTACCTATTGGAACTAAGGGAGTCGGGCCTCTTTTTTAATATGGTAAAGGTGCATATAGCAGCAATAGTGCCCTTTTACCGGACCACTGATTACAACTCTTTATTTTCAGACCCAATCACCAGACGATTCCTTACTGGTCTCCAAAATACTTTCCCATCGGTTCAGCCTCCAGTCCCCATTTGGCACCATAATCACATGCTCAAGAATTTGACTAAACCACCCTTCAAGCCTCTAGCAACTTGCTAATTGTTACACCTATCCATGAAAGTTGCTTTTCTGGTGGCCATAAACCTTCAGCAGGAGAGTGGGGGAGCTTGCAGCATTAATGGCAGAACCCCCTTACACAATATTCAATAAGGACAGAGTAACCCTTCAGCCTCATTCCAAATTCCTCCCGAAGGTCCCTTCTCTCTTTCATATTAATGAACTCATACACTTACCTGCATTCTTCCCCAAGCCACATGCTGATCCATCTCAAGCTGCATGGCATACCCTTGACATCTGCAGAGCACTCACATTCCACATAGATCGAACAAAATCATGGAGAAAATCGCCCAGATTCTTCCTGTCCTTCACTGAACATTCCAAGGGCCAAGCAGTCTCATCCCAGAGGATTTCCAACTGGATCTTATCATGTATCCACACATGCAATACCATCCACAACAAAAAAACACCTGACAATATCACCACCCACTCAACCTGGGCCGTGGCCTCCATAACTGCTTTCCTCCAAAATGTACCTCTAGTGGACATTTGCAAATCAGCCACCTGGTCATCAAACCGCACGTTTGTAAAACACTACCTGCTTATCTCGGTCATCACGTCATCTATGGCTGTTGGACAAGCAGTGTTAACCTCAGTGACCGGGACAGAGCTCTAAACCCGCCTCCACAATTCGACTACTGCTTTTTTAGTCATCCAGAGTCACCCAAGGGAACATCAGTCGAAGAAGAAAAGTGTTACCTTGTGCAGTAATGGGGGTTCTTCGAGATGTGTCCCCCCATGGATTCTCCACTACCCTTCCTGCTTTGGAGCCTTCTTGGTCCAGTGGCAAGGGTAGAGAAGGAACGGAGGAGACTGTGTCGCACACATGCCTAACTGACACCAATGGCATAAGGAAGTGCCAGCGTGCGTGCACAGTGCAGCAGGGATCTGCTAGAAAAATCTCCAGTCGCTGGCACGAGGACATACCAGCACCCAGAGTGGAGCACCCACAGGGATACACATCTCGAAGAACTTCCATTATTGCACAAGGTGAGTAATCCTCTTTTTTTCAAAGTGTCTGGATAGCCTGACTTAAATTTATTAGATGCATATCACCCTGATGTCTAAAAAATGTAAAAAATGCTGTTATATTACTATTAGAATTTATTTTAACAAACCTTTCACAGAATTAAATTTAACTTGTGAAGAAGATGAACTTACGAGGTCTGAAGAAAGCCAGAATAAACCTGTTTCTAATTCTCAGGTATAAACGCTATATTCTCTTCCACTCTTTCTCTTTGTTACAATTCTAGTTAGATAAGTAGTTCTATTTTCCCTTATAGTTCTTAGATAGTTTGTAGTTTTCCCCTTTTTTCCTTAAAAAAACCCTCCAAAACATTTTTAAAAAAGTTTGTTTCCCCCTTATCTTTATAGCTAGATAGGATGCCTGGCTCACCAGGTTTTAAACATTGTACTTCATGGAACAACACTATTCCTATCTCTGATGGGCATTCTCAATGTGTTCATTGTCTAGGAGAATCCCGTATCCCCCCATGAGTGTTCCCATTGAGCCACGCTCAGAGAGCGAGCTCACAGGGGTGGGGACCTATGCCTCAAACTGATATTGTTGAATAATCCCTTCGCCCAGCTTCCGACCTAGGGCCTGAATCTGAAAACTCAGCCAATGATGGAAAATAAATCTTCAAAAAAGTGCACTGTTCGGTGTCGCTGAAAGCTCCTCCAGCAAAGTGGCACTCTCTGACCACTTCAGTGCTGACTCCATCTGCTATGCTGCCTTTCAGCATGCATGATGCTCCGGGCGTCTCCAGCATCCCATACACTGTTATTAAAACCACTACACAATAACCCCATGCCAAGGCTATAGGCTTCAAATTTCCTGCCTCACATACTACGACATCTTCCAGGACCAATACTACTGTACCAACATTACAGGCACCACTCCTGACACCTACTGCTTCTTCTGCATCTGCCACTGGCACCATAGAGGCACTGACAACCTCCCCGTTGTGGTCGGCACCAATTTAATCCATAGCACTGCAGATAACTTTGGTGCAGCCTCTCACGGCACTGTCCATTCTGGCACCACAGTGCACTCACCATAGAGATCTCTTAGTCTCTTCAACTTTTAATTCTCTTTTTCTCAGCACCAACCTCTCACCAGGCACTCTGGCACTGCACCATCCTCTCTCCCCTGCTGAATTTTCCAGCAAGGAAGACAACGGTGTGCAAGTAGTCTCACCTCAGAATTCTACTCCCACTGGTCCATCCATTCTTTCAGTGTGTACTCGTCTCCCTGCTATTGGCAGCCATGGATGCCACCTCCCATGCCCTATCCAGGATACTGGAAATACTGCAATCCATGGCCACCCTTTACCAAGCACAGTATTACACCACAGGAGACATCCCCACTACCTCCATTTCCACCACCAAAACAGTATCAGGAAGAGGCAGACAATGGCCAGCCACAGACTTTGGCCCCTGCCACATCCCCAGATATCAACTCCTCCTACTACCCTGATAAAGCCATCGTGCCACCCCCTCCCACAACTGCTGATGACTTCACACACTTCCAAGACCTTTTTAAATGGGTAGGGGCAAAGCTCAGCATTACGTTGGAAGAGGTTGCGGAAAACCAGCACAACCTCACTGACATCTTACAATCAGTGACATCATCTAAGATTGCCTCACCAGTTAATCCAGCAGTAATGGACCCAGCCAAAACCATCCAGCAGATGCCTGCCACTGTAACACTTACCTGTAAGTGAGCGGGCAGGAAATATTATATCCTTCCTAGAGGCCCTGAGTTCCTCTTTACTTACCTTGCTCCCAACTCTCTGGTTGTGGAAGCTGCCCACCAGAAAAATAAGCAGCATTTTCCTTCCATACCTTCCAACTGTGACAGCAAAAGCCTTGACCTTTTTGGCCACTCCCCAAATTTGGGTGGCCAATTACATGGCCCTATTGAGTAAATATGACCACAAGAATTACTTCAAACTCAACTACCTTATTAACAACACCCCTGATGCAAAAAAAACAATAGTTCAGTGCTATTGTAGTTGTGGGCCACAGTCTCCTAAATGGCCTTGCAAGCCAGCTCTCAATGCCGTAGCTACAGCCACAAGATCCATGGCTAAGGCAGTTGTTATGAGGCAGACATCTTGATTCAACTCAGTGCCTTTCCACGAGAGATTCAATCAACTGCTGAGGACCTCCCATTCATTGGAGAGAAGTTATTCTCAGCTACCACCAACAAAATCCTATATACCATGAAGGACTCCAGAGCCACTCTATGAACCCTGGGTATCCATACACCGGCACCTAGGAGAAGACAGTATAGATATAAATCATATCCCAGACCACAATATCCTCGGTGCATCCAATAAAATCACAAGCAAGACCAACATCAACCTCTGCATAACAGGTTTCAGTGCCATTGCACACCTCCAAAAACATGCATCAGCCCCCTCAACCTAATAAGAAAATGTGAGTTTTGTCGAGGGTTTGGAAAACCACTCACTCTCACCAGCATCACCATCCTCCCCTAAGATGTTCAAATATTGTCTCCTCAAATTTTATCTTAGTTGGCAGCCCAGCTCATCAGATAGATGGTGTGGCGGGTTTGTCCCGGGTGCGAGTGTGCGTCCCCAAGTTCCGGGGAGCAGCCCTGCGAGCCCACCGCCTTAAAGTCTTCCCATGTGTCCTCACTGGGGCGTGAGCTCTCAGAGCCCCTGCCAAGGGGCCCTGGGGCCCTGCGAGCCCTTACCATCCTGGTGCCTCCCTGGGGAGCTCTCCAGCCCGCCCAGTCTGCGCCTAGTGGTTTGGTTCTTGTCGCCCTGGTCCTTTGCCCTTGTCGGAGCGGGTGGAGTATCCCTGTACGGGGGGCGTTAGGGGGACCCGGGCCCGTCCTCTCCACCAGGTCCCAGCCTGGGGCTCTAGGGGTTTGGGGTCACGACCCTTACCCAGCCGATGGATTCCCACCCCATAACATGTCAGCCTACGGGTGCCAAAAAGGCCCTGCCCCGGGCTGCTTCCTAACCACCCTGTGCTCCCCGGTCCTCCGGCTCTGGATCTCACCTCCTGGTCGGGGTCGCTCCTGTGGATTGCTCCCGGAGTCCAACGAGGAGCCTCCGCCGCCTGTCTCCAGCGGGGGGGGGGAGGGGGGGGGAATCGCCTCCCCGGCGTCCCTCCCCCTGCTCTGCTGGGGAGCTGATTTTTAAACCCCCCGCCGGAGGGCACGCCGTCTTCAGTGTGGCTGCCAACCCACTACCAGGGCATTGGGGGCAGAGTCCCGTCCTGACGCCCCTGGCTTTGGGTGCCTATTGCCGCTGCGGTGCACCCGGCGGCCCCGTTCGCCACGGCTTCCCTGCCTCCGTCGAGCTTGGCAGTGGAGGCCGTGTCCTGGCCAGGGCCGGTCCGGAGAGCTCGGCCCGGCCTCCCCCCCGGGGTCGGCGCGGCAGCCTCCCCGGTCCTAGTGCGGGCCGGCGCTGGCCCGTCACAGATGGGTACTGCAGACAGTATGCTTAGTAGAAACTATGCCTTTTACTTCCATACCCTCTACCCTGTCCCTCTTCAGGGCCCACTCTCACTAGCTATTGTTCCAACAGTAGGTCCAACATCTCTTCTAAGCAGGCGTGATAGAACCAGTCCCTTCCCAATACATAGTAAAAGGCTTCTATTCTCATTTTATCATAGAGAAAAAAGTGGGGAATGGCACCCAGTCCTTGACTTGAGAACCCTTAACAAATGCATTAAAAACCAGAGGTTTAAGACAGTGACAGTCACCTCTATTATTGCAGCACTGGAACAGGGAGACTGGTCCTTATCCCTTGACTTACAAGATGCATATTTTCATGTTTCTGTTCATCCAGCTCACAGACACTTTCTCCAGTTTGTCTTAGGTTCCAGTCATTACCAATAGAGGGTACTACTCTTTGGTCTGTCTACTATTCTGGGAGTTTTTTTCCAAAATATTATCAATAGCTACACTATCTCAGGAAGCAAGGTGTTATTACTTTTCCTTATCTGGATGATTGTCTCCTGAAGGCACACTCCAGACTTGACGCCCAACACAGTACTTCCATCACGGTCAGCTGCTTCAGATCCCTCGGCCTACAAATAAGACAAAATCAACTCTTATTCCAACACAAACCTTACAGTTCATAGGAGCTCATCTAGACTCAACAACCATTACTGCTTCTCTCCCTCTTGACAAATTGTAACAAATAAGGACCTGGTCAACAAGCTATTATGCAGTCCTCAGGTAATGGTCCACGACTGTCTCCAACTATTGGGATATATGGCCACATGCAAGTCCATCGTACCAGATTCATAACTTTACATGAGTTGCTTTCAGGGCTTACTCAGCACAGTCTACAGACCAAACATACACTTTCTTTCCAAGCCCCTCTCCATCCTCTGTCAATAAAACACTCTTGTACTTGTAGACAATCGCCAAGAATCTTTGCTTGGGGTTCCCTTTCATTACTCAAAAATCCTCTGTGACCATGACCATAGATGCCACTCTTACAGGATGGGGAGCATGTCTGGCACAACGTATCACTCAGAAATGGTGGTCCAACACAGAAAGAGTAGTACATATAAACATTCTGGAGCTCCAAGGGATCCAATACACCTGCAGCTGATTCCTGTCCCTCATCACCAACAAACATGTCAGAATCTACCCATACAGTGTTGCCTCAATGTTTTACATAAACAGGCAAAGTGGGGCCTGTTCACACACACTCTGTACAGCATCTATGAGCCTGTGGAACTGGTGCCTCAAACACAAAATAACTATTAACTGCCTTTTACCTCCTGGGTGGACTCCAAAACAGGGATTGGCAAGGGATCTTTTGGAGATGTCCTTCTAATCAAATGGGACTCCCGCCTACTATATGCATTCTTACACATTCTTCTCCTAGTAGAGAAGATATGTACATAGTACAGAAAATATGGAGGGACAAAGCCATTGTCATACCAATAGTCCTGTCATGGCCCAGACTACCCTAGTACTCTTCCTGACCAGAATGTCAATCTAACCACCAGTTCTTCTCCCCTCCCATTCCTCTGACCTTTTACATCAACTTGGAATACAGATGTAGCAGCCCAGTCTATACATGCTCCACCTCAAGGCATGGTACCTCAATGGTTATCTGTTCAGGAGCTAAAATGTTCAGAACCTGACCAGCTATTACTACTACATAGCAGAGCTCCAACCACTTGCAAAACATAAATGCAAAAATGGGAGAGGTTTTCCCATTGGTGTGCTGACAAATGAACCCTCCCCCCAACTGTGGCACCTCTCCTTATGATTCTCGAGTACCTACTATACTTGAAACAATCATGCCTCTCTCTGAGCTCCATTAAAGTACACCTCTCTATGATGATAACGTTCCATATAAAAATAGATGGCCTATCAATAGTCTAAGAGAATTCTTATTTTGGAATAATGCTTATTTTCCATTTTAGATTGATCAGTTAGCAACTAAGACATCTGAACTTGATGTGTCGGAGGGTAGGACAAGAAGTGGAAAAACATTTCATATCAACACAGTCAGTATCCTTTTTTTTAACAACAATACAGACTGTAATAATGTGCTTAAATACAATTTACAGTCCTGGTTTGAAATTCTGATCCCTTTTGAAGTCAAAAGCAACTCCCATTAATTTCTCTGAGACGAGGATTCACTTCAGATTTTGTTTAGATCTTTTATTTGAGGAATATGAACAATACTTTGTATTCGGAAAGTCAAAAAGGAAACGCCTATTTCTAAAAATTACTTAAGTGTTTGGTTTTTAATTGTATAGTTTTAGAGGGATTCATGGGGATTTGTTTGTATTCTTTACTTGGCCGTGTTCTCTGCCAGTCTTATTCCATATACTGCAGTGGACCTATGTTAGGAGAGAACTTAATCCAGTGTATTGTTTCATATTTCATGAAATATTGAGCCAGAATTCTAATCACAGGTGTGTTTTGTACATATCTTGAAAAATCCATTATTGCTTATTCATATTTATGTGTGGTAGCTAAATATTTTAAATCCACTCCACCTACATGGTGCCTGAGAATTTGGGCTCTATGCAAATGGCACAGGAGTTGTGGTGGTGGGGCGGGGGGATTGAAAACCCCAAGCCAGCCTTAACCCAGTGTCGTGTGGTTTGATTTATTTTAGATCCAAGGGAAATCAGCACACTCCAGGGAGACTTAACCACTTTCTTATTTATTGCAATCTTTAAGTGATTAACATAGTTCTTTAAGTTTCATAAGCCTTAAAACTATTACTATACAATTTAAACCTTAAATACTGTAAATCCTAAAGCAACTAATACAGCGCAAAGCAATTCAAAAGCAATTAATAGAAGATCTACTATAATACCATGATAAAGCCTAGTTCACTTACACTTCATCCCTATGCTACCTATAGTACTATGCAGGAGGTTGGGGTTCCTTTGATTCCCACATGTCGGAACGCCATGCTCTGGTGTCGCTGGTGTGAAGGGCCTATTTACGTCTAGTTACATTGAGCAGGACCCGTGGGTCAATCCTGCTTATTCCCTCCCATCGCTTGCTCTTACGAAGTCCATTTTATAGCAAAGCAAGACTTGGTCATTCTAATAATATTTACCAAATAGTTACGTATTGCATAGGATACATAAAATGCCCAATACCCTATTTGGGGCACATCCTGCCACTCAGGATGTTGCTGCTATGTGCATAGTTGACAGTTGTAGGGCTGCATCTAATTTTTGCTTACCAGAAAAGTACCACCAGTACAAGGTTGATTGTCGTGTGTTTTTGACATGGTCTCGTGTACTATGCTTAAACTGCATTGTTATTCAAAACATTCCTGCCTTCCAAACCTTGCCTGTGTGCTTACATGCACCAGACTTGAGACAGGCCTGGATTTTGCTTTTTAGAGATCCGCACTGTGTTCAAGGCAGACATCACCATTTATTACCAAGGAAGGGCCGCCCAGGGACATACTACAAAGCTGCTCTGTGACTGCTGTGCCTCTCCTCTCTCAGTGGCTTTGAATCTAGGGGCTGAAAAAGTAATCATAGCCCCCTGCACCAGTTTGTAAGGTTTAGGGCACCACTTGATCCACATAATCATGGATTCTTTGGCCCTTTTACTGGCTTGAATCCCTTGAAGCTTTCTGCTCTGGAGTACATGGGACTGGGATAGAAATGCTTTCCATGGTGAACAGGGAGTACATAATTATGCCTTAATAGCCACTTTACCCTTGGTCCTCTAAATAGCTCTTGTATATGGATTACTTTTCTTCATAAGGGCTTTGGGAGAAATGCTGCCAGTCTCATTAGATAAAGAAATAGCCTTCATCGCTTAGAGTGAAGAAAGGAAATTACATGTCATGACAGAAAAATCATGCCTTCCCTGTCCCAACTCTGAAAAGCTCTTCATTAATTTTTAACATAGGTTAGGGAACAGCAATAGCATTCACAATGTGCCACCCAATCGTTTTTCTTTGGATCAGTTTCAACTTTTGCAGTCTGAGGATGTGGCAAGGTGCTTGGAGGAGTGCAACCGACCACCTACTCGCTTGACCCCTGCCCTTCCTGGCTTATTAAATTGAGTCAAGAAGGGATGACTGGTTGGTTCCAGGGGATTATTAATGCACCATTTAGATTTAGGATGATTCCCACCTCCTTGAAAGAGGCGGTGATAAAGCCATTCCTTAAGAAGCCTTCCCTGGACCCAAGCAATATGAATAACTATTGCCCAGTTGCTAATATTCCTTACTTGGGCAAGGTACTCAAGTGGGCGATGGCATTGCAACTCTAAGCTTTCTTGGAAGAAACAGATTATCTAGAACCATTTCCATCTGGCTTGAGGCCTGATTTTGGAACAGAAACCACTTTGGTTGCCCTGGTAGATGACCTATACCGGGAGATAGACAGGGGGAGTACATTCCTGTTGATTCTCTTGGACCTCTCAGTGGTTTTTGATACCATCAATCATGATATCCTTCTGGAGCACCTGGTGGGGCTAGGTATCGGAGGTGCTGTCTTGCAGTGGTTCTGGTCCTACTTGTCAGGATGCTTTCAGAAGGTGGAGCTTGGGGGCTGCTGTTCGACCCCATGGCAATTGTGCTACGGGGTCTTGCAAAGTTCCATTTTGTCCCCTATGCTGTTAATATATACATGAAACCACTGGGAGAGATCGTAAAGAGATTTAAAGGACAGTGCCATCAATATGCAGATGACACTCAACTCGGTTTCTGTGACATTGGATCCAGTATGGCAGCAATCAATCTGAACCAGTGTCTGGAGGCAGTGATGAACTGGATGAGGTCAAATAAGCTGAAGCTGAATCCAGATAAGACTGAGGTCCTATGGATCAGGAAACCATCTGTCCGGGAATGTAGTGTGTTATCTGTTCTGAATGGGGTCACGCTCCCCCTGAAAGAACGGGTACGCAGCTTGAGTGTCCTCCTGGACCTTTTTTTAACATTTGAAAATCAGATTTTGTTGGTGGCCAGGAGTGCTTTTGGGCAGCTTCAGCTGATCCACCAGCTGTGACCCTTCCTAAAAAAGAATGACTTGGCTACAGCGATTCATGCTCTTGTCACATCCCGATTGGATTATTGTAATGCACTCTACATGGGGCTGCCTTTGAAGAGTCTTCGGAAGCTTCAACTGGTCCAGTATGCGTCTGCTCAAGTTTTAACTAACACTCTTTACACAGAGTACTTTATGCCAGTGCTCCAGCAGCTGCACTGGCTTCCAGTATGTTTCTGGGCACAATTCAAGGTCTTGGTTATGACTTATAAAGCCCTAAATGGGTTCTGGCTAGGATATTTGAAGGACCATCTCCTCCTATACGAACCTGCCTGGGGATTGGAGATTGAGGTCAGCTGGGGAGGCTCTGCTCAGTGTTCCTCCACATATGAAGATAAGGTTCACATCTACACAGAGCAGGGCCTTCTCAGCCTTTGCCCTTAGGCTATGGAATTCTCTCCCCCAGAACATTCACCTGGCGCCAACGTTGACACGGTTTTGACGCCAGGCCAAGGCTACCCTTTTTACCCATGCTTTTATTGGTGTTTAGTTGTGTGTGTGTGAGAGAGATGTTTTAGCAGGTTGTATGTTCCCTCACACTTTGGGGTCCTATACTTTACTTTATATATACTTATTCATTGTGTTCTTAAAAATTTTGTAAGCCGCCTCGAATATTTCAAACAGAGAAGTGGGGTAAAAATATTTTAAATAAATACATAAATGTATAGCTGTTTGTAGTCTTCTTCTAAAACTAATTATTAATTTTTTTCTATAAAGGTTGGTGAAAATCAGGCTCAGGAACATTGCAAAAATGTTTTAGTAGCTAAGTGTTCCAAAGAAGCCCAGAAGAGAAATTGGTCTGAGTCTGAAAAACATGTAAGTTTTAAAGTTGCATGCAGATTAGAAAGCAAAAGGATCTGTAATTGTATTTTGTACATTTGGTGATAAGAATTAAATATTTCTAAATGGAAAATAAAATACACAATATAGAATAGGTCTGGTGATTTTTCAAGGTACTGTTTATCACTATATCACAGTAGTCACCAACCAGTAGATCGGGATCTACCGGTAGATCTTGGTGCCTCTGAGAGGGGATCCTGACTGGTTTGGCTGGGAGGCTATCAAGCGCAGCACTTCAGCTGCCCTTCCTACCACTGCCTAGCTGCTCCTGCCCAGAGCCTCAGAACTGCCCTTGGGAGCTTCCTGCTTGTTGTGCAGGGTGGGGGAGACAGAGGCAAGGGGGCACTGATGTCTCTCTGTCCCCCTCCCCTGTACCCCATATTCAAAGAGTGAGGAGGGTGGGACCTCAAAGGGGTGGAGCAGGGGTGTTTGGGTTTGAGGTAGATCCTGCTCTGACTTAAATTCAAAAAGTGATCTTGTGCTTAAAAAGATTGGAGACCACTGCTATGTCAGTTTTAAATTAGCATTCTCTAATCCCAATCCCAAAATGTTACTTAGTATTTTTTATTATTTGGTATACAAAATAAAGGGAGATTAGATTGTTTACATAGTTGCTAAAGGTTGAACTTCTCTATTCTGGCACACTGTCTTCTGGCAACATCCGTGGTCTGGCATGATTTTAGTTAGCCACATGTTCACTTATCATGGGTGTGGCCAAGTTTCCTATGGTCTCAAAGTTTGTTTACAGCCACCAGTCCCGGCTCTCTGTATTCTGTGCTGTTATTTAGTTCTAATTTACCCCTAAGGGCATGTCTACACTAGGAAATTATTTCAGAATAACTGAATTCAAAATAATAACTCCCAAAATAACATAATTGAAATACTGAAAATAACTGTTTTGAAATAAGTGTTATTTTCCAAAGAAAGCAGGAGTACAGATTTTGAAATAACTAGCCCATTATTTTGAAATGACGGGCTTGGTAGTGTGGACACTCTGCTTATTATTTCGAAATAAGGGGGGTTTATTTTTAAATAACTCCTTAGTGTAGACCGAGGCTAAATGTCTTCAAAGAGTCCAGTAAGCAATGGAAGTGCAGGAGTAACTTCGTTTAAATATTGAAAACCAATATAAGTGTAATAAGAATCAAACCCTGTAGCTGCGTCTAGACTGGCAAGTTTTTCCGCAAAAGCGCCTTTTCCCGAAAAAACTTCCCCTGCATCCAGACTCAAGCCGCGTTCTTTCGAAATTATTTCGAAAGAACGCGGCTTTTCTTTCGATGGCGGTAAACCTTTCGAAAGATCCGCCTGCAGTCTAGACGCGATCTTTCGAAAGAGGCTCTTTCGAAAGCATCTTTCGAAAGAGCCTCTTTCGAAAGAAGCCTGCAGTCTAGACATAGCCCTAGAGTGGAGCACCTACGGGGCACATTTCGAAGAACAACCGTTATTTCACAGGGTGAGTAGCTTCTTTTTTTCACTAGCAGTAGTCAGCTGGACCGCACATGCGTGGTGGGCGCCTCGTGCAGTTCGTGCCCTTCTGCTCACACACGTGGTCTGGCTTCCATGAGTTCCTTCTTTGTCACCCTCACTTGCAGACAGAGAGAGCTCTTCTCCTCAGGAATTCTAGTCAGAAATAAAAATTGGGTTGTTAGTTAGTAATTTCCTAGTGTTATGGTTTTTCCAGTTAATTTGTTATAGTAGTCACAGAATTAAGTAGTTTGTTGTTCCATTTATTTAAAAAAAAAAAGAAAAGGAAGAAAAGAGATAAAATAAGAGAAAAAGAAGAGATGCCAGGCTCTCTGGGCTTCAAAAAGTGTGACACTTGTTGCGAGCCCATGCTGACGTCCAACAGATACTCCACCTGAATAAAGTGCCTCAGAAATGTTCTCACTGCTCCAAGCTGATGGCAAGAGTGTGCCAAGATAGGGAGATGTGATTGCATATGCTCCTATTTGAAAAAGCTCTTCAACTGTCAGACACTGCACTATCCACTGCCTGATCAGACCCTGTCAGGAGTGAAAAGTGAAGAGCCACTTCCCCGATGCACCCCACTAAGAAATGGGCTTTGCCGGTGTGCTTTCTTCCACCGACTTCGACAAGTTGAGTTAGCACTGGGGACAAACCTGAAACATCTGGCACCACAGTCTTGCAGTCTAAGGCTGCCCTGGAACTGAAAGTGCAGCTATAAATTAATGGAGATTGCCTGTCTCCTAGAACTGGAAAGGACCTTCAAGGTCCCCAAGTCCAGTCCCCTGCCTTCACAGCAGGACCAAGTACTATCCCTGACAATTTTTGCCCCAAATGGCCTCCGCAAGGATTGAACTCACAACCCTGGATTTAGCAGGCCAATGCTCAAACCACTGAATGTGCTATCCCTCCCTTGAAAAGCTCAGAACATCATCGGTGCCGACAGTGAAGACATCATCTAATCATTTGGCACCAGCATCACCAACTCCAGCACCACAAACATCGGCACCAACAAAGATGCCAGCATCAACCTCCATGCCAACTCAGACAGACAGAGCAGAACCTACAGCCCAACTCTCTTACCCTGGTGCCAGATGCACCAGTCAAGTCAAGGGTAGGGACAGTAGAGTGCCCTGGTGCATCTCTCGGCACCAAGGTGGTGCGTATCGGTGTAGGTGCCGCAGTATGGGCTCTGCCCACTGATTTTGTGGCGGTGGCCCCTGATGTTCCCGATCTCTCTCCTCCGCTAATTTTTGGGGAGGGAGAAGAGCAAACTGGAGAAGCTCTCTTCTTTGTGGCTTTCCTGGGGGACAGGGAGGTAGCTCTTCTTCAGGTAGTGTCCCCATGGGTGCGCCACTGTGGGTGTCGAGCTCGTCCCAGTGCTGCAGTTCGGAGATCTTTCAACCGTTGTCTGCCAGACCGCGCATGCACGGTGGTCATCTTACGGCTTTTCACGCCGTTTCTGGTCACGCAGTCCGGCTCCCACCAGTTCTTCCTGACCGTCTTCGGGCACAGATGGAGAAACTGCTCCCTCTCGCGTTGATCCTGTCAGGACTGAGAGAGGAGAATTTGTATATAGTTAAATAGTTATGTTTATAGTTAATGTTTTTAGTAGTTAGATTCTAGTTAGCTAGCGCATTTAAAAAACAACAAAAAGAAAACCAATATTTTCCTGTTTCTCTTCATCATGCCTGGATCACCAGGATTCAAAAAATGCCTGACGTGCCGGGAGTCAGTGCCCGCGTCAGATGGGCGCTTTTCTTGTACTGTATAAAGTGCCTTGGGGAGGGACACATTCCACAAAAGTGCTCACACTGCACAAAACTGATGGCCAGGGCATGCCACGACCAAGAGATGCGACTCAAGATGCTCTTGTTCAACAAGGCATTTCAATCGCAGGCAGAAACTGCAGCTCAACCACCATCTCTCCCTGATACAGCTCGTCATCCTTCCCCTAAGGCCTTCTCCTAAGGCGACAAGCTCAGAAAGGAGCCGATCGCCATCTCGCTCCTTTCCAGCACTCAGAGTGAGCACAGGAGATAAGCCGGGGCACCTCTGGGACAACGGCAGCCCGAAAGCTGCACAAAGACAAACTGGTGCACAATACATCAGCACCGAGTCCAGCGGAGCACTTGGCATCGAGACCAAAGTCGGCCCCTGTCCCACTTTCCTCCGACCTACCGTCACTGGCAACAGAGACCATATCGGTGCAATCTGCTCCTCATTCCCAAGCACCGATGACCTTGGCGCCAGGGCGCACCGTACTGACACACAGAGCTACAGTTCCACTGGCACCGATGCCTAAGGCACCGACGTAGTCGGCACCGACACACTTGGTACCGGAACCATCAGCACTAGCGCAGCACTCTTTAACACCTCCATACTCGCGCCAGATTTCAACACCTAGTGCAACACCACCAACGCCTCTCCTGCAACACTCCCCTTCTTCCACTGACGGAGGAGTAGCCGCGTAGCCGCGAGCCCCCAACAAAGGGCTTTCTCCCCCGAACACCCTTCTCTACTTTCAACTCGGCATGAGTCCATACGGCTCCAACCTAGTGTCTTGCCTTGACCAAGACACTACTACCACTGATATTATCACACGCCGTCTCCTTGCTGCTCTAGGTATAGATCCAGATCCCCAAGGTCTCCCTCATATTCCAGGAGTTCTAGATACAGAGACAACCACAGGCGCAGATACCAACCTTTTTACGAGGATCGTTACTTTAGTACCATACCCATCAAGAGCAATATTCCCACTCAGTTCGCACCTCACCTTCACCAGCTCCGTCATTCACAACTCGTGACAAGAGCCGATCCCCCACTTTGCAATCAGCCAGACCACCTACTCTATCCGATCATCAACCACCAACAGAACAGCCTACCAAAGAAGTAGAGCACACGTCTGACATGGAAGCGTCACATCATAGGTCCCCTACGGACGAGGCATCTTCTTCACCATATGATGCCATCCTCACTCGAGACACCTCACCGTCAGATGACCTGAAGGAATTCCAGGAGTTATTCAGGAGTTATCCATACTTGAAATTGCCAACGGCATATAGCAGACTCCTGCCACAGTGCTGCCGACCAATAAAAAGGTCAACAAAAAGTATTTCGTCCCAGCTAGTGGGATGGAATTCTTATTCAACCATCCCCAGCCTAACTCCTTGGTCATCGACGCAACTCAACAACAGGCTAAAGCCTCTCATTACAGAACCAACACTGGAGATAAGGACAACAAGCGCCTAGACCTCTTGGGCAGAAAGGTATACTCCTGGGCCATGCTAACGCTCCGAATGGCCAATTACGCAGCACTGTTAGCAAATCACAACTTCAACAATTATGCGAAGTTATTTCCCCTACTCGACCAACATCCAGATACTAAGCAACAGCTGCTGACAGCCATTATTCAAGAGGGCTATACCGTCTCTCAGTCAGTGCTTCACATTGCTCTGGATGTGGCAGCGAGGACGACGGCAACATCTGTCGTAATGCGCAGGGCCTCATGGCTCCACATGTCAGCGGTTCTAAAGGAGCTGCAATCTAAAGTTGAAGACTTGCCCTTCGACAGACAAGGCCTCTTCACAGATAAGACAGACCAGCTGCTTCACTCTGGCAAAGATTCGCACACTATGCTCAGGACTCTGGGCAAGTATACGCCGCCATATCGGCAAAAAAAGTACACGCCATATCAGAAGCAAAGACCTCACTCTTATGCACAACCATGACAATATGAGCTCCAGCAACCTAGGCACTGGCCTCAAAGACGACAGCCACAAGCCGCCAGACCAACAAATCAACAACAAACTAAACAGCAAGTTTGACGCGTGGATCGAGGGATTGCAAGCCATTCAAATACTGCCTGCCTCGAATGCTAGTACTACACTTTTCCACCATCGTTTAAGGCCCTTTCACCATCACTGGGCTGCAATAACAACAGACGAATGGGTCATGCAGCTAATAACAATGGGCTACGTAATTCCCTTCATGTCCCTTCCCCCACCACCCCTCCTCTCCCGTCCCTCTTCAGGGACCCATCTCACAAACTTCTCCTCAAACAGGAGGTAGCTCACTTGCTTGATATTGGAGCAATAGAGAGGGTACCAAATACTTGTCGAGTGGCCATGTAGTCTTCCAGCACTACATTTGTGAAGCACTATGCAATTGTACAATACCTTGTGACAGACTCCTCTGTAGCCACTGCTGTTCTTTCAGGCCAGAACAGACCATGATTCTGGGGCCCACCAACCGGACAAGCTGGATACAACTCCGGAGTCACCTATAGTGGAGCACCCACGGGGACACTACTCGAAGAAGAAGTTACTCACCTCGATGCAGTAACGATGGTTCTTCGAGATGTGTGTCCCCATGAGCGCTCTAGTACCCTCCCGCCTCCCTACTTTGGAATCTTGTGTTCAATTTCTCATTTTAGATGACTCCAAACAGGTGAGAGGAACTGGCGGGAGCTGGACCGCACGATGATAAAGGGGCACAAATGGCGCGAGACACTGCCACGCATGCGCGGTCCGGCTAACTATGGCTTTTGAAAATCTCTGGCCTGTGGCGCCAGGACAAGCCCAAACCTACAGTGGAGCACCTATGGGGGGACACATCTTGAAGAACCATCATTACTGCACCAAAGTGAGTAACTTCTTCTTCTGCAACCTTACCATCTATGTTCCTTCTTACATGCATGGGAAAACATCACATCAGATCAATGGGTCCAGTCCAGGTACTCAAACTTTTTATATTTGCTCCTCCAACCCATTCCCCTTCCCTCTTCAGGGACCCTTCCCATGGTAACCTACTAGGTCTGAAGATTCAACATCTCCAGATTGGAGCGGCTGAATGTGTACCAACTTGTCATCATGGGAGAGGGTTCTATTATAGCTGTTTCCTCACCCAGAAAAAACAACAGAGGATGGAGACCTATATTAGAGCTCAAGATACTCAAGAGATTCATCTGTGAACCAACACCCCTTTGGGACCTCAACCTTGTACTCAAAAGTCTCACAAGACTTCCCTTCAAGCATCTCACCACATGCTCCCTCCTTCATATTTCAGTGAACATTGCCTTTCTTGTAGCCATAGCATCAGCAAGGCAGATAGGTGAAATAGTGGCCCTTATGGCAGACCCACTCTTCACCATATTCACAAGGGACAAAGTTACGTTATGTCCCCATCCTAAGTTTCTACCTAAAGTTGCATTCATTTTGCATATCGACCAACCCATCCATTTTCCCATTTTTTTCCCAAAACCTCTTGAGGACAACTTGCTGGACGTGAGATGAGCCATTACCTTTTATACTAACAGGGCCCGTCCCTTCTGCAGGTCCCTGTGGCTTTTCCTGTCCATTGCTGAATGGTCCAAGGGAAAGTAAGGCAATTACTTTCCAATGCCTATCCAAATGGATATCTTCCTGTATACACATTTACTACACCTTGCATAACAAATAAACTCAACGCATAACGGCCCACTCTTCTAGGGTCATGGCTACCTCCACAGCCTTCTTAAAAGATGTACCCCTACCAGACATTTGCAGAGCAGCAACCTGGTCCTCCGACCATACATTTGCTAAACACTATGCTATAACAACTGCCCAATTCCTGTAATCACTGTAGGACAGGCTGTCCTCTCATTTTTTCTACAACCATGTGTCCAAAGCCTCCCTCAAGCAGGACACTGCTCTACAGATACCTAAAGTGGAGCACCCACAGGGACAGCACTAAAAGAAGAAGTTACTCGCTTTTTGCAATAATGATGGTTCTTTGAGATGTGTGTCCCTGTGGGTGCTCCACTACCCTCCCACCTCTCCTCTACTTTGGAGTCGAATTCCTTGATTCCATGGTAGAGAAGGAACAGGGGAGGGTCATGCTGCACATGCAGCCAACAGCCAGTGTTACCACAAGGCAGCTGCTACTAAGAAAATTCTCCTATTGGCCGGTGTGAGGTCGCACCAACACCTGAAGTGGAGCAGCCACAGGGACACACATATCAAAGAACCATTGTTACTACACAAGATGAGTAACCTTTTCAGATTCATTGAACAGTTCCTTCTAGTTCATGTAGTTGATTCTTGTTATAAAGTTAATTTTTCATGTTAAGATACCTAACACAACTGAAAGAGCTATTGTTTGTGAAATACAGGGACCTGTAATGCAGTCTGTATTTTCTCTTGGTAGGTTCATCAATATACACTCTCTTCTAGTCAAGATTCACTGCCAAAAAGGAGAAAATTTAGTGAACCAAAGGAGCAGTTTTAGATATAATCTCGCTGCTGTTTATTTATGGATTTCTTCGTAATATAGCTTTCATTTCGTGTTTAATATGAATATTGTTAATATTAAAGATTTTTTTTTGTTTTCATACGCAGTCAAAACACAAAAATTATACACAAGAAAAATTCTGTCAAGACAGACCCCAATTTTTGCAAATTGAAAGTTATTTTTTAAAGGGGATTATATTCCAGTTTAGGATATACAGTGCATATCCATTCATCTGGTCTGACAAAAACTTTTTAAGAAAGAAGATTTTTAGTGAATGCCTTCAATAACAGTTTTCCTTTTGAGATTTTGCTGAAATCCTAATGGTGGTACAATGTAATGTACACCATTGAAACTGAAACTGTAAAGTTTCCACTTGTGTCTTTTTCTGGACTATGCTCAGTTTTGGTAGAATTACATGTCAGGAAATGGGTTAAGAAAATTCTATAGTTATTTTATAATAGTACTATTGCTTCTAATTTTATTACCTCTAAGAAGCAAATTTCAGGTTGCCTGTTTGTGTTCATTTATCCCATTGGCACCTTACCCAACTTTGAAAAAGAAAAGAACAGCATTTACCTCTTTAGTTCCTAAATTTACATTGAAATGTAGAAATCCATATGCAGCTCTGATGCCAGATACACAAACAGCTAACATTTGTTATAATATTGTGTCTGCAAGGCAGCTATGTAACAGGATATAACTAAATATCTGAAAAATAGACAGTTCAACTTTTATATGCAATGATTAATTGCAACTATCAGAAACAGTACCATTGCATGTTGTTCAAAAAATATTTTTGCCTTCATAAATTTAAATGAACTAGAATAGTGCTCTTTATAAATATAGGTAATGACTACTGCTGTATGAAGGTGAATAGTTAAACATTTCTTTCTTGAATTTTAACTTTTAAACTAAGAATACCTTATTGTCCTACTTCCTAATGAAAACAGTGTTATATAATAATTTACTACAATGTATTTAAAAATATAATGGTCCATAAATTTGATTTGATGATAGACTTTTTTAATGAAAAGTTCATAAAGGCTGAGGAACTGCACTTGATGTGTCTTCAGTGTTTTAGTGTCTCCCACTTTCACGGTTCAAATAAAATATTAACTATTGACAAACAAATTCCTTCCTGTATAGTGCTGTTTACTTTTTATTTTGAGAGAAAAAAAAATACAGGATCTGAATGTCTTTGAAAACAATTTAATGGACAGTAATTGTAAAAATATTGTTTTATAGATTTTGCAAAATGCTATAGAATGATGCAATATGATTTCAGTAATTATTTGGATTCTGAAAGAAACAGAGAAAAAAAACAGACACACATCCTGCTTCCTTCCCTATTATCCCATTTCTCCTGTGTTCTACTCCCTGGTTCAGACTTTACCTGTCACATCTCAGGAATTCTGCTGTGCTGATCAGACCTAGACTGCAGTTTCAAAGGAGAACCTCTACTTAGGCATCTTCAGCTTGGATTTTTGCTTTAATATTCTAGCATAAATATTACCCACTAAGCCTTATTTGTTTCAATCTGAGCAATTTGTATGCACAGATGAACACACATTCTCCTTTGAGAGATGTCCCTGTGAGTGCACCCCAGCACCTTCGGAGATTCTTACAGCAGTAGCTTTCCCTCCTCCCCTCCTGGAGCATACACACACTCTGCCTGCCTCGTGAGCTGTACCACGAGGTGTACCGGTAGTTCAGAATAGGAATCCTAGTCCGAACCCCATGTAGCCGCGCTACACGGGGTTCGAACCAGCGGGGATTTAAAAATGGCGGCTCCCCGCTTATGCAAATGAAGCCCGGGAAATTCAAATCCCGGGCTTCATTTGCAAGTGCGGTATGCCTACATTACCCTCCTAGTTCGAACTAGGAGGGTAGTGTAGACACACCCTCTGTCAGTGCCCCTTTCAAAAGGTGCTGCTCCCGAGGGCTTTCAGCTGCTTGCCTCTTGCAATGCACCCACAGTCACTTTAAAAGGCCCGGTGCCAACCACAGGCTCAGTGCGGCCTATCCGAACAGTGGGAGTGGCGCTTGCCTTTGATCCTGTGGCCCCATTTTAGCCTTTGATGACGCCAACACTGCGCACCCGCTCAGTGCTGCAGCAACACACCGCTCACAGGGCACGGACCCTCTCCTTAGCTTCTATGCTGCCAGTGCCACCACAGCAAGGCACCACTGTCCCACTCTGCACCAGAACACACAATGCAGTTTGATTCTAGTCAGCAACAGTTCCTCAGCCCTGCTGACCTCCCACTCTGCAGGATTTCCTCTCCTAAAGGGAGATTTCTTACCAGAGCAACAACCACAATATTGTCAGTCCCCTTATGATACCTCCCTACCTTTCTAGCGAGGAGGAAGAGGACTAGGAGAACTGATTTTTCTCCACATTATTACTCACCCGAATATTGAGACCCACACAGGTAAAATAAATCTGCCAAACAACACCCATCATATGCCCTGCCTGGATGGCACCACCCATGGCATTCCCTGGCTTACTGGCCATACTGGGGCACATGGGACTTATTATAGAGCAGGATATGATAACCGGCAAGTTCACAAATCTCCCCTGCCAACTCCTCAAGCAGAGGCGGATTTTAATACTGACCCTAAATCGGACATACAAACACAGGTTGCAGGGGACACCTCTCCCATAGCCACTAAAGCACCTCCTTTACCACAGTATGCAAAACTATCAGCTATACCAAAGACAACAATACCCCTATTAATCACATCAAGCACAGCATTGACAATATAATACCAACAGACCCAGAGCCCAAAGAGGCTGCCCACCATCATATGGAACAACCAAACCTGTAACCTCCAATAAACAAATTTGAGGCATCAGTCAAGAGTACTGAAAGCAATCTATCCTCCTCAGTGCTTATAGTGACCATCCCATGTTTCACTGAAACAAGTCCAGCCTCCTTACTCCATCAGAGCGCATTCTACACACTCTGTCTCCACGTCCAGTTTTCTTATGCAATGTTCCCCTTCTCAACATATGTAAGTCAGCCACAAGACACTGCAGCTACCACCAGAATGGGTAGAGCTGTTTTATACATAGCCTTCCTGCCCGATCCAAAGCCCCTACCATCCTAAGGGACACTACTTACAGTCACCTGAGTAGAGCACCCACAGGGGCATCTTGAACGAGAAGAGGTTACTCGCTTGTGCAGTAATTCTTCAAGATGAACATCCCTGTGGGCATGGGCCATTGGTGAAGATAGGGCTGGAGGAGGCAAGCCTCCAGCCCCACCCCTTCTGAGACTCCACACCTTCCCCATCCCCACATGGAGGTGGGGCTGCATGCACGCCCCACCCAAACTACAAGGAGGGGAGTGGGCGGGCACATGCTCACCCAGCTCCGGGGCACTGGTGGAGGGAGGAGGGCATGCCGCACAGCCCAGCTCCGGAGCACTATATCTGCCAATACAGGGCTATTCTGTCTTCACTTACCCATCCATCAAGAGATTCCTCCAGGGCCTACACAATATGTTTCCACCATGAAGATACCCAATTCCAGCCTGGAGCCTCAACCTCATTCTCGGGGCACTCATAGATGAGCCCTATGTTCCCTTCTACATCTATCAACGAAGGTAGTCTTTTTAGTTGCAATTACCTCTGCAAGAAGGGTGGATGAGCTAGGAGCAGTAATGACCCACCGTACACAATATTTCATGAGGACAAAGTCATCCTTCATATTTACCCCAAATTTCTCCCAAAAGTACTTACCTCATTCCACTGTAATGAACCCATATACTTACCTGTCTCCTTCCCTAAACCTCACAAGGACCACAGAGAAAGGGTGTTACACACCCTTGATGTTTGTTGGGCAGTTGCCTTCTACTTAGAATGTAGAGAACCCTTTCACAAATCTTTGCAACTCTATGTTATCAACAGAGAGACCAGAGGGTTACCTGTGTCCAAACAAAGACTGTCTAAATGGATCTTGGGCTGCACACATCTAGTTTACAACATTTTCTAAAAGGAGCCCCTGGCAAGTGTACGGGCTCACTCCACGAGAGCAATGGCAGCATCAACAGCCTTCCTCAGCAGCATACAAACAGAAGAAATCTGTAAGTCTGTCATATAGGGTTCAGCACACACTTTCACACAGCACTATGCCATCCAGTCGTTTGTGGATGCTGATACGCATTTCAGCCAGGCAATACTGGCAGTTACTGAGTCAAATTCACTGAAGCGCCCACCACCAAGCATGACCACTGCTTTGTAATCATCTCAAGGTGGAGCACCCATGGGGGCACTCCTCGAAGAAGAAGGGAAGGTTACACACCTGGTGTAGTAACTGGAGTTCTTTGAGATGGATGTCCCCGTCGGTGCTCCACTACCCACTCTCCTCCCCTCTGCTTTAGATCCAACTACCTCCAGGTCAGAGAAAGAACTGAGGAGGCGGTTGGCTGTGCATGAGGGATAGCCATTTCAAAGGTCGCTCACCAGCATTCTGTGTGCACAGCCAACCTGGCGGGGGAGGCACTGCTGTCAAAAATCTTTGATTAGAGAAGCAGCGGTGCTGGCACACCTCAAGATGGAGCACCTACAGGAACAACCTTCTGGAAGAACTCCGGTTACTGCACCGGTTGAGTAACCTTCCCTTCTGGATGGCCCCACACAGTTTCCTTTTGGGGAGAGGGTAGGACTTTGTGTCTCTGAAACAGGACTCTCCTGTATGGTTTGTTGTCTGGGAATAGCCCTAGCTGGGTCTCAGCTATCCTCTACCACTCTGAGGTATGCCATCACACAGTTTACCCAAAGCTGTCCTTTCTTCAAGCATAAAAAGTGTGAGAGAGCGCTCCCAGAGAGTGAAACATTCAGTCCTTAATTCTTCCTCCCCATACTGTCCTCAGATCTCTAACAGGCTCGGAAAGTGGAATTCTCCAAGTTCCTACATATAATCACACACCAGTGCCCCCTCCTAGAAAACATTTCTAGTTAAAAAAAAAAATTGCCTCCAGGGTTTTTGTGCTGCCTTCCACCCGGTTTCTGAGTGCCTTTCATACATCCCATTCAATTGGGGTACAAGGCTGTATGTGGAGTCCAGAATGATTTCAGTGCTTTCACATTTTAAGGAGATCGGATTGTTCATGGCTTTAGGGCGTAAACCAATAGTTTGGAAACCCTGACTGCCCTGAAATAAGAGTCCCATCAAGCTGTGTCTGTTCTGTAGTTTCATGTTAGTTACTTTTCGTTTCCATGTAATTAGTGCCACTTAAATGTATAGTACCGAAAATGAATCTATGTGCCTGAACCTCAGTGTACATTTTGTATAATTAGATTTCTTAGTACTGTTACATGTAATCTCTGCTTAACGTGTTCTGAGTTTTTTAAGAAAGTTTATTTGAAAATAAAGTCCAGTGGAAAGCAGCCGATTTCCTCCCACCCACACACACACACACACACACACACACACACACAAACACAAACACAAACACAAACACACTGCCCCTTTTCTTTGTACGTGTCGCTCCCATTAGTGTGGTATCAGTTCTAATTTCTGCACCCAGGAAGTGGTTTTTTCTATGATCTTCAAGCACCTGCCTCGGAAGCTAGGGAAAGGCAGCTTGCTCACACTCAAGGCAACTGAACATTCAGAAGCTTTATGTTAACCTGCTGGACTTGGCTCCAGGCTATACAAATGCAAGTTCTTTAAGCATTGCTTGGTTACCACCTGGTGGCCAAACTCCCAAACTCTGTGAACTTCTTGCTGATCTGCAGCCAACTAAACTCTTCTATATTGTTTCCTTTTTCCACCAACTAATAGAATAAAGGCAGTTTTCTAAGCCCCTGGTTAAAAAAACACAATTGATAGAAATTGTGAAGTTCCTACTAGATTTCATACAGTCTCTTGTGTTTCACTCAAATAATTTTTCCAAGACAGGAGTTTTTCTTCTTGCCATCTTATTATGCTTGTTCATAAGCTATGGGACAGAGGAGGGGAAATATTTTAAAACACATTCTTGTTTTGATGGTGGAAACTACTGAAAACTGGCACATCTTAAATAGCCAACCATTTATAATTTACCATACAGCAGAACTTTGCTTCAATTTTCTAAAAGAAAAAAAAATTGTGGAGTCCTGTGACACATTATAGACCAGGGGCCATCAAGATATGACTCACAGGCTGGATTCAGCCCATGGGATCCTCAGGCACAGTGCAGCCAGCTGCTTCAGAGCAACCACACCTCACTTTAAGTGGCTGGCTGTCCGCTCAGGGCCCCAAGGGGAGAGGGAAGCTTTGTGCACTGCCCCTCCTTCCCCCAAGCAAATATGAACTAACTTAATTTGAATTAGTTCATTCGAAATAAGCTAATTTGAATTAGTGCATCTAGACCTAAAAACTAATTCGAATTAGAATTTTGCTAATTCGAAATAGAATGTCCACACTGAGTGGACCCTGAACCGAAGTTAAGGCTGGCCAGAACCAGTGCCGGCAGGGCATCAGGTTAGGACTTAGAGTGTGGAGCTGCTGCCTCAGGCTAGCCAAGGGCTGTGCTTAAAGGAATCTGACCCCCCTGGACAGACAGTTCTCAGGGTTCCCCGCTTGCTTGTCTAACTCGATGAGGGACAGCAAAGTAGTCCTGTCTTGGAGTGCCCTGAGTGCCCTCACTTGGCACATCACAGCACTGGGCCATCAGCCCGGCTGCACTTGCTGCAGGCTGCCATCTGGCGGTATCAGTCGGGGGCTGTCCGGATCCAGGAGTCCCTGCAGGAGAGCTTCCACCCGGAGGAGCCTGCAGAGCCACCCCAGTCCTCCCCATTGGGGGCCCGTGCCCCATTCCTCCCTCACCTCCTTCCACTTACCCCTCCCTAGCCCCCCTTCCTGATGTAAAAAATAAAGGGCATGTGTGTTCAAAAATAGAAACTCTCTTTATTTAACAAAACTAGGGGGGGGGATTAATCTCTGGGGAGACTGGGAAAAGGAAGTGGGAGGGGGGGAGAGGGGAAGTGGAAACCTGGGAAGAAGGAGCTGGAAGGGGGAAGCCAAGGGAAGAAGGAGGAGGGGAAGTATCAAACTATGGTACGCCATATCTTCAGTACTGTGTACAAATATGGTCTCCTCACCTCAAAAAAGATATTTTGGCCTCGGAAAGGGTTCAGCAAAGGGTAACTACAATGATTAGGGGTTTGGAACAGGTCCTATATGAAGAGAGGCTAAAGAGACTGGGACTTTTCAGCTTAGAAAAGAGGAGACTGAGGGGGGATATGATAGAGGTCTATGAAAGCATGAGTGGTGTGGAGAGGGTGAATAAGAAAAGTTCTTCATTAGTTCCCATAATAGAAGGACTAGAGGACACCAAATGAAATGAATGGACAGCAGGTTTAAAACTAATAAAAGAAAGTTCTTCACACAGCACATAGTCAACCTATGGAACTCCTTGCCACAGGAGGCTGTGAAGGCTAGAACTATAACAGAGTTTAAAGAGAATTGAGATAAAGTCATGGAGGTTGGGTCCATGGAGTGCTATTAGCCAGGGGGTAGGAACGGTGTCCCTGACTTCTGTTTGTGGAAGGCTGGAGATGGATGGCACGAGACATCGCTTGGTCATTGTCTTCTGTCCATCCCCTCCGGGGTACCTGGTGTTGGCTGCTGTCGGCAGACAGGCTTCTGGGCTAGATGGACCTTTGGTCTGACCCAGTACGGCCATTCTTATGTTCTAAGCTCAGTGTCGGCGGTCTCACTGGACCAACTTGATTTTCATGCAAACCTGCTCCTGGGTTCGCATGTGGTCTTTGGTGGCTAGGCTGGCAGCTATCCTGCCATAGACAGCCGCATTCCTGTGCCTAGTGCGGCGGTCGTGGACGTTGGAGGCCTCCCCTCAAACCTCAATGAGGTCCACGATCTCTGCACTAGACCAGGTGGGCGCCTGCCTCTTGTGGCCCCGGGCAGGCTCCTGGGAGCCGCCAGCCTGGTCCTGGGAAGAGGCGGAGAGCTGGGTGGCAGCGGGTGGCTGGCTCGTGCCGTGCCAGGTGCAGGGTCTGCTGGCTGGGTGCTGGCAGGCTTGCAACTGGCACAAGCACCGTAGCCAGACCGTGCCCCTTTAAAGGCTCGGGGGCCAGGAGGAGGGCAGAAAAGTTTCCCTGGTTTGGCCCAGAGTGGCCACCAGGGCACACTGGGAAGGGCAAGCCTCCAACTAGTTCAAATTAAGTGGCTATACAGCCCTTAATTCGAACTTCTTAATTCGAACTAGGCCTTAGTCCTCGTAGAATGAGGTTTACCTAGTTCGAATTAAGCGCTCCGCTAGTTCGAATTAAGTTCGAACTAGCAGTTTATATGTGTAGTGCCTATGAAAGTTAATTCGAACTAACGGCTGTTAGTTCAAATTAACTTTGTAGTGTAGACATACCCTAAGATGCCAAAGGACTCCTCATTGTTTTTGCAGATAGACTAACAAGACTCCCCACCCAGACTTTTCTGTATTCTTGCAGACAGGAATCAATATATTGCAGAGGGATCTGTGACAGCACATTCATTCGTAGTTCTGTGAAATGAGCTAGAAGATTGGGATTTAACTGACAAATAGCTACCGTTGGCACAGCCTCAGACTTTGCAGATTTGGTGGATGGCTTTAAGAAGTGTGATCTCCCAAACATTTTTTACAGCCCAGACCCCCCCCCTTTTTGAAATGCTGCTCTATTTCTGCTAAAATACTGCACAGCAACACAATGTGCCTCATGACATGACACAGCGTTCCACAGCTGCCTAGCAGAGGGTGGCGTTCGATACTCTGTAGTATTGCATGGCTGTGACATATGAAGCAATGCCATGGCACACCTACACAGCATACATGACAGCCTCTTTGCTCTCTGTATCATCCAGCACCTTGCTATGCTGCATGGCCGGGTAAACTGTGTCCTAACAATTTGGTGCCTCATAACGCTGCTTAGGTGGACAATATGTGGTACCATGCCAGGCACAGCAGCTTCACATCAAATACCATGCAATATTCCTCTGTTGCACAGTACAGAACACAAGACAATATTGCACTATTTCACAATACAAGGTAACCTTGCACAGTGCTATACCGAGCTCAATAATACACCTTTATGACTCCAGTCTTCCTGGTGGTGATTTCTGCACCTGCCATTGGTTGGTTGCGTGTAATAGGGGATGGCTGAACAAACTCCCCATCTCTTTATTGGCTTCTTCAGCTGTCAAAAAAGAAAAAAAAAGTCCAGCCCTTATTCTTTATGTTTGTCTGTATCTGCAAGGACCCTCCCCTCTACAATCCCTATTGGATGAACAGCCTCTGATATGTGCCTGAACAACACCAGGATAGGTTACCCAGGGATACCAGGAAGCTGATGTGTTTCCTCCCCCTTGCTCCAGCTCAACCAGGAAGTAAAGTTTCTATTTTCTGAGGCTCAGAAGTTTAGTCCCAGGCAAAGTAGAGGGGAAGGTGTTGACGAGGCATCCGAGAAGAGGGGATCAGAATCACAGGTAAGGCTGGGAAAATGTCCAGCGAGAGTTAAATTCTTGGGCACTAACATTACAGAGAGGGGCAATGACTTGTAAATTTCACAGTGTTCTCGTTTAATGTATACATTTTTAATAATCCAATTTTTATTTTTTCCTACCAGAATTTAAGTTTTCCTCCTGGCAGAGGTTGTGGGAAATGAGGGTAGAAAGCCCTGTGTCTCTTCCCTGGATCCCCAACGTGGAGAGGGGCTGCTGGAAACATTTCTGCCGTTGTCTCTCTTAAGTTCAAGTGCCTGAGCCCAGTTCATTTTCTATAGCTCCTTAAGTTACCTTGCCCAGCAAGTCAGGCCACATGGTCTCAGTGGTGGGAAGCAAAAGACCCTTCTGTGTGAAAGAGAGAGTGTATGTGTTGCAGGGGGGATGCATTCCCTTTTGGCCCTAGAAACAGTAGAGATGAGAACTGGGATTTTGGGGTGCTGGCAAGATTAGACCAGGGTGAGCAGCCCCAGACTGCCTCCATTTCCCCTTCTGCAGGGGATTATTCTCTAAATTTATCCCCTCCCAAAAAGGATGGGGGGCTCTGGCAACAGCCATAACAGCCTAGATCTGTGAAGCCGGGAATAGTGAAAACCTGTCTCCATATGAGAATAGTGATAGAAATGTAGCCATGTTAGTCTGGGGTAGCTGAAGCAAAATGCATTTTGTCTCCATATGAGTTGCTCTGAGCATCTGCCTGTTCTAAATGCTGTGCAGCCACCAGGACATCCGTGGAGTGTAGGAAGGCAAGCCCCCAGTCTAGGTGGGACAGATCTTGTCTGCTTGCCACATTTCCTGTTCCCTGCATGGAGATTTTGTTCCTGCTTCATCTGGGAAGGTCCGGCCTTTAGAACACACCGTACCAGCGCAGTGCAGCCACTCCTGTGCTGTGCATGCTGTCCAGCAGCGCTGGACTAAGAATAGTTGCTTTGCAAAGAGAGAGGGCTACCCTGCCTCTACTGGCATTCCAGCCTTTGATTCCCTGTAGTGTAGTGCCTGAGAGCCTCCCCATTTTGTGTGGTTACCCTTGCTAGCGCCTGCTGGTGGGAGAGGATGACGACCCTGATTCACAGAGGGCGGCGCGCCGACGTGGGCAAGAACGGCGACAAGAGGCCAGAGGGCGAGGAGGACTCGAAAGACAGGAACCCGGAGGAGGAGGAGGACTCCGGGGACTCCAAAGACATCCGCCTCACTCTTATGGAGGAGGTGCTGCTCTTGGGACTGAAGGATAAGGAGGTAAGGGGGGGGTTCGGCGGTGGCATTACATGGTGAGGCGTGGCTGGCAGCCATGGCTCTGCCTTTGCTTGCAGGGAGGCGCTGCCAGGAGCAATTCCTGCCCCCTTCTCTGGGGATCCAGAGGCCCCTCTTTTGGCAGAGCCAGTGCAGTCCCTCTGTGCAGAGGGGCACATCAGCACCCTTGCAGTGGCTTCAAGCCTGGCGCCTGGCAGCATGAGGACCAGGCTGGTGGATCGTGCCCTCCTGCCCCGGACCCGGGCTAGATTGTCCTCCAAGGGGCAAGGCTGTAGGGCCTGGCAGGGGGAGGAACTTGTGGCACTTCGGCATCTCGATTGGGTCTTTGCCTGCTTCTTGCCAGTCCCTGTGCGTAGACTCACGTGGTGTGGCTGAAGGCTGCTAAGAGCCTCTCAGCATGTTTTGGCCAAGGCACTTGTGACCGGATCCAAGAAAACCTGCAAGACACCTGTGAGCCTCTTGAAGGGAGCTGGGCGGTGCTCCCAAGACTGGGGGCAGATTCATCCTGGGGCCGAGGAGAGACAATTTGCACCTTCCCTATTCAGTGGCTGGTGCAGCCTCCAGTGAAGGCTGGGGCTGCCCTGAGTGGCACAGAGATTTTCCAGCTTACCAGTCCGTAGCCAGGTCTCCTCCTTTGTCGGGTGTGTCTATGCCCAGCAAGACAACCTACCCTGGGCTGTTGCAGAGGCACATCTAGCTGGACAGCTGTTCTCTGTGGGTTGTTGATACTGGCTTTGCAGACCCTCTGGGCCAACCTCCTTTATACAAGGAGGCCCTTAGACCTATGAACGCCCAGCTTCCCCAATGGTCTCTGGAAAGTGACTTCTTTGACCCAGTGCACAAGAATTCTTCTTTCCACCTGCACTATAATGTCAGGAAAGCGCCTCATGCCAGGCCAGATCACTGAACATTCCATAGTGCTTATAAAGAACAGACACGCTCATCCGCTGTGACAGAAAACTGAAACTTTACTGTAAATGAAAATCTGGACATATGTACAGTGCAGGATTGTTTTAGGCTGGGGGGAATTGCTTTTTTGACAGGCAAGGCCCCTTCTATATGTGACACTAACAAAGTTTGGCTCTGATGGAAGAAAGGGGCTGCAAGTTCTGGCCCTATAACAGGATTCAAATATCCATATAACCTGCAGAAAATAAATGTTTTCATTATCTAATTGAGAAGCCCTTCTGGGGTGGAACTCGGCAGTTGTTTAGCAGCACATACTCAGAGTGGGTTTGTGTTCAGCATACAAGGGAAGAAAAAAATACATCTACTTTGACACTGCAATGGAGAGGTGCTGTTTCTTTTTTTTGGAATTGGGTAGCTCTGTCTTTTCCTTCTGACATTTTGTCTGTAATCTTTGCAATATCAGAGGCTAAGTCTACATTGCACAGTTATTTTGGAATAAGCTATTCCGGAATGGTTATTCTGAAAGAGCTTACTTCGAAATAGCGCGTCTACACTGCAAAGAAGCCTCCAAATTAGTCCAAGGCAGGCTTCCCTAATGCAGATGTTCTATCTCGATTTAGAACCCCAGGAGGAATAACTTAGCATGGCCCTGGTGAGGGGCTATTTCAAAATAGCAGCAGTGGAGCGTCTTATACATGCCTTATTTTGAAATCGCTATTTCAGAATAGGTGGTATTCTTCGTAGAATGAGGATTCTTACAGAAGTAGGAATAAGCCATCTGTTATTTCGAAATAATTGAATTGCTATGTGGACACTGGCATCGTTATTTTGGCATAACGGTTGTCATTCCAAAATAACTTTTCTGTGTAGGTGCACCCATATAGTCCCAAAGGAAATTCAGTCTTGGGGTGGGACTCTGGAGCTACATAAGCTCTCTCTCTGCCACAGATTCTGTATGACCTTGAGCAAATCACTTAATCTCTCTGTGCCACAGTTTCCTGTCTGTAAAATAAGGATAATAGCATTTTTTTCCACACTTTTCCTATCTTGTCTTTTAGTTCACCGGGGCTCTGACCTCAAACTACTATCACAATACAAATAGTGAAATATTGTTGCTTATAAGCTTTTCTGGAGCAGGGACAGTCTGTCACTGGGAAGCTGTACAGTACCAACACAATAAGGCCTCTTGGTGCTGTTGTAATATGAGCAAGTCCCTACTTAATTTGCAATATTATGGATCCTGTAATATTAGGCTGCCATAGCGGTTTTGATTTTAATGTGCTTAGTTTAATGTGCAAACTAAGTGCATTAAAATCAAATGCCACAATTTTGCATACATTTTGAGGTTTGCAGTGCACATGTTTTTCCCCCATTAGTACAGTAGAACTCCATGTATCCAAGCTTATGGTAGATGGGGCTTATTAATGACTTTAATATGCAAAATGTCTAGTTATCAAAAAAAAAAATATAGCAGGCATTACATAATACTTGAGGGTTCCAGCATACTTTTCTTAAACAAATAGGTCTTCTCTGGCTTTTTCAAATTGCCTCAATTAATATAGGTACTTTTCCCTGATCTTCCACGTCTTCTCCCAACTCAGCTGCAATTATTTGACAATCATCCCATGATTCGAGTAGGGCCTTAACTAAATCATGATGAGGAAAGCCAGCAGCTAGTCATCTTCTCCCCTGTAAAAGCTATTGGTTAGGGTGACTCCTTAACCTGGATCTGTAGTGATTATCACATGATGTATTCAGTACTTCAGTTTCTATTCTTCTCACCGAAGCAACAAATCTCTCCTGTCTGAAAGTGTCCTGCTGTCACTTACAATAATTCGACTGGACCCTTTTTGTTCTGCACAGCCAGGAGGCTGCTGGCTGTGGAATGGAACGGTACCCTGTCTCTGCAAAGAATGCTTTGGAAATTCCCGCAGCAAGGCTGTCTGTGTTTGTGGCTGCTAACGTGGTAACCAGATAGCTGAGACTGTATACACAGTGGCAGGGGTTGAACTGTGGTTGCCCTTAATTTACAAAGTTTGCAAAGGGGTTATGGCAAGAAACTGGGCCTCAGGTCTCCTGGGTTCTGTTTCAAGCTCTGCCAATCAAAATCAGGCCCCTGCTCTGGTTGGTGCTATACAAAGACAGTCCATGCTCTAGAAACTAGGCCTTATCTGCCATGCTAGGGATGTAAAAGTGTAGCCATGTAAACAGATTACCCAAACTGCTACATAGCTACACATGGCTCCCAGTCACCTCCCAGGGAGCTGCCTGCCAGGGAGCCACCTCTGTTGTATCAGAGGCAACAGCACTGGGTGGCAAGTGGGAGCTAGTACATGTCTGTTAAGCGTGCTTCCGCCTCTGTTGTATCTATGTATCAGAGACAGCAGTGCAGGGCAGCAGCCAACTCCCCAGGAGACGGGCGGCAGGAGGGAGTTGGTGTGCGCCAGGAGCTGGCTGCTGCCTGCTGAAATTTTCAGCGGTTCCACGGTTAATCAATTACACACATTTTAACATCCCTCGCCTGTGCTTGTGCTTAAATTTGCTGATTATGGCACATGGGAGGCACTGATGGGGGGAAGGGGCTGCCTGAGGGTCCTAATCTCCCACCCTTTTTTCCCAAAGCATTCTCCAGCCTTGGCGCACGCACAGCAGTGGCTTTCCAAGTACGGGTCATGCCCCAGGACTGGGTAGTAGAATGTCAGGCAGTGAGTCGTTTTGCTATAGGGGGATCAGGTGACTAGTGCGGGTGCTAAGGCAGCTCCCTGCCTGTCCTGGAACCGCGGACCACACTGCACTCCAGAAGTGCTCAGCATAGGGTCCAGCTCCTAGGTGGGGGGCCACAGGGCTCCATGCACTGTCCTCCCCTAAGCACCATCTCCACAGTCCCATTGGCTGATTCCTGGCCAATGGGAATTGGGAAGGACACGAGCGCCATTTCGGGAGAGCAGGAGAGGCAGCAGCTGTGTGCACCGGGATGTGGCTTTCTTTCTTTCCCATTCCCCCGACAATAAGGGAGTGAGAAGAAATACTCAGATTCCATGAATTACTCCTCTGCCCCCACCCTTCACCCGCCAGGAGTGAGAGGCCTGCACGGAATCCAAGTACTTTCCCCTCGCTCCCTTATTGTCAGGGGAACGGGAGGAAAAGCAAGTGCCATCCCGGTATGCACAGCTGCTGCCATCCTACCCTCCCAAAACAGCGCCCTTGGGAGGACAGCGCCTGTGTATGACAGCCGCACACAGAGCCACTTGCGCACCTCTGCCTAGGACTCCGACCCTAGGACTGGCCGCTTCTGGGGCACAGCGTGGTCTGCGGGGCCAGGACTGGTGTGGGAAGCCAGCCTGAGAATCCCTCTTGCTGTGCTGACTGAGTCGCTGGAAGGAAGCCTGTGCCCAACCTGGCACCCCAATCCCCTGTTCTAGCCTGGAGCCCCCTTCTGCACCACAAACCCCTCTTTCCCAGCCCCACCCCGCAGCCCACACTCGAGCCAGAAGCTATATGATGTCGAGTCACAGGCATCAACAGTTTTCTTCAACTGGGTCGTGAGAAACAGAGTTTGAAACCTGCTGGCTCACAGAATCCGCGCCTCTGATCCTTTGTGTCCCAAGCAACCCTATCGTGTCTTCTCGTTCCTATCAAGCTGCATCTGCAAACTAGCTAGGTTTTCGTGTGTCCTCACCCGCCCCACTCCTACTGAACCTCCTCCTGGCTACAAACCTGCTACATTTATTCTTGCCCGTTGGATTCCCGTTTGTCCTTGTGCCAACATTGTCCCTGCATAGCTCTTCCCTCACCCTGCACTCACTGAGCAGAGCAGCCATGGGTTCCTCTGCTGACCACGGGTCTTTCTTCTCGCATGACTGGAGGGCAGCTATTGGCGGCTGCATTTCAGGCGGGTTGTTCTGCCGGCCTGTGTGTTGGTCTTCAGGCTGCCATCGCTGAGAACTTCCATTGGCCCCCCAAGAGGTGACTGCTGCTGATTTTAGCAGCTCTGCGGTCAACAAGATAAATGCGACATGGACAACTAGCTGCCCTGCCTGTGTGTCTTGCTCCTGATGTGGAAGGGAGTCTGGGATTCAGTTCATGGTCCCTCTGCAGAGAGGGCTAGTTGTGAGGAGGGCTTTATGTAAGGTGCACAACCGGGCCTGGACTGAGACCCAGCCGGCTCACTTCATGCTAAACAGCTGCTAACTAGCTTTGCCACTTGCCACTCCCCAGAGTAGGCGCTTGACCTAGACGCAAATGGTTCAATCCCTGATACTCTGAGTTGTCTGCTTCTTGATGTCTCAGGTACTTCTTTGGCCCCATCACCGTAATAGCTGAGCGCCTCACAATTTTTAATGCATTTCCCATCACACTCCCCCGTGCGCAGGGCAGGGTTGTTATCCAGCTGAAGAAACTGAGGCACTGGAGTGGCTAAGGGACTTGACCAGAGTCACCCAGGGAGACAGTGGCAGAGCAGGACCAGGTCTCTTGAGTTCCAGACTAGTGCTTTAACCGTTAGACCATCCTTCCTCTGAGTCTAAAGAGAGTTTATTGTCTGTTTTTGCTTTTAACTGGGTGTAATGCATTGCCCACAGCACTGAAATAATAATAGCCCCTAGCTCTTCCATGCTGCTTCTCATCCCTAGATCTCAGGAGGGTCAGCATCATTCTCCCCATTGTATGGAAAGAGAAACTGAGGCACGGGGCCAGGCCAGTGGAACAGCCAGTAACAAAACCTGTGTCTCTTGAGTGCTACTCCACTAGGTTGCCCTGCCTCCATGGTCCTCCAGATTGAGCCCCTGTAAAACAAGGGGGCTGATTTTCAGGGGCACCTGCAGTTCCTAGTAACTTCAGTCCCTCTGAAAGTCAAGCTCCAAGGACTGGTTTTGCAATATCCTGGTTACAGTGGCTCACTGACGTAGGTGTCCCTCCTCTGTTGCATGCCGGAGCACTGCTCAGTCACACCCTGGCGGGACCTCTGGTTCAATCGCACCGGTAAGATCTTGGGTTGCTAATCTACATAGGAAGTTATAATCGAGCCGGGGGATAGGCCCGGATGCTGGGAAAGCAAATATTTGAGAGCCGCCCAGGTGCAAATGTAATTGGAGCAGTGCTGTGGCCTTTCATTCCCTTTAGCTCTTTTTGTGCCAAACCCTTTAGTTTTAGTCCGATGTCGGTTGTTTTAAACCTTTCTTGAATCGTGAATCCCCTAACCCTGTCCCCTTTTTAACCTGTACCGCTCTCCCCTCCCCCCTTACAAAATGGGACTTCCCAGTGTTATCTAGACGAGTGGGTTTCTAACTACAGGTCGCGCCCAGTTCTGGGTGGTAGAATGTCGGGCGCTGGGTCTGGTGGCTGCAGGGGGATCAGGTGAGCAGTGATGGGGCTAAGGCAGCTCCTTGCCCGTCCTGCACCTGCGCTGCGCTTCAGAAGCATCTGGCTGGGGGGCGGGTGCGCACAGGGCTCCGTGCACTGCTCCTGCCCTGAGCACTGCTCCATCTAGTGAGCTGGAGGGGCAACCGGGCCAGATCAGATCCCATGCGCCACGTCACTATGTCCACCCCAAAAGTTTGATACTCCCTGGTATTGGAGAATCTCTGCTTTAAACCACTTGTCCTTTGGACCGTCAGACCATTTGTAGGACTCCGATAGGGACAAAGAGTGGACAGAGGGCTCTGTCCTGACAGTGCCTAGGAACAAAAAGTCAGAGGCTAATGTAAGGGAGGTATTCATTGCAAAAATTAGGTGGCTCGTGAGCTGCAGACATAGGTCCATTCAGAACTGTGTGTGAATGACAAAAAGAGAACTTGGGGCCTGCTGATGTCAAATTGCCGGTCCTTGAGCTTGGGGAGAATCTCTGTTCACAGTGAAGGGGTTATGACACACACACTGTGCTCTGGAAGTGGTGATTCCCAGGCTCTAGTGAGCCAACTGTAGAAGTGGACTTCCCCTGTTGAGCATGCCTTGGTGAAAATGCTCTGTGCCAGCCTTCACTAGAGACTGCTGGGACAAAAAGCCCCTACATTATCTCTTAGCTTAGACATAAACTGTAGGCTTCTTGGAGCAGGGATTTTCTTTCTGTTCTGGGTTTGTACAGCGCCTAGCACCATGGTGTCTTGGTCGATGACTGGGGTGCCTAGGTGCTACCGTAATACCTCTAATGTAGAGCACCTATAACCATGGGGTCTTGGTTCATGACTAACTCCTAAATACTATGATAATGCAAATAAATAATAATAATAATGCATGGCAGCTGATGGAGAGTATCTGGCAATAGGATGGGGACTCTTAGAGAATCCACTCCCAGACCAGTTAGGGTTCTGTAGAGATCAGCCAATTTCTTGAATTGCAACTGGAAGCAAACTATCAACCAGTGCAGAGCGTTCCTCCTTTGTTTCTCTCCCTTACGCTAAAGCTGAAGCTTCCCCTGGGACCTCATGTAATTAAGCTTCATAGTTGCCCTGGTGAGAGACAGAGTAGGGTATTATCTGGGGAAAATGAGGCACAGAGAGGTAAGCCACCAGTTCAAGTTCTCAGAGCTTGTGAATGGAGTCCTGACAGACTGTTCCTTGCTCTAACGCAGGGGTGGGCAATCATTTTTGACTGAGGGCCACTTCAGAAATGTTTGAAGTGGCTCTGGGCCACGGCGGAAGGGCGGGGCCAGGACATTTCTGTGCTTCCCCACCCACAGCTTTAAATGCCCGTGCCCCTGGCAATGGGAGGAGGCTTCACACACTGCCCCCCACCCCTAGGCCAATCAGGTCTTGGGAGTGGGGGGGAAGCACGCAAAGTCTTTTCCTGCCCTGCCCCTGTCCTGAAAAGAGCCCAGGGGTGGGGGAAACTCGCGAAGTCTCTCGCTCCCTGCTCTCAGGCATGCGGCGCTTAGAGTCAACCGCCAGGGTTGATGCTAAATGCCACGTCCTCCCTGGTCCCTAGATCCTGATTGGCCTGGGGTTGAGGGAGCAGCAGCACCCTTGTGGGCTGACTCAACCCACTTGGCGGGCTGGATCCTGCCCTCGGAGGCCCTTTTGCTTACCCCTGCAAAATGATGATTTCCCTCTAAAGAAGGAGCTGGTCTCTTGTCTCTGGGGCTGCTCGGGGTGACCCCGAGAGAGGGTGTACAGTGCTTACTGCCCAGGAAGGGGAGTGCGGATCTGTTTGCAGAGTTTCAGCCACGTGTTCCAGCTGTGGGTTTGTCTATGCGACAGAGACTGTTTTCCCAGCCTAGCTACATTGGCATGGCTATGCCGGCATCAACCCCGTGGGGTACAATGCACCCTGCATCGGCGGAAGGAAGGTTTAGGAACACACACGAACGATGGTAGCTACATCCACAGAAGCATGCTTCCGTCTGCACCTGTGTCTATTCTGGGGGTTAGCTTGGCATGGCTATGGAGCCCAGGATATTTTCACACTCCCAACTGATGCTTTTGTTGTCCTAAGTGTAGACCAGGCCCGAGGCTATGAATACTTCAGCAGCAGTAGGTGCTCCAATGGCAGGAAGGGTTTTCCCATCACCTCCCCGAGAGGCAGTAGCTGGGTTGACAGGAGAAGTCTTCCATTGACCTAGCACTGTCTACATAGTGACTTTAGCTGGCTTAACTCCATCATTCAAGGGTATGGTTTTTTCACAGCCCTGAGCAACATTGCTAGGTTAAGCTAATTTTCTACTGTAGACCCAGCCCGTAGAAACTCTGTTATGCTCTCCTCTGCTGTCAGGCCTGAAAAATGTAGCTGTCTTTCCTAAATAATGGCTCATTCAAACTGGTTCTTGCAACACTGCTCTTCTGTTGCGTTAATGAATTGGAAAGGGACCAAGATCAGGGAGCTAACAATGCCGTGGGAGTGTGGGGGGGTGAGGACTTTAGAAACTGCCAGTCTCATTGTGAAATTCTCCCTCCTTTCCCTCTTTAAATTAGCTGGGGCTGGTGGCTCTCAATCACCTTTCTCACATCCACCCCACTCTACAAATATTCCTGGAGCCCACTTACCCGTGGGATGAGCTAGACCGTAGGTCTCATGCTGATAAGCTCTTTCAAGTAGTTTTCTATAATGTGACGAAAAGGGGACTGCTGGTGTTGGATCAGACCAAAAACCTAACGTTCTGTTTTGTACGTTGCTCCCTGATAGTCTTCTCTTTCCAAAAAGAAGGGCAGAGATCGTATGCGCCAGCACCAATCCAAGAATCCTAACACCCATTTTTTATGCCCCGCTCTGCCACTCACTCGTTATGTGTCATTGGGCAAGTCGTTTTCCCCAGGGCGTGCCTCAGTTTCCCTAGTTGTACTATGTGGAGAGTAAAAATCTCCCGCTTTTTGTTAAAACGCTCCCAAGGTGAGACAGTTGGGAACTTTTCAACAAAATGCTGTTTGTCGCAAATGCCCATTTGTGGCAACTGAAACGTTTTGCAGAGGCATATTGGGTTAGATCGGTGGTTCTCAAACTTTAGCACCCATAGGGAGCCCCATTTTGGGTTAATTTTTTGGGGGGACCTCCTACTCCTGCCCTGTCCCTTCTCGAAGGCTCAACTCGCTCCATCCCCTCCCCCTCTGTTGCTCACTCTGCCGCACTCTCACCAGCCTGGGGCAGGAGGACGGGGTGTTGCAGGTTCTGGGAGGGATTTCGGGTGTGGGAGGGGGCTCAAGGTATGGGGTCCCTGCAGTGCTTATTCCTTCTGTCAGTAAGTGGCTCCATGTGCTGCCCTCATGACCACTGGCACCACTCCTGCAGCTCCTATTGGTTGTGGTTCCAGCCAATGGGAGTTGCAGAGGCAGCGTGTGGTGCTTCTCTGGCCACTCGTGTGCCATGGGGCCACAGGGATCTGGCAGCTTCTTCCAGGATCCATGTGGAACAGCCAGGTAGGGAACCTGTCCTAGTCACAGCAAGGGGAGGAGGGGAAGGGGAAGAGTTGATCTTTGGGGCCCACAAACCTCTTGGGCTGTGTCTACACTGGCCACTTATTCCGGAAAATCAGCCGCTTTTCCGGAATAACTTGCCAGCTGTCTACACTGGCCCCTTGAATTTCCGGAAAAGCACTGATGATCTACTGTAAAATCATCAGTGCTTTTCCGGAAAAACTATGCTGCTCCCGTTCGGGCAAAAGTCCTTTTCCGGAAAACTGTTCTGGAAAAGGGCCAGTGTAGACAGCACAGATTTCTTTTCTGCAAAAAAGCCCTGATCGTGAAAATGACTATCTGGGCTTTTTTGCGGTAAAGCACGTCTACATTGGCATGGACGCTGTTCCGGAAAAGCATCCTGCCAATGTAGACGCGCTTTTTCTGGAAATATTTATAACGGAAAACTGTTCCGTTTTAAGCATTTCCGGAAAAGAGTGCCAGTGTAGACGTAGCCTTGGAGTTTCCTTGGGTATGCCGGTCGCAGTGTAAGAAAAAATAGATTAGATGAAACTTTTGTTAGGAAGGTTTCTTGAATTCAGGATTAAATTTGGTGGGGGAGAGTTGTGCACACGGACCAAAGACTGAGGGAGAGAAACTCTAGAATGACCACTTGTCTGGAGGTTGGGGGAAGCACTGGAGATGTGAGAGACTCAAGTTTAAATTTCTTCTATGCTTAATTTGGACCAGGGATTTGAATCTGGGTTCCTCAGGCCCTAAGTGAGTGCTATAATCACTAGATAGTTGGCTCTTCTGTGTGTGTCAGCGGGTGTGGTTTTTTTCCTCCCGCCCCAAAAATAAAATTGTCAAGGTCTTGGTTTTATTCCTTATCGGAATGGAAACAAATATCAAAACCTCAAACTATTTCCTGCAATGGAATTCTTGCTTTCTAGTAAGACCTTGTTTGGAGATGTATTCAGCACACAGGATACTTCTGAACCATAGCTCTGGTGTGTCTCATGGTAGGCTAGTATGTAGACAGTCCGCTTACTCCAAGTTGAAAGAATCCAGCTTGACCTTCAGATCCCTGGTGACTCTGATGAGCCAGCCGTAAGAACAACCATCCCTCTGCCTGTGAACTGCTCAGGCTTCGTATGGAGTCGTGAAGGAATGATAAAGATGGAGGCTAAAGTTTAGGGGAAAGTTTTGACCAAAAATGGTGGAAGGGGGTGGGTGAGAGAAATAAAATGTCGCCTATTTCCCTGACTCCATTTCATTTTCTTCCAGCTTTGCTACCTCTCTTTGTCGTATGTCCAGTCCATCTGGGGGTAGGCAGTCAGTCTGGCATTTTATAATCTGAAACCAAAGCTGGAGATATTTCCAGAGGTTGCAAATATCCTGCTTTGGAAATAATGGATGAGCTTGAAACCCTTTTCTGGAGAGCAAAACCCTGTGATTTAAAGGGAAAGTTTCTTTTGTAGAAAGCACCCAACAACAATGTTCCCTCTATATTTTTCCATCCACATGTGGAATAAATTTGTTCTCTGCAATAAGGCATGTGTGGATGTGCACCACCAACAGACACACATGGTGCTGGCTGTGAATGGCTGTGGGTGCTCTGCCAATCATCTGGGCGGCACCTGAATCCCTCCTGGGTGGCCACCCAAGTGCTCAGCTCACAGGGAATCCTGCCCAGCAGAGCCTCTGAACCCTTGATTCCTGCATTGTTTGTTCCCTCGCCACAAGGAAATGAAGAAAGTAAATATAGGTTCACTTTTTATCGTTTTATGGGGCCTCTCTGTCAAACACATCCCATGCCTGTGTCGGGGCTTACTGTTTAAATATGTTTGGGGTTCTGAGCTGGCCCTTTGTAGGCTGCAAGAATATTACACTTAAAAAACAGTCTGTAGACCTCTTAAACTTGTAATCCTCCACACTCAGCCTCAGCTGAGCTCGCTCTTCCTTCCTAATGAGCCATTTGGAGCGGACAGGCCTGAAAGCTGTTGCAGGCTTTACCCCTCCTGCCCTCCTGGTTCTGCAAACAGGTTTATGGCCTTGTTCAGCTTGATGGACTGGTGCAATCTCAGTTAAAGTCTCTGGCAAAGCTCCTGCTGACATCAGCGGTTCAGGAGCAGGCTCCTTGGCATAAGGGAAGGACACATGCAAATATCTGCCCCTTTTTGCATGGAGGCCGGGTGGTTCTTTCTAAAAGCTCTGCACTGGAAAAGCGCTTGGGTCAGGTCTCTGGCTTGTGCCGTGCAGGGAGTCAAAGGAGAGATCACAGCGGTTGCCTTCTGGCCTGAGACCCTTGAGTCTGTCTGCAGGATCAGGGCCTTTCTAGGTCAGTGATTCTTCAAGCAAGATGCTTTGTGGGGGTGGGATGGCAGGATTTGATAGTTGAGCAGAATGAGGGCAGATCGGTTTGCCCAGCTAGAGATCGTTAAGGAAAATTCTTGATTTTTCTGACACTTCTCTCTTGGTGACTTTTTTGCAAGTGCAAATCCTGAGTCGCTCGCCACTCGGAGACGAGTGCCCTGTTCACAGACCTTGTTCGTGCTTGTGCTATAGTGTAAGTGTGGTTTATTGCAATTCCCATATGCTGCTGCCCCAGCTGACATTAAACAAACACTTCACTCTGGGTCTGGTGTGATTTGGTGTAATGGTGTCACCTTGGGGGGCTCAACACTGGACTGGGTGCAGGGGAACAAGGTCCCTCTCTGGGCCTGTTTCTCTTCCCACTCCCTTTCAGCTGCTCCAGGCAAGAACTGTCTCACTATGGGTACATCTAGACTACAGGCTTTTGTCGACAGAAGTTTTGTCGACAGATGCTGTTGACAAAGCTTCTGTAGACAAAGAGCGTCTAGACTATATTCAGTTCTGTTGACAAAGCAAGGTGCTTTGTCGACATGGCAGTGTAGACGCAAAGGACAGTTTAGATGCAATAACGCCTGTCGACAGAACTCTGTCGACAAAAGGCGTTATTCCTCGTAAAATGAGGTTTACCAGCGTTGACAAAACTGCTGAGTTCTGTCGATGTTATGTCGACAGAACTCAGCGGTAGTGTAGACGCAGGTTTAGTTTTGTCGACAAAAGTCCACTTTTGTCGACAAAACCCTGTAGTCTAGACACACCCTATGTGTCTATGCATTGCATACTGCAATAGGGTCGTGATCTGGCTGGTGCCTCTCGGTCCCACACAAATGACAGTGCTGAAGGCAGGATCGGTGGCGGGTGCGTAGGACTTCTCAGGATCGGGCCTTTCGCTGTTAGATGGGGGAGGGGCATTATCAAACTCCTGAGCTAGGCTTGATGGCTGAAATGTGGGTGGAGAGGCCTTTGCACTGCTTCTGCTCTTTGGGTAGTGCTCTGGAGGTTTTCAAACGATGGGTCGCGCCCCAGCACTGGGGGGTGGGATGTCGGGCGCTGGGGCTCGTGGCTGCAGGGGGATCAGGTGAGCAGCGGGGGGGCTAAGGCAGATCCCTGCCTGTCCTGGCACCACAGACTGTGCTGCACCCCAGAAGCAGCTGACAGACAGCCCAGCTCCTAGGTTGAGGGAGAGCACACAGAGCTCCACGCACTGCCCTTGCCCTGAGCACTAGCTCCACACTCCCATTGGCGTGCACCTACTTCTGGGAGCAGCATAGTCTGTGGTGCCAGGAGAAGCAGGAAGCTGGCTTAGAGCCCCCGCTGTCCAGGAGCCACTCCAGATAATCCCCTTGTGCCCCAACCCTGACCCCCCCCAAAGCCGGAGCCCCCTCCTACGCCCCAAAGCTCCCACTCTCCAATCACGTTCTGTTGGGTCATAAGAAAAAACCTTTGAAAACCACTGGGCCAGAGCAGTGGTGAGCAACCTGCAGGCCCTGCGCGGCCCGTTGGGATCTCTGTGTGGCCTGCGAGACATTTTGTGTACTGTTATCCATGCGCAGGGTTGCCAGATTCGGCTTGTTTCCATCTGCGTGATTTTTTCCTACCGGTATCACTGAAGTGACATGCACGTAAAGCAAGGACTTGTGAAGGGAGGTGCAGGCTGATTGCGCACAACACTGGCCCTAGGAGCCGGGCACTTGGCACTGCTCTGGTTCAAACGGCACATATCACAACTTGTAGGCATGCAAGTGCAGTGAGCAAAACCCAGGAGACTGCAGGTTACCGCAGTCTGGCGGCCCACTGAAGGCACTGGAACCTTGTGCTGAGCAGGGGTGAATTTCGCTCAATGGGCATGGCTGTGTCATAGCTTTGATGTATGGGAGATTGGTAATGGAGCGCATTAGAAAACTGAGCATGCAACTCTCAGCTAATACACAGAACCCAGCTGGTGCAAACCAGCGTGGCTCTGCTGACTTCCATAGGGCTGGTGTGCTTTATTTGAGTCAAGGATCTGACATGTGCGTTCTTCTCACCTGCTGCTGAAATGCAGCCACTTCTAGGGAGGGAGGGCGGAGCAGCAGGCAGCTATGCCACACAACAGTTTAGGATGTTCCCATCCCCTGCGAGCCAGTAATACCATCGCGAGTTGGAAATTGACTTGGTGGATTTAAGTAGGCAGAGTGTAATTAGCCGCAGTGCAGTCGGGACAGCACACTGGGGACAGCGCTGTTATCTAACCCTTAATGGAAGCCTATTCAAAGATGTACACCTTGGGCTTAAAGATAAAGCAGCAGACAGCCGGCAGCACTCTTAAGACAGGGCTTACAAGCAATTTCTGATTACAGCTAATTGTGGGGAATGAGTGTCTGAGGTTGTCAGGGCTTTAACGTTTTCCTAAGCGGCCTCGTTATTCAGGCCATGTAGAAATCTCGTAAGCTCTGAGAAAGCTAGTTTGATGGAAAACTGCTACTGCTCCTTGGGTAGCTCTCATGCCAGCCACTTACCCAGTTCTAGTTCCTTGTACTAAAGCTCCCTGGTGTGGGAATAAAATTCTCTCCAGGGTCACATCCAGAGCCAGTACAAAGCTGAACATCTTCCTATCAGATCTTTCCCATGGCGAGGTGTTTGCCCACTAACCTCTCTCTCGAAAGGTCCCAGAATTGCAGACATTGGAAACTTCTAAGTTATGTTACGGGAGCTCCCCTGCATACAAGGCCCTGTTTACATAGGTATGAGACCATCCCAGATACGTAGAGACTAGGTAGAAATGGGAACAGAGGCAAAGTGACTTCAACAGCTCAGTGGCAGAGTGGGAATAGAACTGGGGAGTCCTGAGTCACGGTCCAGGGCTCTGGATTGTGCTGCAGGCCTTGCTCTGAACCGGTTTGGCAGGCCAGCTAGGCTGCAGTCAGATTAGTTTCCAAAACTCTTACTCAACTGCTAGGCTAGGTTCAGAGGCCTGCGCTAGGCAGGCCTCCTGCCCGCTCTGCAAAACAAACAAATCCTCCGTGGACGGGCCAGAAGAAACCCGCAGTGGAGAGGGCGTGTGCTCTGCTAAGCAGGAAGTAGGTTCTGCTGGAACCTGAGCCAGCTGGCCAAGGGCGTGTGATGCTCTGTTCAGTGTTGAGACAGGATCCTCTCCAGGAGGGAAACTCCAGGTTGCTGCTGGCCCAACCCTATAACACCTTTTCCCTGGACAGATCTGGCCTTTGCCAGGCTAGATACACCACAGCACACGCTGGCATAAGTTACGTCTGGGGCACACCTAAGCCACACGCGAGGGAAGTTACGCTCACCGCCACGCCAGTGTGGACAGCGCTGTGTCGGCAGGAGAGCGCCAGGGGCTGGCCTGATTAAGTCAAGGGAAAAGCTCCCTCCCATCGCCTTAGAGAGTGTCCGCATGACCAGCGCGACCGCAGTGCAGCTGCATTGGTCCCTGCCCCTGGCCCACCGAGTCTGAGCCATGCTCTGCCCTGCCTGCCCAGGGGCGAGGTCACTCCCCATCCCTGAGAGGGGCAGGGGCTGCTGGAAGTGGTGGGGAGCCTTGCTGTAGGAGCCAGGCCAGGCACTGCTTGGCAGCCCTGAGGTGGGAGCCACATAGCCAGTATGGCTTTCTGTAGAGGTGCCTTGGAGTTCCCTGCCCATCTAAGTACTGACCCGGGTGTTGGCTGGGAGAGGGGCCTTTGTATTTGAGAAACGCTGGCTCTCCTGTGGCTGTTCTGTCTTTCCTCTCCACCCTGCCCCTTCCTGAGGGCTCCTGAAGCAAACTCCATCCCAGCTGCATGGCTGGGCTCCCGGGCATGCGCAACGGGGCCTGCAAGGGATGGGCGTGTCACGAGGGCCACCCAGAGGAACAGGGAGGGGCCTGAGAGAGCTCCCAACTTAGCCATCAACAGTTTGGCGTGAGTACAGTGCACCCCTGGGTGCTACCACCAGTCACCTCTGCTCCCCGGGAACATAGCAGCAGTTACGATGCTGCAGGGGCAGTGGGGCTAGGACTCGGGCCCTCTTGTGCCAAAGGGCAGGCCTTTGCCTCTGGAGAATAGGTAGCAAGGCTCTGGAGTGGCTCTGCAGCTGGGCAGCTTGTGGGCAAGTCATTTCCCCCCCTCTATGTGCCTCAGTTTCCCCGTCGGTGACATGGGGGCGGTGGTTCTGCCCCCCGCGAGAAGGGGCTCTGAAGATGGCCTGAGGGAAGGTGCCAGAGAAAGCCTGGCTGCTGGTGGTATTGGAAGTGAAGGGCCCTGAGCTGCCTTCGGTTCCTCAGAGCGGGAGGTGAGCTACAAAGCGTGAGGGCTCCGGTGCCCGACGCCGGCGCCGGGAGGGTCCCTGTGTCTCTCATGCCGGTGGTGTCTCCCCGCTCCTCAGGGCTACACGTCCTTCTGGAACGACTGCATCTCCTCGGGCCTGCGCGGCGGCATCCTCATCGAGCTGGCGCTGCGAGGGCGCATCCAACTGGAGCCGCTCACCATGAGGAAGAAGAGGCTGCTGGACAGAAAGGTACGTGGCCCCGGGCTTGGGTGCTGGGGCTGTCGAGCCGGCCAGGAGAACGTGTTTGCCTAGGGGAGAGCCCACCCGCTCCTTTTTGGATCCCAGGGGCCTGGTTCCCCTCTGGCCTGTAGCCCCATGTGACGTGGCTGCGGCACACTGCCATCCCGACACGAGTGCGCTGAGCCCATGTAAATGATGGCACAGGGTGATGGAGAGTCACACCCATTCGCACCGGCTCTGATCAGCTCCCAAGGGGTAAATCTGTGTCGCTCCATGGAAACCAATGGAGCGACTCCAGATTTACAGCAGCGGGCGAGCCATGGGGGTCAGGCCCCGCGGCTGGTCTGAGGGCGTGGAGAAAGAACGTGAAAGAGAGGCCGAGACGGGGAGGCTACTAGGCAGGCAGTGGAGGTCAGACGTGGGGCGTGGTAGCTGTTGGTGTGAAAGAAGGATAGAGAGGCACCTCTCCTTCCCCTCCCTCCGGACCGACGCTTTGCATGGACAATAGCAGCTTATGTCCAGACGGATGCGTCAGTCTTGCGGGAAGCCTGCAGCCTTCACTGCCGTAACACCTGAGCACTCTGTTATTAATGCATTTATCCTCACTCACCCCTGGGAGGCAGGGCAGGGCAGTCATCCCCATTGCGGAGATGGGGAAACTGAGGCACGCCGAGGTCAAACAACCAGCCCTAGGAATTTGTGGCTGAGCAGGGAATTGTACTAGCTTCAGAGAGCTGGGTTCTCTAACCACCAGGCTGTCCTTCCTCCCAGAGCGTGGGCCTGATCCTTCACTCCCACGGTTGTACCTCCAGAAGTCTGGCATAACTTGGACGGCTCCTGGCTTTGAGCCCTTGCCTGCATTCGGACTCGGTTTAACTGAATCCATCCAAGAACATTCCAGAGCCGGGAATAGAAGCCAAGTGTCCTGACACCCAGCCCTGTGCTCCGGCCCCTGGACAGCGCCTCGTCCCTTCAGTGGGACTGAGGGACTTGTAGTGCCACGTGGGTGGTGGCATTGTAGCCTCTGTGGCTCGGGCCCAGCATGGGGCAGGCAGCACGTGCTTAGGGTGACAATATTTCCCTGTGCCGGTGATGGGACAGCTGGTCGGAGGGCTCGGATTTAAGCAACTGCAGCGGCAGCCAGTCAGACCTGCGCAGTAACACTGAAAATTGCAGGAAGTTGCCTGAGCCCCCTCTAAAGGCAGTATTCTGCAGTGATGCTGGCTCAGGATACTGGCTCGGCCATTGCTAAGAACAAGTGTAAAGAGTTGCGGGGCGGCTGCCCATTTTACAGACGATTCTTGGAGCTGTTTGGCTGGGACGCTCTAGTGCCTCCATGCTCTGCAGCAGGGGCTTGCAACTTGGCGAGGGGGGACGGGGATGTGCCCTGGCATCCGGGTCCGGCGGCGCCAGGGATCAGGGAAACAATGGAAAATGCAAACTTCCAGTTAAGTGGGTAAGGGGCTGGAGCGATCCCCTACTCCAGGGCCAGTCCTGGCTGCTCTCCCAGCTCAGCTGGGCAGACAGGCGCCTCCCAGTGTGTGCAGCCAGGCGACAGGGTGTCTAGGGGAGTCCAAGAGGGTGGCAGGAAAGATGTGTGTGTTGGGGGACTAGAGAGTGGAGGGTTGTGGGCAGTTGGGGGGCACACTGGGCAGTGTGCTGTGGCTCTGGCAGAGCTGTGGGGAGCTCTGGCCATAGGGAGATGGGGGGATGTTGAGTCAGGGAGCTGTGGGGCATGGCTTGGCCCTGCCCTCGAGAGTTATGGGCTTGCTGGCTGACCCTGCCATGCCCCTAGCTGGCAGCTTGCTCTGGGGTCCGACCTCCCTGCACCATGCTCCATTGCCCCCGAGGACTCAGAAATGTTTGGCTCCGGGCCCGTAGACAGTGCATCCGGCTTGGACCTGCCCACGGTGTCTGGAGCATTCTCCTCTGCAGGGAGCATTGGCCCTGCCACTCCCCGCTTGAGCCCCAGCACTCAGGGCTTGTGGGGGGTGAGAGGGAGCACAGAGCCGAAGGGGGGGGGGGAAGTGTGCTAGGGATTCGGCGGGCACCGCGAATCGGGGCTCCAGGCTGGGAGAGTGTTGCTGGGAATTCAGCCATGCGAGGGAAGAGTGCCGGGATCGGGCCTTCAGCTCCATGGAGGGGGGATGGGAATTGGGCCTTCAGCTCCGTGGGCGGGGATGGGGTGGGGGAGTGCTAGGGATCGGGCCTTCAGCTCCGTGGGCGGGGTTGGGTGGGGAGTGCTAGGGATCGGGCCTTCAGCTCTGTGGGGATGAGGGAGTGCTAGGGATCGGGCCTTAAGCCCCACGGCAGGGCTGCGGCTGTGCTGACTGCAGACTGACCCGGCCAGCAAGGGGAGTGGAAAATAGGGGACAGTTTGTCTGTTGTTGAAATAAAGGAAGGGACTGTCCCATTAAACAGGGTGCAGGCTCCCCTTCCACGTGCTGCAGAGTGTTCCGCGTGCCCTGTCTTCTCCCAGAGCTTGGTCACAACTGCTTCCTGGGTCTTGCCTGTTAAAACCAGCTGCCAAGCTCCCCGCCCAAGCAGGATCAAGCCACGTCGGGATGGGCCAGGGGCGGGGGCCAGTCCAGGATCCAGCCTCAAGCTGCGTCTTTCTTTGTCCTTGCAGGTGCTCTTGAAGTCAGACACTCCGACCGGCGATGTCCTGCTAGATGAGACCCTCAAGCACATCAAAGCCACGGACCCTGTGGAGACTGTCCAGTCGTGGATTGAGCTGCTCACAGGTAGGGCAGTCTGGCCTCGCACCGGGCCTCCTCCGCGCCTTGGGGGCCTGCTCTGCCATAAGCCATATTGTGTGGCCCCCGGGCGCCTTCCTGCTTGGTCACCGAAGGCGCTTTTGTTAGCTTGCCCTGACTGAGGGGCGAGGGGTGCTCCACCCCAGCCAGGACCCCGCCTACCACCGGTTAAACAGAACATGTAACTGGTTGAACAGGATTTTCCACCCCCAGTGTGGACACAGCTGGGAGTGAGCTGTCCAGCCCAGACAGACCGACTTGCACTAGCAGGACTCCGGCGTGTTAAAAATCCAGGTGTGAGTGGCCTGGCGTGGGCAGACGTGGTCTCCAGACCCATAGGCTGGGTGGGGCAGGGTGGCCCTCTGCCAGATGCCAGGTACTCGTGTCATTGCCTAACGGGCCCCAGGACCACGGATTCCAGATTTCCAAGGGGAGTCTGGATAATGCATGAGGGAACCATGAGAATTTTCAGTTCTGTAGCTTATATGAGACATCTAGGCTGGGCTCACTGCCCCACACCACTCTGCTTCTAGTCCAGACCAATTGAATCCCCCTGTGCCGGTGCGTGATTCTTTCCCTGGGGCAACCGGGCAGCTTCTGGGGTCAGGATTGAGGGGCATTGGCTGATCCAAACCCAGGGCCAGAATAAAAGGGGCAGAGCGGATCACATTGAGCAGCGTTCCCTGGCTGGGCGCTTGTGGGGCTGCTCAGGAGAGATTCCCGTGCTGCCCAGAGGATTAGCAGAGCACCCACAGCTAGGTTTGTGTTTTTCCTGGTGGCGCACATGCACGTGCCTTGGTGCACATACAAAATTATTCTGCGCACGGATGTAAAAAAGCCACACGTGGGTGGAAAAGGTTAGAGGGAACATTGGCCATGAGTGAGGTGTCTGGAGCTGCCAGAGCAGGGGGTCCTGTGGGTCAATATTGAGGTGCACCAGCTCAGCTTTGGGGAGCCTGGGACTGGAATAGCAAAGGGGCTCACTTCTGGATCCAATAGCCTGGGGGTACTGGGCAGGAGCGTGAGTGGTGCTGCAGCCCAGAATGGGGGTACGTGGGTGTGGACTAGCATGGGGAGAGGGAGATGGGGTGCAGTAGTGGAGCTTTGCTTGGGATGCGGCAGGGTGGAGGGAGGTTGCCTGGCTGTTGCCTTGATATTTTTTGCCCCTAAGGAGCAACCCTCGTCTTCCTCCCCCGCAGGCGAGACCTGGAACCCCTTCAAGCTGCAGTACCAGCTGCGCAACGTGCGGGAGCGCCTGGCCAAGAACCTGGTGGAGAAGGGCATCCTGACCACGGAGAAGCAGAACTTCCTGCTCTTTGACATGACCACCCACCCGGTCACCAACCTCACCGAGAAGCAGCGCCTGCTCAAGAAGCTGCAGGAGAGCGTCCTGGACAGGTGGGTGAACGACCCCCACCGCATGGACAGGAGGACCTTAGCCCTGCTGGTGCTGGCCCACTCCTCGGACGTGCTGGAGAACGTTTTCACCACGCTGGCGGACGACAAGTACGACATGGCCATGAACCGGTCGAAGGACCTCTTGGACTTGGACCCCGATGTGGAGGCCACCAAAGCCAGCGCCACGGAGATGATCTGGGCTGTCCTGGCAGCCTTTAACAAGTCCTAACTCCAGGCCGCTTTGCCCTTTTGGTGTAGGATGGGACCTTTGGATGGGGAGCTTCCCTGGGCCAGGCCAGCGCGAACTCTGTTCTACACGGCATGTGGGTTGGACTGATTTCCACACATCCCCTCCAACCTACCCGTCTTGGCTGGGGGTGGTTGTGCTGGAAGGATGAACGACTGTACGCACGTGTCTTCTTCTCACAGGCGTGTGGCCAAATGAAGGTCTTTGTCTTGGGAGTGGATTGGCTCCAGGCTCAGCTGGCTCTCTCCTTCAGAGAACGGAGATGTAGAATTGCCATCGGGCCCTCTTTACTCTCCATCGATTTCGAAGGAGGGTAGCTTGGGTTGATGGGGCCTGCTCCGTTCCGGCACTTGGGGCTCAGATGGAGGGGGAGGGTTTAAGCCACCTGTGCACTGCCAGCACTCCGAGGCTTGTCTGGCTCTTGTGTAAGTGAGAGCAGCCCAGAGGCTGCTCTACTTTATGCTCTGCTTCCCGTGGCCACCAGCAGGCTCCAAGCAGCAGAGAACCGCTGCCGTGCAGGGTACTCTGGACATGCTCCTGGTCTCCAGCCTAGGGGACAGGGCTATTGCAGAGTCCTGATGCCATCTCCGCTCTAGTCGGGGAGGAGGGGATGTTCCCCATTGCCAGGCCTACTTGTGCTGCCGGAGCAGGGCGACAAGGCTTGGACCCACTGTGCATCAGGTGGACAGCGTCATCAAGAGCCAAGTCAGACCTGGTCTGGCAGTCACACCACGGTGCAGTCCCGCTGACTGCCGGTGCGCGCAGGAGTCAGAGATCCGTGTTGTGGCCTCTCGTGCCAGGCGGACGTGGCTGTCCCTTTACCTAGCGTGCTAGCTTCACGACCTTTCCCGTTCACTTGCTGCTGGGGCAGTTCGGGCCCGATTCATGGCCACAAGACTCGGGGTGAAACTCGGTACAGTCACCCCTCAGGAGTTGGGCAGCCGGTTACCAACCTGACGTGGCCTTTCAAGCCGTGTTCGAAATGACAGAAATGTCTGTGCACAGAGACTGACCTCCTCTGTCCTGCGTCGTGCCTGGGCCTTCTGGAGTAGGAGAGAGGCCACGGTGCTTCTGTGTTTGGCATGGGTGCGACGGCTGCTGGCACGTGGGGCCGGAGGCACACAGTTCAAGGCGGAAGTTGAATTCGAAAGGGCTCAGAGAAGAGTCTTGAGAACGATTAAAGGGCTAGAAAACCTGCCTCATGTGACAGACTCCAGAGCAGGGCCGCCCTTGGGCACACGCAGCCGCGCAGGGCACCAGTGCGCGCCCTGCGCTGTGTGTGCCTAGGGCCACCGCTGGCCGCGAGCAGCACCGACTGGCAGCACCAGTACCCTGCTCAGCCTCCCAGCCCTGTTGGACCCAATACCCCCAGGCCTCCACCCCCTGCTCCAATTAGACCCAATCCCCTGGTCTCCCCAGCCCAGTCCTTCACACACCCCTGCCCCCCCACTCCGTGCTTCCCCTGCCAGCCCACAGCTCCAGCCGGCTGCTCCCCGACCAGCTCTCTACCCTCCCCCCAGCACAGCCCCTCCCATGGAGTGGCTGCCCCCCACCCCTGCAGAGGATGGAGGCTGCAGGTGCTTGGGCTGTGTAGAGCACCAAAAGTCTTCAGGACGGCCCTGCTCCAGAGCTCAGTCGGCTTGGCTTAGCAAAGTGGAGGGGAAGGAGCGACTTGATTATACTTCCTAAGCATGTCCGTGGGGAATGGGTCTCTAACCATGGGCTCCCCACTCTAGCAGGGGGCTTGGACACAGTCCAGTGGCTGGAAGCTGAAGCCACGCCGTTACGACTGGCAGAGGCACGATTTGTTTGAGTGATGGGTCCCCGGGTCAGTTTCCCCCAGCTCGCAGTGGGTCCGCCACCCATTTTGGGTCAAAGCTGGATGTTTTCCCAAGGGATCTGCTCTAGGAATGGCTTTGGGGCCACTCTCCAGCCCACGTTGCACAGGAGGTCAAACGACATGAACCCGGTGGTTGGCGTTAGAATCTATGGCTATAGGGGAGCGTCAATCTCTCTGCCCCAACCGGGTAGGGGAGCCACGAGGCTGTATCCAGTATCGGCAACGTGCTTTGCTATTGTGATACCTCGCCCCTGCGTGGATTGGCAGCAGCCAGACTGGAAGCTGGGACCTCTGTGCCAGAATTCGGCGCTGAAATAGCTTGAGGCATAAGGACCCCAGCATTGTAGCAGGCTTATTGACCATCTATGGTTGGAGGGGGAGAAAAACACTACGCGTAGAACAGCTGAATGTTATGGTCCTAGAAGGGGCTCATCGTGTCCCTGAGAGTGTGTCTACGCAGCAGGGCTTAACTCGAAACAAGCTACGCAAATTGAGCGGCGTCAATTGCATTGCTGATTTTGAAATAGCTTGTTTCAAAATTGGGAGCATCTACGCTGCACTTATTTCGAAATAGAGTGCTCTTCCCCCGACATCCCTTACTCCTCGTACAGTGAGGGTTACAGGAGGCGGAGTAAGAAGTCCTCCAGCTTGACAGTATGTCAACATTATTTCGAAATAACGGCCTGCTGGGTAGATGTGGACTAACTTATTTTGAAATAACACTAGTTATTCTGAAATAGTGTTGCTGTGTAGACGTACCCTGATTGACCACAGCTCACTTTATAGAGAGGCTAGACCCAGGTCTGTGTTCCCACCCCACAGACTCGGTCCTGCGGAGTTCACGCATGAGCCACGGGTACATGGTTTTGTTTGTCCTCTGACACAGCCACCTGAACTCTGCTGTGAGTTTTACTCCCCGGTTTTTCCAGTGTAGCAACACATCTGAGAACCTGGGTGACTTCTGTTTGGATTTTAAGGCACCCCAAGGAATCTGACCCCTTCGGGTCACTGCTAGCCAATAGGGGAATGTGCCACTGCGAGGATTTGGGATGGGATCCCTTGTGGCTGTCTGGGGATGGGTGAGGAGCCTGCATACGTTGTATTCAAGTGATTCTTACTTGAAAAGCTTTTGATGTGATCAGGGGAGCCGAAAACCTGCACAGGCCCCTGGGCAAGGTGTGCGGGGGGTGGGGCTCTGCGCTCCCAGAAGGGGCGGGGGGCAACCAGCCCTCTGCTCCACCGGAGCATGGCACCCCCAACCCTCAGAGCTTCATGGAGCACGCCGCATAGCCCTCCAAATTTGATTTAAAGGGCTGTGGGCTCCAGCTGCTGCCACAATAGCAGCGGCCAGGAGCCTCAGGCTCCTTTGAATGCCGGGCCCCAGAGCACCTGCCCCCTCCCACCCTCCCTCCCCATTGGCAGCCCTGACTGGTGATGAGGCTCTGATAGCGAGTGACTGTGAGTATGGCCTAGGGAGAGGCTGCACCATTGTACAGGGAAGGATTTTATTTTAGTCCATCTCTTTCGAGCCGTTTGGCTTTGGCTGACCGCTATGTAACACCCAGTTCTGCCCGAGACGTTGGAGCAGGGTTGTCGGCCACGCGCTTATTCTCCCTGCACGGCATGAGCACTATAGCTGGTCAGGAATTTTTCGACCATGCTTTTTGGGTTGGAAAACGCCAATTTTGTCAAAATCCACATTTTTCCTACGCAGCTTGCTCTATTTCTCTGTGAGGCGAGGAGGGGATTCATAGGTCTGACCTTCTACAGAGCACGGGCCAGGGAACGTCCCCAAACAAATTCCCAGAGCAGATCTCTTAGGAAAACATACAATCAGCACTGATCCAGCGGTGAATCTGCTCGGGGGTTTGGCACAGATCCATCCACGTGGGTCCAATTGCCGGATCGGGGCTGTCGTTTCCCCCACGTGGGTCTGTTGTGCAGCAGCGAGAGAACTGTTGCAGAACAGCCACGGGAGTGTAAAACAGCCACGGTTTGCAGGGCTCTCCGGAGCGGGAAAGCTCTGAAACAACTAAGCTGTGGGGTGTCTCTTCAGCTGGGGAGGGGATGGTGAGTGCAGGGAGATACTGGAGAGCCCAGTCTGCCTTCATTCGGGTGGGTAGTAGCCAGTGCTTTATTTGTAAGAAAAAAGGTGCAGGACTCTGGGACAGATTTGTTGAGCCAAAGAAACCACCGTCGCAGCCCCTTTAAGAGCCACAGCGCGCTGGGAGCCAGAAAAAAAAATGCCGCTTGTCCCGAGCAGGCTTCCATCAGGAGCCGAGCTGCCCCAGGAAAACAGGTGCTGGTACGCGCGGGGGAAATCCCATTCCTTTTCTGCGGGCTGGGAAAATAGGTGACGGTTCGCCATTCCGGGCAGTACCGTCGCAAAAAAAGCAGCCAAGCTGCCATCAGAGCCATATGGATGGACCTTTGTGTCTCTTGAAGTCGCGGAGGTAGCGTGGTCTTGGGGGTCCAGCACCAGGCTGGAAGTCGGTTCTGCTTCCAGCCTGCTGGGTGGCCTTGAGCAAGTCCTATTTCTCATGAGCAGGGGTGAAAGGAACTTACATTTCTTACAGGTGCTGTCCTATTGCAACCCAGGTCCCTGCCAGCTCTCTAAATAGCTCCCGGCGGGCTTTTGTCACAGCTCAGCCAGCTCTTGCTGGAGCTGTGCACTGGGGCCCCGGCTTCCTTTCCCCCTGCGCACGTGTAAAATGGGGAGAATGAGACTGACCTATGTAAAGTGCTTTGGGATCGAGGGTGAAAAGGGAGTGTTCATTGTACTGTGGTAGTGCCTTGGTAGGGGCTGTACAAACAGCATGAATTGCTCTGGGCTGGAAGGTGAAATTGGCAGGGTCACCAAACTCTTATGCTGCCATTTAAAAATCCTGTCCTCGGAACCCGTGACGATCAATTAGGCAAAGACTGTCTGTTCGGTTTGTGTTTTAAGGTCTAGCCGATGCCTAAATACCCTTCCTTCTTCACCTCGGAAACACGGTAACTGCCGGGTCCTTGCCATGGAAGGTCCCCGATTCCGCTTTAGCATAAAGGAGATTTGATTTCAGTTTTGCATCCCCTCTTTGCTTTCTGGGGTGCTTCTGGGCCCCCCATCCAGAGAAGGGCTATTCTGGCTGGCCTGCGTCCTCTCTTAGCCGCGATATTGTATCATTCTGTGCGTGGTAGATTTACTCTGAAGGGGGGATAGAATTTGAATCTCTATAGGAAAAGCCAACATTCCTTTCTCCTCTTCCCCAACCCCTTCTCTGTTCCTCTTTTTATTTAGTGTCTGTGGATGAGTTTCTTTCTGCTGCACTGGGTGGCCGTGGGCTCACTCGGATGTAGATGTTAGCTGCTGTTGATTAAACTGCTCTGGGAGAATAAAAACCTTTCTGATGTTGGTGCCGTGCCCGTTGTTGGCCTTCACTCTTTCAGTGGAACGGGGCAGGCGCCCCTTCGTCCTGGTGGCAAAGGAATGGTTTTGTTTAGGGGCACGCTCTGCCATGGATTTGCTGGATCTCATCCCCGTTCCTGACACTCCTGCTGGTATGCCCAGCTAGGTTTCAAATTAGTCTTAACAGAAATGGGCCGTGGAGACTGAACTGTGGTCTATGCCCTAAAGCTGGTCTCCTCGTCTGGTTAGGCTTGCTACAAAGGGAAGGTGGAGAAGATGGTGCTGCCCGGGCTATATCTGTGTTTGATGCCAGGGATAAAGGCCAGAAGAACTGCCCGGGCTTCGTCTCACTGGCAGGAGGAAGACCAGCAATGAACCTACCAGTATTTATGATGTTTGTACTGTTGTAGTGCCTCGGAGCACCAGCCACTCACCAGCGCACTAGGTGTTCGACAGACACAGATCCAAATAATGTCCCAGCCCCTGATGCCAGGCGGTTCTACCCAGTGATTCCTGCCTGTTTCACTGGCGGTTCTACCCAGTGATTCCTGCCTGTTTCACTGGCGGTTCTACCCAGTGATTCCTGCCTGTTTCACCGGCGGTTCTACCCAGTGATTCCTGCCTGTTTCACCGGCGGTTCTACCCAGTGATTCCTGCCTGTTTCACCGGCGATTCTACCCAGTGATTCCTGCCTGTTTCACTGGCGATTCTACCCAGTGATTCCTGCCTGTTTCACCGGCGGTTCTACCCAGTGATTCCTGCCTGTTTCACCGGCGGTTCTACCCAGTGATTCCTGCCTGTTTCACCGGCGGTTCTACCCAGTGATTCCTGCCTGTATCACCGGCGATTCTACCCAGTGATTCCTGCCTGTTTCACCGGCGATTCTACCCAGTGATTCCTGCCTGTTTCACCGGCGGTTCTACCCAGTGATTCCTGCCTGTTTCACCGGCGGTTCTACCCAGTGATTCCTGCCTGTATCACCGGCGATTCTACCCAGTGATTCCTGCCTGTTTCACCGGCGATTCTACCCAGTGATTCCTGCCTGTTTCACCGGCGATTCTACCCAGTGATTCCTGCCTGTATCACCGGCGATTCTACCCAGTGATTCCTGCCTGTTTCACCGGCGGTTCTACCCAGTGATTCCTGCCTGTATCACCGGCGATTCTACCCAGTGATTCCTGCCTGTTTCACTGGCGGTCCAACCAGATGGTTGCCGCATCTCAAAAAAGATCTCTTGGCATTGGAAAAGAATCAGAAAAGGGCAACAAAAATGATGAGGGGTTTGGAACGGGTCCCATAGGAAAATAGATTAAAAAGACTGGGACTTTTCAGCTTAGAAAAGAGGAGACTAAAGGGGGGGGGGGTAGATTAGAGGTCTATAAAATCATGACTGGTGTGGAAAAAAGGAATAAGAAAAGTAATTTACTTGTGCCCATAAGACATAGGAACTAGGGGTCACCAGATTAAATGAATAGGCGGCAGATTTAAAACAAACAAAAGGAAGTTTTTCTTCACACAGTGCACAGCCAATCTGTGGAACTCCTTGCCAGAGGATGTTGTGAAGACTCGGACTTTAACAGGGTTCAAAAAAGAGCTAGATAGATTCACGGAGGTTAGGTCCATCAATGGCTATTAGCCAGGCTGGGTAGGGATGGTGTCCCTAGCCTCTGTCAGAGGCTGGGAATGGGTGGCAGGAGTGGGATTGCCTGAAGATTCCCTGTTGTGTTCACTCCCTCTGGGGCATCTGGCACTGGCCACTGTTGGAAGTCAGAATACTGGGCTAGAAGGACCTTTGGTCTGAACCAGTCTGGCCGTTCTGATGTTCTTATGGTCACCTGGAGTTTGGAATCTGCGTCCTGATGCTGCCGAAATGGGCTAGTCACCTTATGGACACCCCTTGACCACCCACTGACTAGTGGGAACGGCAGATACTTGGCCCCATGTTGCATTCCTCCTCCCCTGCCCCGTAAAGTGGTGTTGAGGAATTGGGTAATACCCCTTAAATTCGTTGGGGAGCTCGCTAAGGGAGCTTGGCATCTTTCACTGCTAGAGCTACCAGAACCCTGCCAGAGCAGCCCTGTACCTAGGTGGCGAGGGGCTTGTCCACACACGGCCATGCAGGAAAGTTAATCCGCATGGATAGCAGGTGTGAATTTGGATGGGTTTAAATCACATGAAATCCCGTGTGGATGCTGTTGCTCAGAATTAAAGCAGACAGAATTCAGGTTAGTTTAATTCCCTTTGCAAGTGAATGATGCTGAACCGCCTTAAGGCCACTTTTGTTCTCACAGAGCATGGTCACACACAGCATTTAACTCGTCCTCTTCAACCCCCCCTTTCATTAGTCCAGGTTCACTTTCCCGGAGCGCCCTGGTGAACCAGGCTGTGGCTCTGCTATAGTTCATAAACATGGTGATTTGCAGTCCTGCTCTGCCAGGGAGATTCCCCATATTTTTACAGCCGTGTAAAGAACAAGGACGCAATGGGGATTAATACTTCGGTATCGCAAATGCCTCACATGTACAGAGAGCCTGGATCTCCTCTCAGGCTGGCTGAACTGTATGGATTTGCGGTGGCATTGCTGCTGATTTACACCAGTGCTGATGAGATCAAAATCAAGCCAGGTATCATCTCGGCATTTACTAATAATCCCTCGCCCTTATCTAGTGCATCTTATCCGTAGAGCACAAAGGGAGTCAGTAGCATTATCTCCATTTTACAGGTGGGGCAACTGAGACATGGAGGCGGGTGTGACTTGCCCAAAGTCATCCAGCCAGTTGGGGCAGAGGTGAGGACAGATCTTGTCTCTGTCAAGGCCCGAGTTTTCCTAGTGTTTGCCATTAAATCCAGAGTAACAGCTCCTCCTGGTTACCACAAAAAGCCCAAACCCAGATCAGCTTCTCAGCTGCTGTGAACGGGCTCAGCTCAGTGGACAAGGGTGGCGCTTGGTGGCAGCCGAGACTTTGCACCTGTCTTTTTTAAATTCTGGTTTAATCCCATGTGGGAGATGCCTGAGCAGACGGAACCTTGCCTGCAGCTGCCCAGCTGGCGTGCTGCTACCTTCCAGCCTGCCACTGGGGGGCGTTAGCAGCCTTTCAAAACCTGGCCAAGGGCGACTTTAAGACCCATTGATCCAGGGGGCTATTGGGGGGGGGGGGGAGAGAACTGGGCAGAGGCAAAGCTGAATGCGTTTGGGCCTAATCCCTGGAGGTGTGGGTGCATGAAATGAAGCACCTGGCAGGGATCAACGGTCTTCATTCTGTCACTGGGAGTGGTCAGCAGCCCCCCCCCCCCCCCCCGCACCAAAGGATGTTCACGTGGACGTCTGGCTCCGGCCACCCACATTTTAATACTGGCCTAGGGCTTGTTCGCCTATGGACACCAGTGCTGGATCCCAGCTAAGAGTGGGAGTGCTCAACGCCTTACCCCTGCCACCCTCCCCAGGGGAACAGGGCCACATCCCCAGGAGGGGGGACCTGTCCCAGGCAGAGATAAGGGGGCCAAGGCTGAAGGCAGGCACAGGGCTAGGAGCAGAGGCCCAGTAGAGCAAGGGGCTGGAAGCAGAGCTGGCACCCCAAGTGCAAAGCCTCAAGCCAACAGCTAGGAAGTGGGACCATCAGTCGGGATCCAGAGCCGCGTGTGTGGGGTTGGAGAGCAGAGCCCTGGGCACAGAGCCAGCAACTGGGCCCCACATAAAAACTAGGGATGTTGCAGGCAGCACCCCCCACACCCATACTTCCCCCGCCTGTGCCCATGGGTCTCAATGCACTTGTGAGTAACCAGCGTGTTCCTGGTGACACAACAGGAAGCGCCTAGGGTCACGTGACACGAACGCAGGCGTGTGCGGGGAAGGGCGGACCACATGCGCCTTTGCCCCCTTCCTTGGCAGGCTGACACCAAGGAGCCACGGGCAGCATCGACAGAAAGGGACATCACTTACAAGCGGTTCTGTAGAAACATCTGGTTTGTGACAAGGACGGGGAAAAAGAAGGGGTTATGGTGCTCAGCTGGGGTGGGGAAACCCACGCTTCAGCTCCTTGCTCTGGCACAGGCTCCCTATGTGATCTAGCACAAGTCGCACTGTGCCTCAGATCGTTGCACCTGCCGCCATGTTCCGTGGCTTATTGTGCAATGAATTTGTTGAGTCTCAGCCCAGATCCTTAAATCCTCGTCCTCCCCCTATCAAATATCTGCTGGGGACAAGCTAGTGGGGATGGAACGGAGTTGAAAGCTGCCCTAGTACACAGGCAACCTCTGCCCTTCAAGGACTGCAAGTGCCCGGAGCCATGTGAATTCATGTAATGTCCCCGCTAACGCTTACATCTGCCCAGGGAAGCCATTACAAAGCTGCAACATTAGACACCCAATGAGGGGTAAAGGGGGGACCTCTGTGAATCCTGCTATTCGTCTGGGATTGCAGCTTTTTAAACGCACGGCTTGAATGCAATACCATTTGTTTGGGAGCACAGCAGTGAATGCAAACATGGGATTTTTAAAACTGTCCCTTTGCCCCCGGCCCCAGCAGGCAGGGCGGAGGCTGAGCTCAGTTATGGTGAGAGAAGCAGTAACCGGATGAAAATGGGGCCACGACGTTTTACGCCAGCTGAGGCGTCTGGCCCAGTGACGCTTTGGCCAGTTCAGTCCAAGAGTCTCACATTTCTCCAGGAGTCAGAATTATCCATCAGCTGAGTGTGATGCATCTGAGGGCAGCACCGAGGAAGCCCCAATTGAGATCAGAGCCTAGTGCAGACACAGGAAGAGAGACAGTCCCTGCCCCAAAGGGCTCACAGTCTGAATAGACAAAGGACTGTAGGGGAAACTGAGGCACCATGCAGGGCTGTGGCACTAGCAGGACAGCAGCGGAGAAGGAAATAGAGGATGGGTCTCCTGGATCACAATCCAGTGCCGGACCCACTGGACCACACGGCCTGTCTTCCATAAGCACCTTCTCCCATATAGCAAAGTGGAGCCCATGTGCAGAGTGAGTACTATTAAGGTGATCCCTGAAGATCGCAGCTGAGCTCACCATGACATGAGCATTATTAGTCATATTAAGGTAGCCACAATGGGGTGGGGTCCCTCAAATTGCCACCATAAGTCACAGAATAAGCCCCCTCCCAAGAGGCATAGGTATCATCCCCATTTCACAGAGAGGCAAGCCAAGGCACAGCTGGGCAAAGGGACTTGCCCAAGGCCAGACAATCAGTGGCAGAGCCCGTGACAAAGCGGACGAATACAAGCCACGTACAAACTCTCCCCGTCCCCTTTCCAGCCGCCTGCACCACTCGCCCCTGATTGCAGGAGGAAGTTCTAATTGCAACTTTGTCCCGCGTTGAAAGGCTAGTGAGTGATTATTTCAGCTCATGCTGCTCTGGCCGGGGCCCTTCTGCTTTGATTAGCAGCGTGCACGAGCGCCGGGCAGTGACGGCCCCTGCATCAGTGGGGGGACGCTGAGTCCGTCTTCCAAGCTCAGCCCTCCAGACAAACGACAGCATCCTTTGCTTTGGTAGCTGAGCCCTGGGCGGGCGTGAGCCGCCCTCCTGGGCTTTGGAGGCCCGCGCTCTGGGAGCTCAGAGAGGTAGAGCGCGATGAGGAGTCGCCCTGCCTACGTGCCCAGCAGCACACAAACCAGCTGTTGCCTCCTCCAGTGACAGGTGGCACCCAGCTGAAATACAGAGGATTGGGCCCTTCCCCAGACGGTCAGTATGTGGCAGGAGTGAGATCTAATAGTTACTGACCAGGCCTGGGAGTCAGCATGCTTGGGGTTGAAATAAAGTCTGGAGGGATCATTAGGACAGAGGGGCTGGAGAGTCTGGATGCTAGAGTTTCGTGTCCTTGCTGTAGAAGGGTAGAGTGGTCTAGTGGTTAGATGGGGGGGGCGCCGCTGAGCGACAGGACTCCTGGGTTCTTTTCCCAGCTGTGTGTGTTGAGGGCAGTGGGGGGATGAGTGGTTGGAGCAAGGGAGCTGGCAGTCAGGACTCAGGTGCTATCCCCAGCTCTAGGAAAGGAACATGGTCTAGTGGTTAGAGCAGTGGTCTGGGAGTCAGGACTCCTGGGATCCCTTTTCAGCGCTGCTGTGTCCCCCAGAGGGATTCACTCCACCTCTCTCCGTGCGGCAGTCTCTGCTGCGCTGCAACAGGGGCAAGCAAAGCGAGTATCTCAACCGAGCCAGAGGGAGGGCGAACGGGGGTACTAACTCCACCCCCGAACCGTGTGCTCACTTGTCCCGTATCCCCACGGCCAGTAGGCTGTGGAGTGCTGCTAAACAAGACCTTTCCCCTGCTTGACTGGGTGCTTTGGCTGGCAGTGGGACTGTTACAATTGTTGCCATGGCACTGCAGTGGGTACACACACACACACACACACACACACACACACAAGTAACACACACTGCCCAGACACACAGTAACCGAGATCAGGACAGGACAGGCACTTCCCAGACACAGAGTAACTGAAACTGGGATGGGAACCTGAAAACCAGCGATGCAGTGACTCCCCCTGGCCCACACCGGAGCTGTGTAGCAGAGCAAGGATCTGACCCCAGTCTCCTGTCTCTTAGCCCAGGGCGGGCCTTCCCTCACGGCCACGTTTCCTAGCCCGGCTCTTGTAGCAGGAGAGATGCTCCAAAACCAGCTGGACCTTCGGTGTGGTGGGTTTTTCTCTTTTCGCTTGTAAAATAAAAGCAGATTCTTTGGAAAATGCTTCACTACTCTGTGTCCCTCAGCTGGGCCATGGCCGGCACCTCCGGGGTTAGGCCGAAGGGTTAAACCTCCCCAGCCTTCTCTTTAGGGAACTCTTACTGTCGGATCTCCTAGGAGGAAGGGGGGCGTAGTGTGGGTAGGATTTGTGCATTTCCTCCTACCCATCCTTCGCCCCTCTCCCCCCGCCCCCTGCACTGGTCCCCTATGTAGGCAGCTGGAGAGAAAAGGAAAGAAAACAGGCCGAGGCAGAGAAAAATAGGAGAAACTCTGCAAGGAGCAGCGCGTGTAAGAAGCCCCAAAGCAAAGCATCTCGCATTACCCATGCAGGGGGAAGGTAGCAAAGCCGGCCTGGTATTGATTGGTGTCTGTCAAGTGCTGAAGAACAATGGCTCTGCCTCGTGTCTCAGGCGCTGCGCCAAAGCACGGATCAATGAGGCCTGTCAATACAACAGGAATTGCACTGCAGCCATGGCAACTGGGAAGACAGGAATTAGAAGCGGTTGCTAGATGACTCCTAACTTCTCAGCTGCTCCCACAGGCTGGCTGGATTTCGGGGGGGGGGGAGCAGGGGAGAGAGCTGGGAAACAGAAAAATAACCCGTCGCGATGGGTTTGGTTGAAGGCCTTGGGGATGTGTGTGGGGGTGGGGGGGGGTGTATTTCAATGAATGTTTCCCGAGTGATTTGGGGGTGAACTTGCTTTTTAGAGGGGGGAGCCCTGAATTCCAGCTGCCCTCCGCAAATCAAGCCCCTTTTTAAGACTTCGGGGGGTCGGTCGCTCAAAACAGAGGCCCCCCCAATGTCTCCCGGTCCCTCAGAACTGACGGCCAAAGAAGGCTGTATTTGGGCAGGGACTGTCTCTGTTCTGGGTGCCCCAGGGGCCGGCTGGCGCGCCAGGGCAATGCCGTAATGCACCTAGTCAATCGTATCCACGCGCAGAATGTCAGCGTTTGGAAATGGGGCGCAGGGCCGGGAAGGGAGGACTCCAGTGGGAAAAGCTTCTCTGTGGCCATCGTGGGCTGACCGTGATGTCGTGGGGGAGAGAGGGGTTTTTTGGGGGGGAGGGTTGGAGCCTGTTCGAAATGCCTTTTTTAAATACAACAAACCTGATTCCATTTAAAATGAGCTGGGGCTTTTCTTGCCTGGGCCAAGGCAGGATCTGGGCTCAGTTCTAAAGAGGAACCTTTGAGGAGCCGGGCCAAAGATCTTACCGGCTGTGATCTGGCCAGACTCGGATCCTAAGGGGTTTAGGAGCTTAGCTCCCATCAAAGTCAGTGGGAATTAGGAGCCAAAGTATCTAGTACTGAGATACCATAGAAATGGGGTAGCCTGACCCTGTTCAATTTGCCCTGCCCTGCTGGGGGAAGAGGGGTGGGACTAATGGAGCCAGAAGTCAGACAGCTGCAGGGAGAGCAGCGGGGTGGGGAGGGTCAGTGCTCCGCAGCAGCAGCAAATTAAGACTTAGGTAGCCAGGAGGGCAGGGCTGAAGGGGATCCCAGAGGGATGGGAGATCCTGTTGTTTGTCTGGATGCTCGTTACCCTGGGAATGGCTACATTTATTTAGTGGCTTGCCTGCAGAGCTAAGCCCCATCGATGCCAAACTGGGGGGAGGAAACTGAGGCAGGGAATGGGTGTAGTGCCATTTACTCCAGAAGGGAGTGCAACAGAGCAGTCGTGGGGGGGGGGGTGGAGAGGTCCCAAAGATGGATACGTCCTGATCCTGAAAAGGGTGGAGCAGCTGCAGTTCGTTACCAAGGGGAGGAGCTGGTCTGTCCCTTCTGGACTTCGGATGGGGCAGGGTTAGGCCCCCCCAGGGGAGGGAGATCAAGGCTGGACCCCAGGGAGGAGGAGAGGCGAAGCACCTGGCTGCAGCACAACTAGCGCCACATCCCACTTTTATGTCATGACCGTGTGAGAAAGTCACCAACTCGTGGGCCTTGTGGTACCTGGTTTCAAAACAGTTGCGACGCCAGGGGGGTTTCTGCTGCTCAGCTTGCCAGAGCTGGGAGGCAGCATGGCCTAGAGGCTACTGCATTGGCTTGGACTCCGGAGACCCGACTGCTTGTCAGCAGTCTGCTGAGCGATCTTGGGTGAGTCTTGGCCCTGCCCCGTGCCTCGGTTTCCCCACCTGTGATCTGAGGCCCGCGATGCCGCCCCGGCCCGTTCCGCGCTTTGCGATCTAATGACGGAAAAGCAGCAGACGTAGCAACGCCCGAGCCTAACAGCTGTTAACAGAAAGACTGTGGTGCGTAGCATTCCTGAAAACCCGCTCACGCGCTCCTACCCCGGCGCGGCAGCGTGGCAGGGGCTAGTTGGTGTGCGCGCGTGCACGCCAGATGGGTGAATCTCCCACTCCGAGTATTGATTGGGGCTGCATTGATCCAGAGGAGAGAAGAGGGGCGGGTTGAGGGGGGGGAAATCAATGATACTTGTTTCTGGGTCTTGAGGATTCACTCTCATGCACGCTGCGCGGGATCTATTTTAATTTGGGGGGGCTGTGAAGAGGGGGGGAGCTTCCACCAGCCGAGAGGAAAAGGCTGCTTCTGCTTGGGGCTCTCCTGTCTGTAGCCCGCCAAGCAGTGTTGTTCCCTGGCTCGGGCCTCGCGTGTCACTGCGCCAGCCTCAGCCAGGCCAGCAAGCAGCAAGAACCTGGACTCCTAGCAAGACGGTGAGTGAGTTATTTTGATGGGCAATCGGGGGGGAGCATAGGAGATGGGGGAGCAATCTGACCGGGCAGCAAGGGGCACTGGCCACGAGGGAGATTTGCCATTCAACAGAGCCTCATTGGGGCCAGGCCAGCCGCTGGGCTCCGGTGCTGCAGGGATGATGCTGGCTGATTTCAGTAGAGGGCGCTCTTCCTTCTGAGACGACATCTGGACTTACTGAGGGGCTGGGCAGCTGCCAGCCTCCTTGGGCAGAGGAGACTGGCGAACCGCTTGGGCTGATGATGAACCAGGTCTCGTCTCTTGTAGAAGGGAATTGGAGCCCCCCTAGGGCGAAGGCAGGGTCCTTACATTCGGCGCTGCTCTAATTCCCCCAGCTGTATCGACGGCCTGCCCTATTCTGCATAGGTGGTTCTTGCTGGGTGGCGTGAAGCCCTGTGGCGCTCCGGCCCAGAAGTAGCTGCATTTCAGTGCTGCATGAACATCCCCATCTGGTGATGCAAAGCAGCTGCTTCATTTCATCCCAGAGGCGGCTGCATTTCAGTGCTGGGCCAGTACTCCCTGTTGTACATGGCTCTGCCTTGGGAAGTTCCACACCAGAGGTGGCTGCATCCCTGCAGTGGGCCAAGGGATGTCCACATATGCATGTGTGGTTCTAACCTGGTGAAGCTTTGTTCCTCTTTCTTCCGCGCCTCTGCTGCGGAATCACTCCTCCATCTTTTTAGTACCCGGGTTCAGCGCAATTATTTCAATACGTGTCACCTTTCCCGTTGCATAATGGCATCTCGACAATGCAGATTTCCCAAACGAGCAATCAGACAAGGCAGCTGGGATCCAAACAGTCACTTGAACTTTACCTTTGGTGTAGCCAGTGCAGGAGAAGAGTCATCCAGAATAAACCGTGTCTGATATTGATTTAGGCCTATGGTTAGAGAGAAGAATGTGCCAGCACAGCAGAACCCTGAGTGGGCAGAATATGTCGGCTTGTCTGATCAATAGCCCAATACATCAGAAGTAACCATGGAAACGTGGGCGGGAGAGGAAAGGGGGGAAATCGGCCAATCTTTAAGAAACGTTTGTCGGTTATCAGGGCTGTGTATTTCTAATGAAGCTCAATCAGGTGACCAAGAAAGACCGGGGAAGGCGGAAGATACATGATGGAATGGGATAGGTTTTCTCTCCTGCAGCCTGTAATCTCTGCTTTGCTCACGAGTGGCCAGGCCACAGGTGTTTTATTCATGTCACCCTGGGCTGGGAACCCCAGAGCTCCTTAACAGGCAGTGCTTATTAAAGAAAAGAATTTCAAAGTACAGGCGCACACACACACAAATTCAGGTTTCAACCCAGCTTGCATTCCAGCTCTGTTTCCTTTGTTTACCAGGGATTACCCTCTACACAGCACATGGAGCCATCTAGTGACTGAATAATATGCTGCATGTGAATAGATAATTACAATCCAATGACCACACTGATAAATTTCAATATGCCACCAAGGATTTGCTGTAGATTTTGCAGAAACGGGGATAAAGATCATTCAGCACTATTTTTCCCTCGTCTTTCTACCTGTAAATACTAAGTTTCTTGCGCACCATGAGTCAAATATCTCTGGACCTGCTGGCACTTCCACTGGGAAATTGGACCTTTCCCTACACTATAACCCCTATTTTAGTGCAATGCCTCACACACGTTAGAATCTGTTCTAACTCCTCCTCAAACTTACCCTGGTGGTGGAGAATTTCCACATTTTTGTGGAAAGGGGGAACAAGTTTTCTCTGGCAGGTGATTTTTTAAATTGCTGCTTTGGGAGCTGCTGCGAGATTTGCAATGTTAAAAGCAAGGGATGCAGGGGCCACGGGGATCAAAGATGTACAGTATATGAGTGCAGAGCCATGCGCTGGATGTCACTGCACGTGGTCCCCAACAAGGAGGCCTCTATATCAGAGGTGCCAGCACTGGAAAACACCTTTAGATCACCCAGTCCCGTATCCCTGCCGGGCTGCCCGGAGCAGGTGCTCTGTCGGGCTGGGAGCCTGTGTCGCACGCACATACGCAAGGAAAACCGGAATCGCCCTCGTGACTTTGGTTGCTTTTCCCCTTTGCGGTGGCTTCTGCACAGTACAGACCAGCTTTTCCCTAGCGCGTCCGGCCAGAATTTCAAATGCTCGGCACCCACGCCCAGGGCTGGGTTTCTCCGCACCGTGGTCAGATTTTTAGCCGCGATCGGTGCCCCGTAGATGTTAGTCTGTAAGGATATGTCCACACTACCCCCCTACTTCGAACTAGGGGGGTAGTGTAGACATACCCTAAGCTCTTAGGGGCAGAAGCCATCTTTCGTTCCATGCTTGTGCTGTGCCTAGCTCCTGGTCTGTGAGTGAGAACCGTGTGTGTGTGGGGGGGGAGGGGGTTGCAATAATACAAATCAATAATCAGAATGAGGGCCAGGTTCTCAGAAGATCCTCAATGCACTCAGATCCTGGGGAAAGTGCAGGTCCTTATTCGGATGCCAAAATAGGAAGTGAGCTCTTTGTAAAGATCTAGTGTTGCGTGAGTTCTTCCCGCTAATGATTTCTCTCTCCCATGCGCTCACAGTGGCTGACACACTGGGGCCCTCGAGAAAGAGCCGTCCTTTCCCAAATACAGAATACGCAGCTATGTGGGGCACCCGAAAATGTGGGGCCCTACTGGATCTTAATGTCCCCCTCCCCCGGTTTCTTCCTGTCCCCTCTCTCTGGCTCTTCTTCCTCCGGAGAGGATCCCGTTCACTGGAAAGTGACAAAGCTTGGCAGAGCTACTGGCCAGTCCAGTGGGAATGAAGCCACGTAAGACGCATTCGCCAACCCCAGCTCCAGACTGTCCGTGTCTCAATTGAGTCACCAGGCCCTGAGCTTAAAATTGGCTTTAAACTATTTCATGAGTGAGCTGCGGAAGACGATACAATCCCATCTCTAAAATATCCCCCCCACCCGCCGGCTGCCATGGGGCACCGGGGCACCAGTAACCGTGCTGCCGAGGGCCCCACAATGCTGGAGGACGGCCCTGCCTCCAGACCGGATTGCATCCCCTGCTACAGCTGGCGCTGCCCCTTCCTCGCTGCGCCTGTGCTAAGCCCGCCTGTGTGCGCGACGGGCCCAGAGAAGGACGAGACTTGCAGGCTCCGCTGGATGCTCTGGCTCCGGGGCGGTGCTAGTGCGCAAGCCGCCTCGAAGGCTTCCTGGGGTGAGGTGAATTGAGCGGCTTGTTCCACACTGAGCCGGTTCTTTGCCATTAGCCCCCAGCGCGACAGAGAGGCCCAGGGTCTCTCCGACCTCAGAGCTTCTGCTTATTGCTGGTGTGAGTCTTCCCAACCGTGCTGGGGGCTGCCGTAGGCCGGATGATGCCCAGACGCCACGAGAAACGGTCCCTGCCCCAGAGAGCTCCCAGTCTAAATAGACCGGGTGACACCGGGGCCGGACTGTGGTCCCTGTTTTGCAGGCAGGTTAAGAGCCGAGAAGCAAGTGTTGACGTAGGAATATAAGAACGGCCACACTGGGTCAGACCGAAGGTCCATCTAGCCCAGTGTCCTGCCTGCCAACTGGCCAATGCCACATGCCCCAGAGCGAGTGAACACAACCGGGAACCATCAAGTGCTCCCTCCCCCGTCACCCATTCCCAGCTTCTGACAAACAGAGGCCAAGGACACCATCTCTGCCCATTCTGGCTAATAGCCACTGATGGATCCAACCTCCATGAATTTATCCAGCTCTTTTTTGAACCCTGTTAAAGTCCTGGTCTTCATAACATCCTCTGGCAAGGAGTTCCACAGGTTAACTGTGCGCTGCGTGATGAAAAACTTCCTTTTGTTTGTTTGTTTTAAACCTGCTACCTATTCATTTCGTTGGGTGACCCCTAGTGAGCACCCATCCTCATGCAGTGTGTCCACGCGGATGTGCAACCGTACCCGACAGCATGGGAACGGCTGTCAGACGGACACAAGGAAGGGGTCTGCCGAGTGGGCCTGACCCTCAGATTGGCCTACCCAGCGGTTTCGGGTTGGGACTGGCAGGGATTGCACCGGACTGTCAAGGACTGGAGTCCGCAAGAGCCTGGAGAGGTTAGGGTGCACCCAAGAAGTGGGGATTGATGGCTTAGGGGAGCAACGGCCCCTGGAACTTCTCTCCAGCAGGCCCCAGAGCCGGGGCCAACGAGAAGGCCAACTGGCTAGGTACCAGCGGTGACTTCTTCCGAGGCCAGTGAGAAAATCCAACGCTGAGTCGGGCCTGGGAACGGGTGGCGGAGCCGGAGCCAGAACCCGGAACCCCCCCGGGAGCCCGATTTGAGGTGTGCGATGACCGCCTGTACAGCATGGTCCAAGACCCGCATGCTTGGGGAGCTGTGGCAGGTGCCCGTGTCCACAGAGTCGGGGCCCCCTGCGGTTAGCCCATGCGATCCCTTGGGCCGGAGCCCTGGGCCGAGAGACTGCCTTGCAGCGAGCGGTCCGGAGGTTCTTCTGGCCGGGTGTGCACCGCGAGGCCTGGAGGGTCAGCGAGCCAGCCCAAAGCGGGTACCGATGGCCCCCTTGACAGCGCCGCCGGGGGTGGGGCTTCCCTCTGAGCCAATTGGCCTTGAGTTGGTAGGACCCTTGGCGAAGGCAAGTTCGGGAGGTGACATTATCCTTGTGGCGGTGGACTACACAACTAGGTACCCCAAGGCCGTCCCCTTGCGGAATATCACAGCCCCCACCAGACCGGCTGCGCTTTTAAACATTTTATCTCCGGTGGAAATACCCGGGGAAAAATTAACTCACCATCCTTGAAACTGATGGCCAAATTGTGCCTGTTCTTCAATATTAGAGCCCTAAGGATCCCGGTTTATTGCCCCCGGACAGATGGGTGAGTGGAACCGTTCAATCAAACGTTAAAATCAATGCTGCGGAGCATCGTGGACGAGGACCCCAACGCTGGGACAAGCTACTCCCAGCCCTGCTGTTCACGGAGCACAGTCCCCCAACCTTCCACGGGCTTCTCGCCATCCTTTGCGGGAGGCAACCGCAGGGGATACGCGACTTGTTGAAGGAGACCTGGGAAGCGCGGGAGTCCCTAGTCATGGGACGGGTCCCCTACATGCTACAGCTCCGTGAGCGGCTCGAGAAGGTGGGAGAATCCCCCCGGACAAATCTTTTGCAGGCTCAACAGACCCATGCCCGAGATTATAATCGTGGGACGAGACTTTGCACTATTGAGCCGGGAGACCACGTCCTCCTCCTACTGCCGTCGAAGGAGTCCAAGCTACTGGCCGAGTGGCAGGGCCCTTTGGAGGCGGTGGGGTGTGTGGGGCCAGTGGACTCCACGGTGCGGCTGACAGGAAGGAAGTGAGAGATCCGGACTTACCACGTGAACCTCCTTAAAGGGGTGGAAAACTCGGGAGGGTTTGCTGATTGCCCCATGCCCCCAGAACCAGAGTTAGGGCCATGGGTGGCCAGGACTCCAACCCGTCACGATGGGAGAAACCACAAGAGGAGCCAAGCCAGCGAGTCCAGGAGCTCCCCTCCGTATTATCCCCCTAACCCAGATGGACCAAACGGGTCAACCAGCACACAGCCACTCTGCCGGGCCAGGAGGTACGTGGCCAACACCGGCCCCTTCCCAGGAGATGTGGGGGCAGTCCTGGAGGAACTCCAGGCTGTGCTAGAGATGGGAGGGGTGAGTGGAGAAGCCCCGCTGTACTGGTCCCAAAACCGGACGGGACCATACGGCTTTGTATAGACGTCCCCAAGGTGAATGCCACAGCGTGGTGTGACGCTTGCCCCGTGCCGGGGGTGAATGGACTACTCGAGAGACTGGGTAGAGCCACGTTCATCTCTACCTGCGACTCGGTTAAGGGATGTTGGCAAACCCCCTTGCCTCAGGCGTCTCGGGAGAAGACCGCCTTCCCCACTCTGCTTGGGCTGTATCAGCGGGTTGCCACGCCCTTCGGCCTGCATGGAGCAGCCACGACCTTCCAACGGTCGATGGACCGACTATTATAGGGGTGGCCAACCAGTTAGACACGAAGAGCCAAAAGAGCTGTGGGTAGTAGTGCAAAGAGCCACACATCCCTCCCCCAGAGCCAGGCACCCCCAGCCCCCCAGCTCAATGCCTCCCCCTCCCCCAGACTCCCCTAGATCCCCCCAGTCTAACCCAATGCCCTTCCCCTCCCCCAGAGCCAGGCACCCCTAGATCACCCCACTCTAACCCAATGCCCTCCCCCTCCCCCTCAGCCAGGCACCCCCAGCCCCCCAGCTCAATGCCTCCCCCTCCCCCAGACCCCCCTAAATCCCCCCCACTCTAACCCAATGCCCTCCCCCTCCCCCAGAGCCAGGCACCCCCAGCCCCCCAGCTCAATGCCTCCCCCTCCCCCAGACCCCCCTAGATCCCCCCAGTCTAACCCAATGCCCTTCCCCTCCCCCAGAGCCAGGCACCCCTAGATCCCCCCACTCTAACCCAATGCCCTCCCTCTCCCCCTCCCCCAGAGCCAGGCACCCCCTAGATCCCCCCACTCTAACCCAATGCCCTCCCCCTCCCCCTCAGCCAGGCACCCCCAGCCCCCAGCTCAATGCCTCCCCCTCCCCCAGACCCCCCTAAATCCCCCCCACTCTAACCCAATGCCCTCCCCCTCCCCCAGAGCCAGGAACCCCTAGATCCCCCCACTCTAACCCAATGCCCTCCCCCTCCCCCTCAGCCAGGCACCCCCAGCCCCCAGCTCAATGCCTCCCCCTCCCCCAGACCTCCCTAGATCCCCCCCACTCTAACCCAATGCCCTCCCCCTCCCCCAGAGCCAGGCACCCCCAGGTGCCTCCCATTCTAACCCAATGCCTGGGTCTCACCGGAGATGCCACCGCCGCAGCCACGCACTTCTCCCTCCAGGAACTGGGGCGTGCGTGTGCACAAAGTGGGCACGTGGCTCCGAACGAGCCGTAACCCTGAGAGCCGCATTTCTGTGAGCAGAGAGCCGCATGTGGCTCAAGAGCCTCAGGTTGGCCACTGCTGGACTATTTCAGCCCCACCGTCGGTACGCGGCAGCCTGTATAGATGACGCAGCGATCTATATAGTCAAACATGGTTGGAACATCTCCAGCATCTAGAGGCCGCGCTAAGGACTTTGGGTGAAGCCGGACTCACAGCAAACCTTGGCAAATGCCATCTGGGACGAGACAAAATGACCTACCTCGGCTACTCCCTTGGACAAGGGACTCTACGCCCGCTGACAGACAAGGAGCAGGCCTTCAAAGATTACACAGCCCCCACCACGAAGGGACAGCTACGCCAGTTTTGGGGGTTGGCGGGGTACTATCGCCGCTTGGTGCTGGATTTCGCGATGCTCACTGCTCCCTGGTCCAGCCTGACGGAGAACTCACAACCCAGAAAGGGTCAATGGTCGGCCAAGTGTGAGAGGCCTTCCGTGCCCCCCAAGACCGGTTAACTGGTAAACTAATCCTGTTTCATCCGGATTTTTCGAGACTTTTTATTTTACAGACAGATGCATCCGAGGTGGGGCTAGGGGCCGTGCTGTCCCGGGAGGTGGGAGGAGAAGAACACGCTGCCCTTTATCGGCGCAGGAAGTTGTTCCCATGAGAACAGAAGTGCTCCCCGGAGGAGAAGGAGGCCTTACCCGTAAAATGGGCAATGGACGTATTGAGGCATTACCTGCTGGGCAGCCTGTTCCTGCTGGTCACCAGCCACGCTCCATCGAGATGGCTGCATAACATGAAAGAGACCAGCCTGAGGAGCATGAGGTGGTACAACGTTAGCATGGCTCTGTGACGGCGCGTTGGGGGTCCCCCATCTCCTGCACCCCGAAATGGCACAAACAGACTGCGCCAGCCGGTGGAATAGAGGACGTTTATTGCCTCTCCAGGATACAGCACAGCACAGATGGAATCTGGTCACAGAGCTGGGCTAGGATGCCTCAGGCCCCCTTGAGATGGGGGAGACTGGGCCCCTAAACTCCAGCCCCTTTCCCTAGGCTGTCTCCTCCATGCTTCCAGCAGCAACTCAACTCACACTCTTCCGGCCCTGCCCCCCAGCCAGGGCAGCATCCACCTTCCTTTGTTCCTCTCCATGGGGGGTGTCTGGCCATACCGGTTGAGAGGTCCCTTTGCATAGTGACTCATCCTGTTTTGCTGGGTCGTGGTACCCACGGCAGCCAGTGGGGGTTACCCCAGAGCCAGCAGCATAGAAACCAGCCAGGTACCCCCACTACGTCACAGGCTCGTCGGCCAGGTGGGGCACACGCTAACTCGGACTTTTTCTCCCGTGCAGGCGGGGTGGACCTACGCCAGAACCTTTAAGATACTCACTTAAAGGGGAGGGTGGGTGCTGGGGTGAATTAACCCTGCGCTGGAGTGGATGGAGTTCCATTGGCCCAGCTGGCTGACAGGGCCCCGCCCCCACAGCCCTACTGGGCATGCTCCAGCTGGAGGCTGGCTATAAAAGCCTCTGGAGCAGGTCAGTCAGGGCTGGCTGCGGAAGGGGAAGGAGGTGCGGCAGGCGCACCAGGGGAGGAAGCGCAGCCAGACGAGATGGGCCGAGAGGGGCTGCCACAGACGCTGTGGGACCTGAGTGTGAGGACATCTGACAAGATCCGGTAGGAAGGAGCCCAGGGCAGGGAATTGTTCCCCGAGCGCTCAGCATGTCGGGGCAGGATTCCCCACTGGGCAAGTAGTGGAGCGTACCACTGTCAACAGGGCCCCCACCCCCTCTTTAGTTACCCCTGCGTGGATGGAGCTTTTCCTATGACATCTTGACCCAGGCCACTGGGCCATAATACCCTGGCTATAGGGGTGTGCGTATTGACTGAGGGTGCTGGGCCGTAATACTCTGAATAGAGGGGGTGTGCATATTGACTGAGGGTGCTGGGCCGTAATACTCTGAATAGAGGGGGTGTGCATATTGACTGAGGCTGCTGGGCCGTAATACTCTGAATAGAGGGGGTGTGCATATTGACTGAGGCTGCTGGGCCGTAATACTCTGAATAGAGGGGGTGTGCATATTGACTGAGGCTGCTGGGCCGTAATACTCTGAATAGAGGGGGTGTGCATATTGACTGAGGTTGCTGGGCCGTAATACTCCGAATATAGGGGGTGTGCATATTCACTGAGGCTGCTGGGCCGTAATACTCCAAATAGAGGGGGTGTGCATATTGACTGAGGCTGCTGGGCCGTAATACTCTGAATATAAGGAATGGATATAGTGACTGAGGCCGCTGGGCCATAATACCCTGAATATCAGACACGGACATATTGACTGAGGCTGCTGGGCTGTAATACCCTGAATACAGGGGGAGCGTATATTGACTGAGGCCGTTGGGTTGTTCTTTGAATAGACTTGGTGGCTGTTAGGTCACTCAGTCAAGAGCGTAAGTTTGATGGGCCTCCGAGGGCCCAACACCCCCCTGGGCCTGATTTGCAACGCCCACAGCCGGGGCCAGACGCTCAGGGACATTCAAGGCTCCGGAATGTCCCAATTTGTGGGTGCCGAGTGCTTGAAAACCCGCCCCTCTGTCTCAGTCGACAGCGCACGCAGGGGGCATCTCAGCTTGTTCCCCCAGCTGGTAAAACTGGGGGCAACTACCCTGTCTGCACTGACCTCCCTTCCCCCCGCCACCAACAGGACATGCAACTGAAATGCAAGCGTGCGGGTGTGCGCGTGTGCGTGTGTGTGTGCGTGTGTGTGTGTGCGCACGTGCTCCACCTATTCCCTATAATCCCGTTTCACCCCCCACCCCCACCCCCCACAAACGCTCCCTCCCCATTCTCCTCTGTGCCTTTTCCCCTGCCTCATCCACACAAGCTCAGCCTCCGGTTGGCCTGGAGGGGAGCAGAAGGGATTGCTGACCCTTAACCCCTGTGGCTGGACAGAGGTCGCAGGCCTCAGCTGCCAATCGATACAAGGGCTACCACTTTGGGGGGGCCTCTTAAAGGGGCCCCGTCCCTCATGAGCCGCATCAGTGCCACATCCCCACTCTGCGTTGTGGTGCGGCGTATTCTCCACCTTAGTTCTGCCTGGTGACGGCGGAGCTGCGCTCGCCGGAGAGGCCTCCGTGAGAGGGACTACGAGGTAGATGCACGCACAGGTGCATCCATCTGACAGTTCACAGCCTGGGTCCTCTGAGCCAGCCGCGTTGGCTCTGTGGGAGGAAGGGGGGGCTGCCCTCCGGGGCGATTGGAGAGCTGCCAGCTGACCTGTCTCCTGCGGGGCTGTTTGTGCTTAGTTGTTCTTATCAAGTCCCTCTGGTCCGACGGTTCCGCTTGGAGCCCCGGGTGGCTTTTAAACTCGCTGCTCGGCAGCGCGGGTCCCGGTGGGCGTCTCTGCTGCTCAGGCCGTGAGCCGTGTTCCCTGTAAGCGAGCACCAGCGTGGGCTCCCCAATGCTGGGAGGAGCCCTGAACTTTGGGGGCTGGATACACGCAAGCAGGGGGCTACATCCAGCCCGTGAGTTGGAGGTTCCCTACCCCTATGTTAGAATAATATACATTTTTGGTCATGCTATGGGGCCTCTTACATTTGACAGCCTAGAACCTCAGCATGTCATAATCCAACCCTGAATGGTGGGAAAAATCCAGTGGCCTGTAGCATATGATTACAGGTCTGAAAACATGACCTATGAGGGAAGACTGAAAGAACTGGGTTTGTTTAGTTTGGGAACGAGAAGGCTGAGAGGGGACATGATAGCAGCTTTCAAGTACCTAAAAGGTGTTACAAGGAGGAGGGAGAAAAATTGTTCTCCTTGGCCTCTGATGACAGAAAAAGAAGCAATGGGCTTAAATTGTAGCAAGGGAGGTTGAGGCTGGACATTAGGGAAAACTTCCTACCTGTCAGGGTGGTTAAACATTGGAATAAGTTGTGTAGGGAGGTTGTGGAATCTCCATCACCAGAGATATTTAAGAGCAGAATGACTGTGAACCATTAATAATCATTAAACAGCAGCTACTAAAGTGCGACATTTTGAAATCAGGTGGTTTGGATAATTTGAATCCAAGAGTTTTAAAAGAGCTGGACGAGGAACTTGCTGGACTGTTAATGCTGATTTGCAGTAAGTCTTAAAACACTGGGAAATTTCCAGAAGACTAGAAGAACGATGATGGGGTGCCAATATTTAAAAATCTGGTTAATTCGTAGAATTATAGAACTGGAAGGAATCTCGAGAGGTCATCAAGTCCAGTCCCCTGTCCGCATGGCAGGACCAAGCCCCATCTAGCCCATGCCTGACAGGTGTCTTACCTGCTCTTAGATATCTCCAGTGATAGGCCTGTCAGGGTGATGTTGTCCCAGGACAAGATAATGGAGCAGCTGGTATGGAACTTGATTGGTAATGACTCAAAGGAAGCTAATATAATTAATGCCAATCAACATGGATTTATGGAAAATCGATCCTGTCAAACAACTTCGTGTCTCTTTGGAGAGATGACACGTCTGAGTGACGAAGGCAATAGCGGCCAGGACATGGAGTTAGACGTGGGTAAGGCCTTTGGCTTTTACTGCACCACATTTTGATTAAAAAATTAGAATGCTATAAAATTAACATTGCACATTAAATAGATTAAAAGCTGGCGAACTGATGGGTCTCAAAACGGAACTGTACACAGGGAATCGTTATTGGCCAGGTACATGGCTCCTAGCGTCCCACCAGGATGGGTTCTTGGCCTTACGCTGTTTGACGTTTTTATTCGTGACCTAGAAGAAAACGAGAGCGTTGCTGATGAAGTCTGCAGATGGAAAGTTGGGGGAGTGGAGAGAAATAAGAGCGAGAACAGCTCGCTGGTACAGAGCGATGTGGCTGCCTTGCGGAGCGGTGTGCAAGCAAACACACCTTTTCATGTAGCTAAATGTGCCTCTAGGAGTAGGCCGACCATATTTCCCTGTGCTGAATGCTGGACACCAAGGCGGGGGGGCCTGCTGGTGCTTGGGGCTTCGGCCCCACAGTAAGGGTGGGGAACTGCTGGTACTGCAGAGGGCACATGGGATAACGGGCCGGTTTTTTTAAATTCAGGATGCCGGGCAGAGGGCTTACATAAGAATAGCCATAGGTCAGACCAAAGGTCCATCTCGCCCAGCAGCCTGTCTGCCGACAGTGGCCAGCACCAGGTGCCCCAGAGAGGGTGGACCGAAGACAATGATCAAGCAATTTGTATCCTGCCATCCCTCTCCAGCCTCTGACAAACAAAGGCCAGGGGCACCATTTTATCCCCTGGCTAATAGCCTTTTATGGACCTAACCTCCATGAATTTATCTAGCTCTTCTTTAAACTCTGTTATAGTCCTAGCCTTCACAGCCTCCTCTGGCAAGGAGTTCCACAGGTTGATTGTGCTCTGTGAAGAAGAACTTTCTTTTATTAGTTTTAAATCTGCTACCCATTAATTTCATTTGGTGTCCTCTAGTTCTTATACTATGGGAACAAGTAAATAACTTTTCTTTATTCACCCTCTCTCCACACCACTCATGATTTTATAGACCTGTATCATATCCCTCCTCAGTCTCCTCTTTTCTAAACTGAAAAATTGCTCTCTCTTTAGCCTCTCCTCATATGGGACCCGTTCCAAACCCCTCATCATTTGAGTTGCCCTTTTCTGAACCTTTTCTAATGCCAAAATAACTTTTTTGAGGTGAGGCGACCACATCTGTGTGCAGTATTCCAGATGTGGGCGTACCATAGTTTTATACAGGGGCCGGTAAAAACAGGGTGGGTGGTCGCCCAGCTAGGAGTGAAGACTGCAGCCACGGTTACACGAAGGGGCGACTCTATCCCAGGAAGCGGGGACTCCAGAACGAGGGGAGGGTGGTGTGATGGGTGAGCGGCAGCAAGCGGCCTGGGTGGCTCCGTGGCCGAAGGGCTGACGTGCCCCTGGGATGCACGTCCAGGGAATCCTGAGTAGGAGCAGAGAGGTGACTTTTACATCGATTCAGCGAGGCTGGCAGCCTCATTGGGCCCCTGGGCAAATGGCGGGGGGGGGGGGGGGGGCTCCGTGCCCCAGAAGGGGGCCTGGCCTCGGGTAGAAGGGACCAGGCTGGGGCGAGGCTGGCCTCAGGGCTGCCTGAACATGATGTGCCAGTGGCCATCTAGAGATCCTAGGTCTCCGTCCACTGCTACAGGACACAGAGCCATTGCCCCCGCCCACCCCCCACCAGTGGGCCTCCCTCGGTTTGGCCCTGGTGTGCCCACAGCTGGAACCCTGGGTCCTGAAGGACGTGGCTGCCTTGGAGAAGAGCCACGAGAAGGATGAAAGGACAAGGAACCCGGCTGTGGCGCGAGCGGCGCCAGGAGCGCCGTCTGTTCAGCTTCAGGAAGGGAAGGCCAAGGGGTGGCTCGGTCACAATCCGCACGTACCTCAGGGGGGCATAAATATCGAAGAAGAGGCTCGTGGGTCCGGCGGAGAAGACTGACCTGAGCCACTGGCTGGAAGTGAAAGCGGGCGAACTCAGCCCGGAAGTGAGACGAGACTCTTTAAGGGTAACTAACCGCTGGAGCCACTTGGCCAGGGCCAGGGTGGATTCTCCACCCGTTTCAATCTTAAAATCGAGATGGGAAGGTTTTTCAGGGGGGGGGGGGTTGTGGGAATCGCCTGGGGGCAGTTCTCCGACTTGTGCCAGGCAGGGAGATGAGGTGATCGGCGGGGTCCCGTCTGGCCTCGGACCCGACGCATCCTGCAAGGCGGGGGGGCTGGGTGGGAGTTGGCGAAGGCCCCAGAAGTATGAGACCCTAAACTGGGAGCGGAGAGGGGTGGCCTTGAGACAGAGGGAGGGGCAGGCAGGCCTGCCCGAAAGGCGCTTCGACAGAGGAGGCGTCGATTCCTGAGTGAAAAGCTCCTTGCGATGCTCCGGTTTCTTCCCCGCCCGCCCATCTCCCCCAGGCGCCGGCTGGAGTGTTTCTGAAGTGCCTTCCGAGGCGGCTCGGTGTCATCTCTGCGCCTTTTATCAGGAACCCTCCAAGTCCTGCTCTGAGCAGCGCTGGAGCCGGAGTGGCCATTAGCCCCGCTCGCCGCGGCCCCCTCTCTTTCATCTCGACAGCAGCGTGACTGAGCCTAACTCTGCCGGCTCGCTCCTCATGAGGTGCCTTGCCCGCCGCCGGCGACCACGGCTGGGCCCAAATGGCCGGCCCGGTGAGCTCCATCCCTGACTCATGCCAGAGCAGAAGTGTTTAGCAGCCGGCCTGGGATGGGCCTTGCTAACAACGCAGCCGCCTCTTCGTCGGACAGCCCATGCTGCGGAGACCTGGCTGACCGCTCTGGCTTGTACCGTGTGTGTGTGTGTGTGTGTGTGTGTGTGTGTGTGTGTGTTGTAGTGATGTCATCAGGAGACAATTGGTTTGGCAGGTTTATATACGCCGAGTGTGTGTGTGTGTGTGTGTGTGTGTGTGTGTGCTCATACGTGTGTGTGGGAGCATGTGTGTAAGACGAAGAATGTGTGTACCTCTGTCTAGACGCAGGGAGGGTCTGGCCACAACCATGTGTGCAGAATGGGCGTATCCGCTTAACTCTGGGGCTAGTACGCAGTTCAAGTTGCCAGTTTCTTTTGAACAGCTGATGGGTTTTTCCCAACATCCCGTCAAAGGCACGTGGACTATGAAACCGCCTTGAAACTGTGTTTGCCACAGCAAGGGGTGGGGTAGAGTCGCCTGTGAAAATTTGGGACCGTTTGACTAAGGGTTTCCCAAGATACAGCTCCTTCTGGACTCCCTAAATGTGTTGAGTTTTTTTTTTTTAAGGGGCCTGGCTCTTAACCCTTTTTTGCCTGCCCATTCATACCCTACAGCAGGGGTGGGGAATGCAGTTGGGGGGCACTGACCCACAGAAAAATCAGTCCAGGGCCGCACATGCAAACTCACTGACGTGGTGCCCGATGGAGAAGGAGAAAGACCCTCCCCACATTCCCCTTGTACACCAGAGCCGAGGGGGCCCAGGCTGGTAGATTTTGTGTGCCCCAGCCCCATGGTGGAGCAGCCAGGGGGCTGGAGTTCCAGCACAGGCCCCCCAATGTAGGGAGGATACTGAGCTTTGGGGGACGGATCCAGACAAACCGGGGCCGCATCTGGCCCCCGGGGCCTGAGGTTCCCTACCCCTGCTCTACAGAGTGTGTGTATTAAAGAAGCAGAGATACCAAATCCATAGCTAGAGACGTGTTCAGCCTTCCGCGTCGGTCCCGATTCAGCAAGGCTCCTCAGCACGTGCCTAACATGAAGCCCGTGAGCCGTTCCGCAGGCTTAGGGGGTGCAATCCGGGCGGTATTTAAGTGCCTTTGGGTTTGTTGCTCACGTTGGTGTTTAAGGCAAAGGTGGTGGAGCAAACGTGCAATACCCCAGCTCACTGGTGTCTAGGGTTATTTCCAATGTCCAGGAACCACATAGTGGTCACAAGTGGGTGAGGACTTTGACAGGCACTGGGGTTCAGTGGGTGAGGCCCTGGGAGTCCAGACACCTGTGCGCTCATCTTGGCTGTGCCACTGAGCTGCTGCGTGACCCCAGGCAAGTCACTTCCCTGCTCTGTGCCTCAGTTTCCCCTCCAGTCATCTCAGGCTGCGAGATCTTTGGGGCAGCGACTGTCTCTTGCTGTCTCTGCCGCGCCTGACACTGTAGGCCTGTAAGGCATTACTGCAATATACGAAATAATGCCCATCGGAAAGGCAGCGGTATGTTTGCCCTCAGGCCGGGGCCTGTTCTGACCAGCTGTCATAGCTCCTTCCCCACTCTGGCACGATAAATGCAGAAGTGGGGGCCAGCACGTACCCCAAAGCCTTATCTACCAGGCTTTGGTATAAAACTTCCCCCCAAAATCTTAACAACCTCGATATTCGGAATAAAATCTCCGCTGCCACCACCCAAATATTAATAAAGAAAATCAGGGGAGAGACCACTTGGGAAATCTCACCCCTAAAGTACAAACCAGGACACAACCATTAACCAATACCAGGTTAATAAAAAGAAAAGAGAAAACTTTTATTATCCCCACGCTATTCCTATTGCAAACAGGCTGTGTCTACATTGGCCAGTTATTCCGGAAAATCAGCTGCTTTTCCGGAATAACTTGCCAGCTGTCTACACTGGCCACTTGAATTTCCGGAAAAGCACTGATGATCTAATGTAAAATCGTCAGTGCTTTTCCAGAAAAACTGTGCTGCTCCCGTTCGGGCAAAAGTCTTTTCCGGAAAACTGTTCCGGAAAAGGGCCAGTGTAGACAGCAGAGATTTCTTTTCCGCAAAAAAGCCCCAATCACGAAAATGACGATCGGGGCTTTTTTGCGGAAAAGCGCGTCTAGATTGGCACGGACGCTTTTCCGCAAAAAGTGCTTTTCCGGAAAAGCATCCTGCCAATCTAGACGCGCTTTTTCCGAAAATACTTTTAACGGAAAAGTTTTCCGTTAAAAGCATTTCCAGAAAATCATGCCAGCGTAGACGTAGCCCATGATTAGCTGGAAAAGTAACAAAATAATATACACATGGAGAAACTCCATGGGCCTAGAACTTAGTTACAAAGGAAAGCCAAACTATTTTTTTAAAAAGTGCACAGACAGCAGATCCCACACCCAAACCCTAAAACAATAAAACCTAACTGATTTATCTAAATGTTACCCTACTCACAGAGAGTGAAAAATTGTTTCTTGGAGACACAGACATATCTGTCTCCCTCAGAAGCTGGAGAGAACTCCCAGAACAAAGGGGGGAAAAACCCAAATTCCTTTGTCCTAGTTTGAAATTCCTACCTACATTCCTCTTGGCCAACTCCACCTGAGTTAGATACAGTTAACCCTTTAGTCCCCAGGCTGCTGGCTAACCCTCATGATCATAACACCAGCTCTCTGCAGGAACCCAATGACTGGCTTTGGGCGCTGCTGCTGGTTTTAAAATGCTCCATGTCCCCGTTTTAAACCCGAGTTCCTCAAGTCCATGCTGCCCAGAGAACTAGAATCGGCCTCAGCGTATGCTGGGTGGAACCCAACCTCACGAGGCAGGCAGTGTGAGGTGGTACATAGACAGCACAATCAGGGCTCTAGTGGACAGATACCCCCGGGCTGCCCCGTTTCCGTTCTCTCCCGTCACAGGAAGAGCTGATGCAAGTGACGAGGTCCAGATTGCCGACTCCCCGGGGAAAGGAATGTCCCCTTGACCACCCGGAACCCAGCTGTGATGGGAGGTGGCTCTGAAAGCCATGAGCAGTGTGTGTCACAAGGCAGTGCTGAGTAAGGGTTAGGCCTAGCTTTGTGGCCAGGCAAGAAGGGAGCAGCTGTGGGCCAAGGACCAGGCTGTGGTGGGGGTCGTGTGATGGGGAACACATCACAGCAAGCTAGGACTCTAACTTGCTTCGGACTGCTAAAGCCCTTATTAAGGCACCACTCTGTACTTTAAGACCCCAAATACCCGTGCAATTCTACCTTTTTTTGTTTTTGAAAATGAAATTGTTCTAAATCACTTAGGCCAGGGGTCTCCAACCTTTTTAAACATGAGATCACTTTTTGAATGTAAGTGCAATCCAGGATCTACCTCAAACCCAAATACCTCTGCCCCGCCTCCTCCCCACCCCTTCTCTAAGGCCCTGCCCCTGCTCACTCCATCCTCCCTCCCCCATCCTCACTCTCTTTTATCAGGCCGGGAGCAGGAATTTGGGGTGCAGAAGGGATTCAGGACTGGGGCCAGGGTTCGGAATGCAGGCTCCAGCTGGGCACCACTTACCACAGGTGGCTTCTGGGTGGTGGTGCAGGGGGCTAAGGCAGGCTCCCCCCCTGCACTGACCCTGCACCACTCCCAAAAGCAGCCAGCAAACTCTCTCCATCCCTGCCCCCTCTGCTCTGTGGAGATGGGGTACAGGTGGACGGAGGGAGGGGCACCCTGAGATCAGTACCCCCCTCCTCTTCTTCCTGTGCCCTGCCCAGCAAGCAGGAGGCTCCCACGGGTGACAGGCAGCTCCAAGGCAGAGGGCAGGAGCAGCACGGCAGTGCTGAGAAGGCAGCTGAAGTGCCGGCACTTGATAACCTCCCGGCCAAACCTCTCAGGATCACCTGTCAAAGGTTCCAAGATCTCCCAGTAGATCCCGATCGACTGGTTGGTGACCCCTGCCTTAGGTGCTTTTGAACACTGGTCCCTGAGCGCCTAAGTAATTTTACGCGCCAGTCTCCTCTCTGACCAAATCCGTGCATTCTGAAGTGACCCTGCAGTGAGACGCGGACGGTGCTTGTGCTGCTCTGAGGTTATTTGTTCAAGATCCCCTGGCAAGCGGAGCCAGACCGCTCCCAGGAGGGCTGTGTGCTGTAAACACCCTGGCTTTTATTTTGCACCTGGTCTGCGAGACCAACCTTTTCAAGTGACAGAGCCGGGGGGGGAGGCTTCCTGGCCGCAGATGGCGCTTTAATCTCGCAGGCAAAGGCGCAACCGGCTGCGGGTTGGAAGTGGCCATGAGACGTACCGTTGTGCAAACTGAGGCACTGATTTTGACAGGGCGGGCGACTGACCGTTGGAGGTAAATTGCTCCATCGCTTGCAGACCTGAACTCAAGAACAGCTGCTCCTCTTCCAGACAGATGATGGTTCAGCCCCAAGTTGTGGGTTGGATGCAGAAGTGATGGGGTGACACGCTCCAGCCCGTACCGTGCAGGAGGTCAGACGACGTGGCTTTAAAGTCTGTGAACTGCACGGTTAGGACCCGCTCTCCCCCCCTCCTCCAGCAGACTCCATTTGGGCCAGATTTTCACAAGAGTTTAGCCCACCCAGCGGGGGGCTTTCCTGAGCCTCTGGTGGCTAAGAGGGGGTTGGGCTCTTCTGAAAACCTGCCCCCGATGTTGCCTCCTTTTTGAAAATCTGCACCTTGCCATTGATCCATTTGACCCCCCCCCCCCAGTTCTGCTTATGTCTCCCCTCAGACCGCTGGGTTCTGCTCTGAACAACTCTTGTATCAATCCAGAGCCACCCCTTGGCCTGCCGGTGTCACGGGGACCCCGATCTGCTCCATGCATCACGCGGGGTGCGTCGGAGAGGAGCCGGTAGCTGTGTCCTTTACCACGCTAGGCAAACTCGGAGTGGAAACATGGCAGAGATTCTTAATGACCGGGGAAATGAGTCTTGGGTTCAACTTCCCCAGGCCCGTGGTGGGAATCTTTAAATCAAAGTTGGCTTTTTTTTAAAAGATTTGACCTAGTCAAAGCAGGAATTATTTGGGGGAATGTTCTCCGGCCTGTGCTATGTGACTAGAACAGGGGTTTTCCAACGAGGGGTCACGCTCCAGAGTGGTGGGATGTCGGGCGCTGGGTCTGGTGGCTGTAGGAGGATCAGGTGAGCAACGGGAGGCAGAAAGCTGCCTTAGTCCCTCCCGCTACCCCACTGACCAGGAGCCACTCAAGGGAAGCTCCTCCTGCCGCAGCCCAGACCCCCCCAAAGCCCCCCCACCCAGTCCAAAGCTCTCATCCTCAGCCCCATGCTCCAGTGAAATTCTGTCAGGTCGCGGCCCCAACGATTTTCTTCAACGGGGCCATGTGCAAAATAGTTTGAAAACCCGCCGGGCCAGAGGATCCCGGGGCCTTCGAGTCCACCAATTTACAAGGGGGGGGGCGTACGATGGGGGCGAGGGGGCTGAGCACCCAAAGAGCTGCCCCTCCCCCTGGACAGACACACGCCAGTTGCACCCTATCGCCTGGGCCCAGAGCCAGAGCGGGGGCCGCGGATTTACCCCGCGGAGACTCTGGGCCCGGCAGCGTGATGCGCCAGGTGAGAAGACCCCTTCGGAGGCAGGCGGTGACCTGAGCGCTCCGGCAGCCCCGGTTCCTAAAGAGTTAACCCGCTCATCCCTCCGCCCGGGGTGCAGAGCAAGAATCCATCACGGAGCCAGGAGGAAGAGTAGAAATGGATTGGGGATGGCGCATCGCCGCTGTCCATTTATTATCTCCGCAATCAATAGGCCACTTCTTGGAGACGCTGGGTCAGATACGGTTGCTAGGAGACCGCAGCATCGAAGATGGGGGCTAGTGTGTTGGGCAGGCAGCTGGGAGGGCAAAGGTCACGACAGCGGGGGCGGGGGAAGGGCTCCGCGAGGTGGTACTAACGGGCATGGGGAGTCAGATTCGCCTGTCGTGAGAGCCAAAGGGGCGGTGGGGGCAATGGGAGGGACATAGCCCCAACCCTGGCCAGGTTTCCAACCCAGCCTGGGCTCCTGGGGGTGCTAAGAAAGCAACCAGCCAGCCTGGAGCTCTCTCCCTTTATCCTCCATATGGAGACCGGCCATGTCCGCTCTCGGAGGGAGAGACCGGAGCTGTGCCCAGGTGACTCCGGAACCCTTGCTGCTTTGCACCCCATCCTGCGTCACGGTTCCGGGCGTGTGCCAGAACGTCCCTGAGTCACTAGGATCCAGCGTGCGTCCCCCAGCGAAAGAGGGGGGGGGGTGCGTGCGGCACAAGCCGGTGTGTTTCCCCAGTAAGACCAAGGACTGATCTGGGGCTCCTAGTTCCCAAACTTACCACCAGTTTATTGCATGATGCTAAGCAGGTCCTTGTCAGGCATAACAAGGGGACTGATGAGTCTTACCGGTGCCTTGAGCTCTGTGGAGGAGAAGGGTTGTGTAAGGGCTAAGTGTTGTTCCACGTTCATGCACAATTCCCGCCTGCGCTACATCCCTTCCGTGGAAACTGCTGCCCAAATGCAATTGATTTCCAGTCACGATGTAAACCCCAGGAACCAGAGCATTTCAGGGGGGATGCTGAGTGACCCTGAAACTCAGGATGAACGAGGATGCTGCCGTACATAAGTATGTACAATATCAGCAACCCCAAATGTTAAAAAAAATCAGGAGACAGGCCCCGAAACCTCAGGAGACTGGTTAAAATATCACCAGGCTTTATCTGAGGTTCTTCTAAGTTGCGATCTTTCTATTTGCATTGTGGCTTTGGAGCCTGAACGTTTGTCTGGTCCTGTTTTGAAGCTTTTCTCTGCAGCCACAGGATTAGACGTGTGTGTGTCAGCTGTTAGTTTCACCTAATCACATAACTCCACGAGCTGGGACTTTTAGCATGGCACTCAAATCTGTAAGAGCTGGCATTGGTGTGTACATATGTGGCCTTTCTCTAACTTAATGCCAGTTGCACTCAGGTGGAGTTACGCTTTCCAGTCTTGTGCTGTGACTCTGCTAACTCTGAAGCTATGCAGAGTCAGCCTTGGACACTGCTGGGATAGGAGACCTTCTAGGAACAGGAATGATGTCTGCTAAGTTAGTACTAATCTAGTGTCTTGGGGTAACTCCAAGCTAAAGGCACTACAGCTGTACCAGAGACCTGTACTACAGAGCCATAAAGGGGTTTTTGTCACTTTAATACAACTACTCTCTTGAGAGGGGGTAGCCAGATTGATGGAACCAGGTGACTTTTTCACAGCCCTGAGCAATGTACTAGAGCAGTGTTTCTTAAACTGTGTTCTGCGGCACGAGGCAGTCAGAGGTGTACCGTGGAGAACAACAGAGTTCAAAATGGTCGCCCTTAAAAGGGCAAGCGACTTTTTTTTTCTCAATAACTTTCCCCCGACCATTTTTCCCCCCGACTTTTTTTTTCCTTGGTTTTTTTTTTGTTTTTGTTCAACAAAAAATCCTTGGTGTTGCTCATAAAAAATATTATTGTTTGGTGTTCCTCGGTCTTAAAAAGTTTAAGAAACACTGTACTAGAGCAAGCTACAGCTTAGTTGAAGACAAGGGCTCAGTATGGCTTGCTGAGGGGAGTTGCTATACGTCTGGAGACACTAGATTCCAGGCATGGAATGGTCATTACAGAACCCGACACATGTTCTAGCTAAATGCTTCTTGGGACTTACATTACTTCTTGCTACATTGCCAGGGCAGTTTCAACCGGGGAAGGAGTTGGGTCCTTCACGTCCCATCCCAAACCGGATCGACTCCTGGTATGGATCAGCTCCTGGCCAGACTCTGTGGCTTCATAGTGAGGGATAGATGAACTGCATTGGCGGGTGAGATTCTGCCCCAAGCGGAGGATCGGAATTAAGTTTATTCGGGTGAATTTCCCCTGGAAGAGAATCGCTCACTATAGGTTGAACCTCTCTCATCCAGGATTCTTTGGTCCGGCGACATCCGTGGTCCAGCGTGATTGATGTCAACTTATCATGGGTCTGGTCAAGTTTCCTACAGTCCAATAAAATTTGTTGGCAGTCACCAGTCCTGGCTCAGTGTTCTGTGCTGTTAGTAACCCGAAATGTCCTCTAAGAGCCCAGCAACTAGTGGAAGTGCTGGCAATGCTGCTAGACAATATTGACCTCCTGTGGTCCGGCAAATTCTCTGGGTCAGCACCGGTCAGGTTCCAAGAGTGCCAGACTAGAGAGGTTCAAAGGGAAAGTTTCACTATGACTTCAGCACGGACAGAATCAGCCCCTAAACGCCCCCTGGGCGAAGTGTAAAGCTTCGATAGATTCTCTCGGGCTTGGTGTCTAAGTTTACAAGCCCAGCTTAGGCATTGGCTGCTCCTGCTACTCAGACCCTGAGTTTAATTTCTGAGAGTGCAAAAGGGTTTCAAGGTCTTTTATTTTCACAGGCATCCGGGATCCGAGCAGGGGTCAGCTGGACGAATTTGTCCCAGTTCTGCCCACATGATCGGCTGCTCCCGGTGGACTGTGCAGAGGTTTAAAATATGCTGTAGGAGCACTGTAGGGAAGTAGAGCTCTGGTTGAACCAGGAACCTTCTTACCTGAAAGCCGAAGCAGTAGTGTAGGTCCCACACGACTCACCGGCATGGCTCAGTGGGTCAGGAAACCTGCCTGCTGGGTGACTTTAGACAAGTCATGTCATAGCATAAGAACGGCCACACTGGGTCAGACCAAAGGTCCATCCTACCCGGTGTCCTGTCTGCCCACAGTGGCCAGCGCCAGGTGCCCCAGAGGGAGTGACCACAACAGGGAATCCGCACATGATCCCTCCCCTGTCACCCGCTTCCAGACAAAACGTCCCTGATTTGTGCCTCAGTTTCCTAATTTGTTACGGGGGATAGTGATGCTGGTCTCTTTTGAGATCACTGGGTGGAAAGAGCTGGGGGGCTTGGCGGCGACCCACAAGAAACATCACGCACAGTAAACTGTACAGCTGTCACGTGTGTGGGCCTCTGATGCCAGGAGCGAAATACTTAACAACTTTGATATTTAAATACTCGTCATTGGCATCAGTGCGATGAATGAGGCGTGTCCCACCTCTTGGTGCTATTGGCTCAAGCACTCAACAGACTGAGGCCCAGTTGACCCTACCGCTGCCTTGCCCTGACCTGTGCGTGTGTCTACACTCAAATTAGTCTATGGCAACACAGTAACACCACCTCCGCCTGCTGAGATTGGTGCCGTGTGACTGTCGACACTGCATGATTGGTCTACCCTAAAGCTACGTCTTCACTGCGAGGTCTTCCAGCAGAAAATATGCTAATGAGGGCTCATTAGCATGAGTCACGATCTCATTAGCATATTTTCTGCCACTTCTTTTTGCGCACGGGGTTTTTGTGCACAAAGAAGCAGTATGGATGTGGGTTTTTTGGTGTAAAAACCCTGTTTTGCGCAAGACCTGTCCCACACAGGCATAAGGATCTTAGGCAAAACAGGGTTTTTGCACAAAAAAATCCCCATCCACATGGCTTCTTTTTGTGCAAAAAGAAAAATGCAGAAAATATGCTAATGAGATCGCGACTCATGCTAATGACCCCCTCATTAGCATATTTTGTGCTGGAAGAACTCGCAGTGACGACGAAACCTCAAAGTTCTCCAGCAGCTGCCCCACAATTCCCTGTTCCCTGCAGTGGTGTCTTCTCTGGTCACAATTATGAACTCTGCTGCCCAGGGATCACGGAGACCAGGAACACACCACCCCAGTTTAAAGCACTCTGTGTATTTCAGAAATGCCTTTGCCTGACTGCCCAGTTTGGGAAGCACATCTAGCAGCTGGCCTGTGTTTTGTGCAACTGCCCAGCCAACATAGGCACAAAACAACCATCCACTAGATACACACCTGCCTGGAGCAGCCAGGAGGAACGGCTCCCCTGGGGCTGGAGACATCACATCTTTGTAGCCGTAGCACCTAGGAACGGGCTCTGTTTGCTCAAACAAAGAGGCAAGATTCTGGAGAACAAGATAGTAGCTTCAGAGAGGTGCCAGACACTCTGAACAGGGCACATTAGCCATTTCCACGCCCTGCCATTAGATTATTTGGAAACCATTGTGGTAAGAGCAAAGTGTCTGTGGTCTGTTCAGGTGGCCGTATCAAGGGAGTGGAAACTCTTGATGGGGGGGATACAGCCTAGCTCACCCTTCCAATAACAGAAATACGTGGCGGAAATGGCAGAAGCTTTTACAAAGATCCCTGCTGATCATTCGGTAACTGCAAGTGTATGTGTGGCCAGCAGACGCCAGCTGCTCCTGCTGCGCGGGGCTCCTGCTACTCAGACCCTGAGTTGAATTTCCAAGAGTGCAAAAGGGTTTCAGAAGCTATCGAAGAGGCCATGCGCACGTGCTCCTTTAATCAAGCCCACAGCCCCCATGGAGCTAATTGAGCTGCGAGGCCCAGTCCAGCTCCCCCTAGGAATCCGACAGAATTCAGCGAGACTCTCGGAGAGCAGGTCTGCAGGTCTGGCAGGGCGGGTGTGTCTATACTGTGTGCACAGGGGCCCAGGACTGTGCAGTAGCAGCAGCTACCAGAGCCCTGGGCCCTTTAAATTGCCGCTGGAGCACTGAGACGCACTCACCAGGTGGCTCTAAGGGCTGCGGGGGGGGGGGGGGGCTGAGGGCTAGCTGTTCCTAGCCCTGCCCCTCCCACCCAAGGCTCCGCCCCTTCCATGAGCACAGAGCGTGCCCGCCCCACCTTGCCCAGGGGCCCCGGGCAGGTGGTCAGCTCCCCTATCGGTGGGACCCCAGCGTGGAGTTCCCCACTTCATGGGTGAGCGGCTGGACCTGGGTCTCCCAGCCATGCCACCGTGTCCGTATTTCATGACCCAGAGCTCTGACTTGGGCAACTGCCCAGTCAACATAGGCACAATAGCAGGGCTTGAACCTAAATCTCAGCAGGACTTGGGGGTGCTGCACCCCGCCCCCCAGCAGCGTTTAACCACGTGGATCTGAGCCCTTTGCCACGGGAGCCGACGCCAGGCCGGCCCCTTGAGCAAGCTGTGGGGGGGCGGCTCTATACTCCTAGGCGGGGCGGAGCCAAAGCCTCCTGGCTCTCAGGGCTGCGCCCACCCCCCCCCCTCCAGTGCTCCGGGGTTGATTTAAAGGGCTCAGGGTACCAGGTCCCTCTGAATCGCTGGGCCCCAGGACAACTGCTCCCCCCCCCCACACACACTCCTGTCAATGGACTGGTCCTTGCTGGCCCAAGTCAGGTGGATTTGTGTGTGGACGGAAGCGGAGGGGTTAGCGCTCAGCCTTCCAGGGGGCAGACCTGAGCTAGCTCCACTCCACTCCAACCAGGGCGCTGAAAAGGACACCGCAGCTCCTGGAGCTGTCCTCTAGTCGCCGTCTCGCGTGGGCCTACCCGCCAGCCCTGCCGGATTAGATCAGGCCCCACGTCCGTCTAGCCCAGTGGCCGGTCTGGCACAGCGATGTGTCAGAGATAGGAACCAGATGGGACAGAATCCAACTGCCCCCCGACCCGTGAAGGTTTCAGCCTGTTCTCCAATTGCTAGAGATCGGCTGAACTCCAGAAGCAGGAATCTGACGAGCGCTCCTTGAACTGCTTCCAGCGGAGTCCCTCGTAATTTGTGATTAATCAGTTACAGGCTCCGTGCGAGTTTCGCATTGTGGCCCGGTAGCTTGAACATTGGCCTGGCCTGGGAGACCTGGTTTCTACCCTGCTGCTAGTGACCACAATAAAAATCACTTTCCCCTTTCTGTGCCTCAGTTTCCCCCCCTGTAAAATGTGGCTGGAGAGACAATCCTCCTTGGTGAAGCGCTTTGAGGTCTATAGATGATAAGAGCTAGGGATTATTATTAGTACTCAGGAGAAACTTCCAGCACTGACGCTGGGAGAAAGTAGGGATGTTAAATATCGGTTAACTGAATAATCGTGTAGCCTCGTGAATTCTTATCGGTTACTCTACTATTCTATAGTCTCTGGGGGCGGGACCGGCAGCCAGTGCCATCTTGCCCCGCTCCCGAGGAGTCCCCTGCCACTCCACGCTGCTGCCTCTGTATCGGGTGCTAAGCAGGAACTGGTCCGTGAGGGGAGCCAGTTTAAAACCCACCTCCCCTTGCAGACCGGACGCCTGTCGCCCCATGCAGCTGCCTCTGATAAAGAGGTAGCTGCACTGTTCCATCCCTAGGAGAAAGGAATGAAGTCCTGATTCAGCCAGGCTCTTAACTTCCAACGGACACTTACATCGCATTGAAGGGAACAACACACCCTGACGTGGAAGAGCTTTGCTGAATCAGGGCCTGCCCGTATATTTGTCGTGTTGTCGTTGGAACGTGCTCTCCGTTAGCCTGGCTTTCCCCCCATGTATCCTGCTTGGGGTTTTTTTCCTGGCAAATTTCCCCTCGCCTTGGCTGTGATTTGAGACGATATGCAAAAGACAAATTGGGCTAATCCAGGCTGCAGCCTTTTCCTGACAGTCTCTGGCTCCAGGAGCAGTCGCTTGCACCTGACCATCAATTCTCACGCTGGGAATTCCCTGTAACTGCCTCGATTAATAGAAACAAGGTCTCCGATGAGCACGCCGCCAATAAACCTTGTTTAAAAGGAGACGTTGGCATGGGGGAGGGGAGAGAATCCTTACCGACATTACTGTCAGTGCTGGGGATTATGAAAACAAATTTAAAAATCCCGTTGACTTTACAGCAGCCTCATCGCTTTCATTTTGCGTCGTTGATTTCAAGTGCCTGATTCCAGTCTCTTTCTTTTTCGGGTTCTCATTAGTCTGCATCCAAAGCCCATTGAATCCATAGAAAAGTCCCCACTGCCTCCAATGGGCCTGTGACTGCGCGTCGGGGAGCCCCCGACCCTGCACCCCCGTCCGCAGCCAGATGTGACGCTCAGTCAGGCCGTAGAATAGAAGGTTTATTTGCTTCTCCGAGATACAGGGCAGCACAGGCTCCACACTGACGTAGGAGCCAGGGCAGATAGCCTAGTCCTCTTGGGGGGAAGGGGATCACAGGCCCCTGAACCCCCCGTCCTGGACTTAGTCTGTTTCCTTCATGCTTCCCTCAGCCAAGACTGCCCCTTCTCTGAGCAACAGATCACTCATCCCCCCAGGTAGTCACCTCCCTTCCTTTGTTCAAACTCCTTCCCCTGGCCAGGTGTGACGTCACAGGGCCATGGAGCATGATGCTGGTAGATGCTTTCCTTTGGCGATAGGTCTGTATTGGAAAAAAAATAGAGGGGTTAGATAAGTAAGTAGTTGTGAGTTCCAGCAAGGCAGAGGCAGCGTTAAATAATAATGTAAACAAAAAACGTGTGACTGGGGTTTTTAATTCCTCCAAATGATCTGTTGTTAGTCTGGTCGGTTAAAAGAACTCCAGCCTGAATGTTGGGTCTGGCAAATATCCCTTTCTCGTTAGCATTAGTGTGGTAAGACACGAGACGTCATTCTTCCGCTCTACTCTGCCGATTTGGCCTCAGTTAGAGGATTATGTCCAGTGCTGGGCTCCACATTTCAAGAAGGATGTGGAGAAATTGGCGAAGGTCCAGAGAAGAGCAACAAAAATGATGAAAACTCAAAACCATGAGCTATGAGGGAAAATAGAAAGAACTGGGCTTGTTTAGTTTGGAAAAGAGAAGACTGAGAGGGGACATGAGAACAGCTTTCAAATACATAAAAGGGTGTCACGGGAGAAGTGAGAAAAATTATTCTCCTTAACCTCTGAGGCTAGAACAAGAAGCAAGGGGCTTAAATTGCAGCAAGGAAGGTCTAGGTTGGACATTAGGAAAAACTTCCCAAGCGTCAGGGTGGTTAAACACTGGAATAAGTTGCCTAGGGGGGTTGTGGAATCTCCATCTCTGGAGATATTTAAGAGCAGGTTAGACAGACACCTGTCAGGGATGGTCTAGATGGTGGTTGGTCCTGTTGTGAGGGCAGGGGACTGGACTCGATGACCTCGTGAGGTCCCTCCCAGTTCTAGTGGTCTGTGATTAGGGTCCCAAAAGCATGAGGGACGAGCGCCACGTTCATGGGCGGCTCGAGGCGGGCTGCAGCAGCTGGCGCTCCAGGCGGAATGCGCGATCGGCGCCCCCGCCTGCACGGCTGTCAATGACATGACATCATCATGGGGCACCCCGTTGAAGATGGCGCCCTAGGTGACGGCCGAGTTGGCCTGTACTCATGGGCCGCCCCTGGCCACATTACGCCCACATCTAATGCCCACTAGCTATGTCTGCTTTGCACTAGCATTCACTTGTGTTCCGGAAGTCTTTAAAAGCACCTGCGGAGAGCAGGGCCCCATTACGCCAGGTGCTTGCCCCAACCTAAGCAGACAAGTCAGGCCAATGGTGGGAGGGGAACAGAGGCAAACGGCCTTAAGTCACAGCTGCTCTGAATCACAGAACCGTGCTCTTGCAGGCCAGCCCCCTGCCTTGTTCCATTAGACCTTCCTGGGGGCTGTATCTGGACAGTGAGGTAATTTGCCCTCGGTTGCCCTTTCGTGAGGAAAGAAATGAGCTCAGAAAATAACGTTGTGCCATCCAACCAACTACTCTCCGAAACACACGGATTGCAAACGGAGAAGGAAATGCTGCTCAAGCGGGACGTGGCACCTTGTCTGTATTTGAAGAATGCACCTCCATTCTGTTATTGTCTGCCCTATTCAGGCTTGCAAGCACCACCCCTTCTGGTTTATGATCATTTCACTGGCCTCTCTTTTTCATCCAGTGCTTTATCTAGTGACTGTGCCCATAAAAGACTGCAATTCATCCACCTCAAATTATTTTTTCCATCCAATATTTTTCTTGGGGAAACAGAGACCTAGACGCTGCAGAATTCCCCGGCCTAAAACAGAAATGTTACACCGACAGTCCCGGCCTCAGCAATCTCACAATGTACAGTTTATTTAACTTTCCTTGTGTTGCTGACTAACTGTCCATGGCTCCTTTAAAATGCCAGATCTTAACAGGGTGGAAGGAATGGTTCTTTCTTAGCAGGAAGTTGTCTCCTTGTTTGTTTTTTTAACTCAGCCAATATTTAATCATTTTTATTAGAAAAAAATCAACATTTTCCATGTGACCCTTTCCCTCTAGGGACAGGTGAGTAAAACCCGCCTAGCAAACTCGTAAAATCAGATAGAAATTCAGGGCTATGTGGGTTTCACATACCAGGCACATAAATTGGAAACTGTGTTAGGATGAACCAGCCAGGACTAAAACTGGATCCCCCCCCCTTGCAATAAGGAGCTATGAAACTGTCTAAATCCTTCAAACTCAGTTCTGAGAAAATTCTCTCTCTCTCTCTCTCTCTCTCTCTGCAAAATACCATCAAAGAAAAATCTTCCTAGCTCCCCCTAGCCCAGTGGAAATGCTCATATCTGGTTTAGGAATAATTAAATTGGATTGTCAAATTATCCTCTAATGATTATTTGTTTTCATTAGCTGGTAGAAGCTGTGTGTGCTGGGGGAGGGGTGGTTGGGGAAGTGAAAATATGGTCATTTCTGCTTTTCTGATGGAATCTATTGATTAGAATCTCTGTTCATTAACATCTTGATTAGCTAGGAACAGGGCGTGGGGGTGAGCCACAGGAGAGAGGGCAGCTTTGGAAGCGAACGGTGGGTTTATTTCCTTATTTATTTTTACTGGCAGGGAAAAGCTGGAGAGAGACAAAAGTCAGTCTGTAGGAGACCCAGAGAAAGGCGAAGAAGTGGAGCTGGGGTCATGGGGGAATCTGACCAGCATGTAGCAAGGAGACCTCGGCGGATTTCTGGCTCCATGGGAAGCGCAGCAGAGAAGAGGCGCTGGTCCCAGAGCGGAGTAGCAAGACACTAGCCACCAAGTCAGCATTGGATGGAGACTCTCCCTGTCCCCAGGGTAGTCCAGTGGGGGGGGGGGGGGGGGTTAAATGTCGGCAGCCAGCTCGGATTTGGGTCCCTGTCTCCTTAAGGGGGCAGAGCCTGGCAGGTCTGAAATCCACCCCGGCGTGGCTAGCCCAGGCAGGCTCTTCCGCCGAGTCTCTAATTGGGGGGCGGGGCGGCGCGGATCCATCAGCGGGCGAGCAAGGGAAAGGTTTGGGTGGAGAGCTGGTGGTTTGTCCCACTTGCACGTCCCCCGCAGTGAGCGTCTGTCTCCCCCCCCCCCCCCCCGGGGGTTGCAAAGTTCATAGTCCAGCAATTAGCCCGTGTCCTTATTCATGCTGCTCTCTGCAAGCCGAGCGTGGCTTCTTCGCTAGGACAAAGGCAAGGAGGGGGAGCCGACGCCCGGGACTTCCTCCTTTCTTAATAGGGAAAAGAGGGTGTTATTAACCAACTACCCCCCCACACCAACCCCCACCGCTCAATATGCATCGCTGGCTGCATTTAGTGCACACACCCCGACCGGTCAATATGCATCGTTGGCTGCATTTGGTGCACACACCCCGACCGGTCAATATGCATCGTTGGCTGCATTTGGTGCACACACCCCGACCGGTCAATATGCATCGTTGGCTGCATTTAGTGCACACACAGCGACCGGTCAATATGCATCGTTGGCTGCATTTAGTGCACACACACCGACCAGTCAATATGCATCGTTGGCTGCATTTAGTGTGCGCGCACACCCCTTCCCCCCAACCGGTCAATATGCAGTCAATATGCATCGCTGGCTGCATTTAATGCACACACTTCGACCAGTCAACATTCATCGCTGACTGCATTTAGTGTACATACACACATCCCGACCAGTCAATATGCATCGTTGGCTGCATTTAATGCACACAACCCGACCGGTCAATATGCATCGCTGGCTGCATTTAATGCACACAACCCGACCGGTCAATATGCATCGTTGGTTGCATTTAATGCACACAACCCGACCGGTCAATATGCATCGCTGGTTGCATTTCATGGAGCGTGTATTTTCTCTGCAGGAAGCAGTACTGTAAAATCTCAGTTTTCCCCCTCTTCACGCCTTCGGTTTCTTTCAGCTTGGCCCTCTATGCAATCAACTCTTCTCCGCACGCAAGACAATGGCCGTGTTAATATCACAGCGCTTCTCGGAGTTAAAATTCCAACCCATTGTGTGTCAGCCAGCCAGCTTTGGCCATGCAGCGCTGAGGATAGAAGCTCTCCGATATTATTTGTATGATCCCTCCAGGATCTTTCCTAATCTGAGTCCAGCCTCTCTTCCCCCAGTCACCAAAGTGTAATTTGGGCTGCGGGTGGAATGCGTCTAAAGAGATCTTAATTTAGTAGACTAGGTGGTTTCCGGCTACAGCAGGACACAGCCTTGCCGAGACAGCAATAGAGAAATTAACCACAGCATGATCAATAAGAGAAACAAAACACATTTGTAGCTGATTTGGGGACAATACGTCTGATGCCTTGAACGGAATAAAACCTCCGTGGGGCTTACAAAAACCCGCTTGCTTATTTATTTATTTCTTCTGATTCAGTTGGCAGATTCAGGCGAACCCAAAAGCCCATTTGCAACCTGCACGTTACTTTTGCTTTCATCAAACGTTTTAGCGATTGGTGGGGGAGAAGACACAACCTTGCTATAAAACACATTTCATACCTGCGGCTGCAAGATTAAAGGGGGTGAGCGGGGAACCCAGGATTTCAGCTGATCAATTAAAGTTTCCTAATTTGTTTTTTACGTGATCTGTGACTTACACAAAACAATGAAATACATTGGTTCCCACGATTAACGATGGAAAGGACCAGCCGTGTTGGGGGGTTTTAAGTGCAGGTGCAATATTGTGTTGCAGATCAATAAGCAGGATGGAAATCAATGTGGAGAGGCTAAAAAAAAAGGCTCTCCCTAACCAGTTAGAAATGAAAAAGAATCAAAGCAACCCAGCCCAGCCCCTGACTCAAGTCTGTTTTGTGCGGTTCCCTGTAACGATCAGCACACAACACTCTGAACACCGAGGTTTGCTGCAGTGAGCAGCTGCCGGGAGGTTTTCCTAAGGTCTCGTGTCACCTTTAGTTTCCCCTTCCTTCCACTCACAGCTGAAGCATAAGTTCCGTGCCCCATGCAGAACGCATCATCCCTGTTTAGCAGTCAAATAAATGGTCCTTCAGTGGACAACACCACAAAATCCCTATTGATCTCTTTAATACAGCCCTGATATTTCAAAGGGGAGAAAGTCTGCACCAATTTGATTTTTAAAAAACCATTCACTCTGTTCCCTGCTCTTTTAAAGCAAAAAGGGGGGGGGGGCGGAGTAGGGGCTCCCAACACATTATAGAATAAAAAGTGTGATAATACTAAAGATCTTTGGTTAAAACAAGAAGAAAAAAAAACTCCACAAAAAAGGCAGACTTTTTTTTTTTTTTGGTCATCTCTACCTTTGTTAATTTCACTCTGGTTAAAGAGATACTTTATTACAATATTCTATTGATCAGATTTAAACAGCCTTGAAGAGTCATGTAATAGCGCCCCAATTAAAGCTTAACCCAATAGAAGTAGTATTTATTAAGAAACATAAAATACTGTAAATGCAAAATGATTCATAGATGGGGCTGATATTTCACCTCCTTGCTGGCAGGGACTTGATCCATAGCATGGCAAATATAGGAATGTAATTTAATTTCCTTCCTCGCTATTTCCTTTATCAGTAAGGTAAACTACATTGGGGAATAGTCCAGGGAATAGTTTAAATAATGTTGATTACATTAAATCAAGTTAAATCCTCTTTTTTTTACTTACAGCCACTTTTATAGCCCTCTGAAGAATAACAGCTTATCATATTTGTAAAAAAAAAATTCTCTGACTTCAAGATAATTCACTCTGCTTTTTATTAGGGACTTCAAATGGAGAGGAAAGGATTTGTACTAATTTTTTCTCTTTATTTTGTTTATTTTGGGATTTGTCGTGCTATAGTTTCTTAGGTCTGAAGGAACAGAAGTAATTTCTCCCTCTTTGTTCTGAGAAATCTTCTCTTGGGTTATTTAAAAGCCTGTTTGTGCTAAGCTAATATTTTCCTTTCCTCAAATAATATCATTTTTATTTGTATTTAAAATATTTAGTGTGCATATATGTATTCATTATATACAATACTCTATAGAGCTTGATTCTATAAACATCTGAATTTGTATATACACTATGATCTGATTTAATAGAGATCTGAAAGATATATTATTCATAGTTGGGGCTATATAGATATTTCAAATCTCTATTAAATCAGACCTACAGAATATATGTGTAATTACAGCCACTTTACATTTTTCAGTTGCTAATAGCAGCAGACAGTGATAATTAGATGGTGTTTCAAATTGTTCTTGTCTGTTGCTTTAAGTCTTGTATTTCATCTCCTGAAATTGCTGTGATGCCTTTCTGCAAAATAATTTGATCTCGCTTATACAGATGTAACTTCACTGACTTTCCTTAAAAGGGCTCTCCGTGCGGTGTGAATGAGATCAGAAAACCTCCCTCAGAGCCTGTTTTAAATTTGGAATCATGCTAATATTTGTTTACCAGGGGAGAGTGATTCTCTTGAGTTTTTTTTAATGTTTGTTTGTATGGGGAGGGGCAGTCTCGCAATATCTTGTAGAACTTTGATTTTCCTAGATGAACTTTTTATTTTTAAATGTCTCCATTTAAACAACCCAACCGGCAGCTCTCCTGAATGTCAATTAACTACCAACTTGCCAAGTGGTTTTTATTGTGTCAGGTTGGATTTGTTTATTGACTGGGACTGAGTTGTTAAAGGGAAAGTATTTTTAAAGGCTTCAACATAATTCCTTAAGAGTTGTCATTTATTGGAAGATTATTTCAAATGAGTAGATAGAAATAGCTCAGCAAGCTTTGGAAAAGTGAGTTTTATCTGAGGGATTTTCCCCCCTCCTGAAACTGACATAAAACATAATTTCAAGCTCCCTGTATAAGCGTGACGTTTTATGTGTAGGTGCATGAGCATCCATATAGGTACGCGTGTGTGTATGGTAGGTGTGTGGATAGCTACAGATATCACGTAGGCACAATCCAGTTATCCCAGGATATTTTATCTCCTTAGATCACCGCCAGTTTGCAAATTCGGAGAGTTCATGGCTAAACATCCAGTCAGCTTCTCTACGTGCATCTAAATGTTTCTCGGACTAATCCTATCTCGCATAAGCACCGAGCATTTTTCATAATAAACACTCGTACATGAAACAACTGACATTTGCAAACTTTCTTCCTTTGCATTTAAAATGTTAAATTCCTGATAATTTTGAGATTTTAAAAAATATTTGTGGCAATAACCACCCCTACCTCCCACCCCCGAAACGGTGCCTTTTAATTCCTTTAAAAATCTATTCTTGTTTCTAGGGTGAAATTTTCCATTTATTTTAGCTTTGAACATCCTGTTTGTTAACAATTAGAAATAAATTCCCTAAACACATTAGCGCTCTAAACACCATCCTTCCACTGAGGCTTAGATCTGAAGAACAACAGAAGAAAGTTTGCTGGCATTTCATTAACAATCTGAAAGTTATTATTCTGAAAAGCCCTACAGAGGAGAAATATTAAATTTACCTAATGCAATTTTCATTTTTAAGGGGGCTAAATTGCATTAAACACAACTTCATTTCCTCGAAGTGAATGATAGCTGGATCAACCTGTCGTTTCTGCTTAGAAATGGTGGGGAAGGAAGGGGGAAAGCCAACCAAATTGTTAAAAAAAAAAGTATTTTGTGTCTCATAATGTGTTAGAGAAAGTATTTAAATACATTCAGTGAAGGGGCCAATGTTCCTGCCAAACAGCAAATTGATCAATAAAAAGCAATTAATCAACCAAATGGTGTTTTAAACTCTGTCCAGGAGAGCTAAAAACCAATTTGATGAGGCAAGTGCCTTTAAGAATTTGTGTAGGCGCCATATACAATTTCGCAGGAGGTGTTGGAAAACTCGGGAGTATGATATTATTTCATAATTAGGTTCAATTGGAACATAGACTCTTGCCAACATTTGTCTCTATAGTAAAGACAGTTGATTGGTGTCTTTGAAATCATTTGGGAGGTGCATTTCCAGTCGCAGTATTTCCGTATATTTTAGCCCCCACCCCCATTTTAAGTTTGATTTGCGCTCCTTGCACTTAAAAAAGGGAATGTAGAGAGATTGAAAGTAGACATAGCTATTTGCTTTGGGCTATAGGGGAATGTTTAATTTTTGTTATACACTAAGAGCTGCCATTCCAAGAGATTAAAAGGAACGGGAAAGTCTCACGTCTCTTTTTGCATAGTTCCGACAAGGAATAAAGTTAGTAACCTCACGTCGGCATCCAACACAAAACCTCTTTTGGACATGTTATTATGGGATGAAATGAGATGAAAGTAGCCGGGGAGGGGATTCCAGTGTCTAAGAGCTCCCCTCTACACTGTGGATTTCTGGTGGATTTCTGGCAGCTTTCTCTGGCGTTTCTCTGCTTTTGAAGTCTGAGCTGAGACAGGAGTCGGATGCAATTGTAGCAAGCTGAGATGCAAGCTTGCTTCTCCTTCTTGCAGAAATAAAATGCGGCGCCTTCTCAAAGCTAGTGAGATCCTGTGTTTCTGAGTAGGGAGGGAGCCATTTGGTTTCTCCTCCCTCCCGCCTGCAGCCCCCAAATAATGTACAAACTCCCCGGGCCTGCAAGTGATTTATTTCTCAGTCGGAAACACGCGTGGATTGCCTGCTGGAACCGGCGCTGTCCCCCTGCGCTTTCTTCCCGTGTAGACACAACACAAATAGATATTTGCGTTCCAGTCTGGAAGCTTTGATCAAGCGAAATGTTTGTTTGTTTGTTTGTTTTTAAAGCGACCGTCCCTATATTTGAAGTTTCCATCCGAGCCCTTTTTGGATCGACGTGGTGTCTTTTGATGTGGGGGATGGGCTGGGAATACCCTTTTCCTCTCCCCCCCCCCCCCAGCCTTTTCAGCACGTGCCTTTTGGACAGCTCCTGCGAGCGACCTTCAGAGGTAACTTTTGCAAAGGTTCAGCCACGTGATCCAGAGGGCAGCCCGGGGGGGGGGGAATTCACCCCACCCGGGAGCCGACCCCAGCCAGGGAGCCCTCTGTCTACACGCCACCCGGGCTCCTGACGGATCTGGCAGGAGCTGTTCGGCTCGGCTCCACCGGGCCTGTTTGGCTTCGCAGCTAGAACAACTGGAGAGGGAGAAAAATGCGCCAGGTTCCCAACCCGCCGCAATAAAACCAGCTAGCCGCTGTGCGAGCCACAGAGCAGCAGGGGTTTTGGGGGGGAGCGGGCAACTGTCTCGCGGGGTCAGCTGGTGCGGTTGGGGGGTCGTTGGAGCCTTGTTGGGAGGCGCTGTGTGCGAGGCTGGGAGGTGTGATGGGTGCGGAGCGGGTGCTTTGCTCTGGACAAGTCACTGACGCAATTAAGTGGCTATAGAATGGCTATAGAACGCAGACACAGACACACGGACACACACACCCCTGCAGGCGCGCACACACACACACGCAGACAGAAACACACACACGCAGACACACAGACACAGACACACACACCCCTGCAGGCGCGCGCACCCACACACAGGCAGACAGAAACACACACACGCAGACACACAGACACAGACACACACACCCCTGCAGGCGCGCGCACACACACGCGCAGACAGAAACACACACACGCAGACACACAGACACAGACACACACTCCTGCAGGCGCGCGCACACACACACACGCAGACAGAAACACACACACACACACATACATACACACACACACACTCTCTCTCTCTCCCCCTCCCCAGCAGCAAGCCCAAAGGAAGCGATTCGTTGTTAGCACCTCTGTGTTTCCCACGGATCCACCTCGTCTTGTTTCACACCCATCCCCTTCCTTCTCCGTTCACACCGACAGGAGAGTGGGTGTGAGACACACCTATTGGCGGCGGGTGCCCACGCCACCCCCAAACCCTAAATTCCTCCCCAACCGTCTCCCCTACGCCCCTCGCTTTCTCTCCACGACCCTAGCCCCTTGCTCTCGTTGCGCTGACTTGCTGGATGGCTGCATCTCCGAGGCACACAGGGTCAGTAGTCTGCCATGTGCCACGGGGCTCGCGAGTCTGCCGATGGCTTGGAACCCGAAAGCCCCCGCTCGAGAAATGTGCCCTGCAGATGCTGAGCGTGTTGAAAACCCCCAAGCAGCTTTCCAGATCCTTTGAGGCCATAGACAGCCAGGGACTCATTTCGCTAGACCCCCGTGTTTGTAGCCTGTGCACCCCTCAGTAGCGGGTCAGCTGCCTGTTTGGGGGCACGCAGATCAGAGAACGGGGCGAATCTAGTTCAAGGTCATTATCTGTGAGTTTCATTCGCAAAAAAAGGGCTAACATGTCCCCCAATGATCCGCCATGCGGAGGGACTCTCGGGCGGTGTTTTACTCTATACCAGGGCATGGATTTCTTTTCGTAGTTTTTTCCGTGGAAATGGTTTTGAGTCCAAGAGAAGGAGCCACTGGTTACAGCATCTGCGTTTTCCAATGCAAGAGGGTTAGAAGTATTTACACCCTATTCATATTGTGCACAAAGCTTCTTAGTAAAAAAAAAAAAACCTCATTCAATTGGCTCTACCTGTCCTGGAACCATTACTGGGCGGACAGGAACGATTTTAAACAGACGAGTCGAGTTTAAACCCCCTTTCAGCTCTGCTGCTCATGAAGTGACCAAGTTTCAAAGATTAAGAAAGTCTCGTTGCTTGGATGCCCGGGGCTTTTTTCCCAGCTCATGGATACAAAAGGCAGGGGGGCGAAAATGTGTGTGTGATGAAGATATGGGGACCGGCATCTATTATATAGATTTATTTGTGCGAGTTCTGCATGCGAGAAAAATCACCACAAATAGAGGAACACTCATTTTGCAAATGTCTGTGCTGTTTAGATTTACATAGATTTGAATGCTCTCCTGCCTACGTAAGGCAGGTAAAACACACACACACACACACACACACACACACACACACACACACACACGCAGTTGTGCGGCTTTCTATAGTTTTATAACCCCTGTTTTCACGTAGATTCTCTAGGTGGACAGGTATAGATTGATCTCTCGTTATAAACAGACTCCGTATGGATTAGTTGTGATCTCATACCGAGGAGAGAGACATTACAAAACGATCGGTAGTTGTACAAAGGAGAGAGATTGTAGGCAGTCCACTAGGGGCTTCGCCCTTTGGTTTGACGTGGGATACCACGGTGATGGGCGGCAGTGTAAAACGAGGCAGCTCTGGGGTATTTATCCTGATAGATAAGCTACCTGGCTCGCTTTACTTGATGCCTGTGTTTATTATCTAGATAGAAGTAGACACGTTAACCGCGACCCACAAAGCATCGCCACACGCTGCCAAGTCGGGATCACCTCGATCCCTTTCCCCCACCCTCCCCCGACGCTCTGGTCCGAATTCGCAGCCGGGCCGGATCGGGTTAACGCAGGTCGTGCGCTGATTGCACATCTGTCAGATTTTAGGCTTGGTGACGTGTGAGGAGCAGGAAAGCGGAGTGTGTGCGAGGGAAATCGATGCGCCTAGCTGTGGGCTAGGGCCGGCCAGTATCCTCTGGAGGGAGGTGCAGAGAGTCAGACTGTGCGTGTGTGTGTGTGTGGAGGAGACACAAAGAGGATGGGACTGTTTGGAGCTGCAGCTATTAAAACCAGAGAGACAGAGAGAGCGATCTGATCCGTCCCTTCTCTCCCCCCCCCCCAAAAAAAAAGAAACCCACAGGCAGCTGCTAATTGCTGGCGTCTGCTGCTTTGCGAGCATTTGCCTGGAGATCTCCTTGGACTACGCTGCCAGCAGACCCGCTGAAAGCTCCAGGAAGGGGGGGTCTGAAATCTTGCTGCTGATTTTCATTTCATTGTTGTCCTGGGGTTTTATTTATTTATATTTTTGCCTCTCCCCCTCCCTCCACAAATGCCTAGAAAAAGCAGCAGCCGGCGCTAGGTAAGCCAGGTTCTTCATGAACTTTCTCACTTTGCTTGGGGATTAAAGGGAGGGGTGGGGGGATTTCTCCAGCCTCCCCCCTTTCCCCTATACTCCTCCTCCCCCCCCTAAAAAATCCACGCTGCCTTGGGTTAGAATGTGTCTCGTTTCTGATCCGTTGGAAGGGGGCCTGTCTGTGGGCTGGGGAGCACTGATGAGTCTCCCTGGGGTTGCGAGAGGGTCCAGTGCTGCTAGCTTTCCCAGCCTGGAGACAAGATCTGGTTGCTGAATTCACAGGACTTCCCCCTTTGCCTGTGCGCCCATCCCCGCTGGCAGACGGCAGAGACCCCCCGGCAACCTGGCAAGCCCTTCCCCACACTCCAGAAGCGCAAGATTAATGAGTGGCACAGTAGATAAAGGGAGGCTGCACTAGCCTGCAGACATGAACGTCCAGCTGGGTTTGGAGACCGCCGGGGACATGTCCAGCCAGGAGCAGGAGCTGATGCACGGCCAAGGCAGAACCTTGCACTCCGCTCTCCCCAGACCGTCTCTGGTGGCCTCGGTGCTGGACGGCAGTGAGTACCACCGAGCCGAGCACCCCCTGGCCACCTCTTTGCACCCAGGGCTTGGCTTTGGCGGGGACTCGCCCAGCGGGGCCACCAACAGCTACACCACCTTGACGCCCCTGCAGCCGCTGCACGAGAAGTTCCACCACCAGCACCACCACCACCACCAGTGCTTGCCGGTGGGCAATGTGATCGGGAGCTTCACCCTCATGAGGGAAGAACGGGGCCTGGGCTCCGGCGGTAACTTTTACAGCCCGTACCACAAGGAGCTGGGCATGGGGCAGGGTCTGTCGTCCCTGCCCAGCCCCAACCTGACCCCCATGCATAGCTACAGCCACTCGGCCGGACACTTGGGCAACGAGAAGATGGTGACGGCCAACAATTTCGACGCCCACCCGGCCATGTTCGGCAGGCTGGACCAGCACTTTTCCAGGGAAATTTCCCCCTCCCAGAACTCCGGCATGGGATCCCCCAATGGCGTGGGCCCGCACCATTACGTCCACGCCAGGCCGGACATGAACTCCAGACCCACCCAGCCCATCTCCACCCAAACCACCGTCCTCTCCAGCCAGCTGGAGGAGATCAACACCAAAGAAGTGGCCCAGCGGATCATCGCTGAGCTCAAGAGGTACAGCATCCCCCAGGCCATCTTTGCCGAGAGGGTGTTGTGCCGGTCGCAAGGCACCTTGTCAGACCTCCTCAGGAACCCCAAGCCTTGGAGCAAGCTGAAGTCGGGGAGGGAGACTTTCAAAAGGATGTGGCGGTGGCTGCAGGAGCCTGAGTTCCAGAGAATGGCAGCTTTAAGGTTAGAAGGTAAGATACTTTTTATGAGCATGACCAGGAACTGAGCCTGGAACAATACAGGGGTCCCCGGCCCTGCCTCTTGATTTCCACGAGCGAGCGAGAGCAAAGGTCGCGGGTGTCTCTGCTTGGCGCTGGCCAAACTGTAAGGCCCAAATGAAGCAGCGATGCAACAGTAATGACCCTCTGGGCCCGTCTGGCTTGGGAATCGGGATCACAGCTCTTGATTGGAACTTGCACTGTGTGCGCGCCATTGGGGGGGGAAGGATGCGCCGGAGGCGTTCTCTCGCCTGCATTCCCTGTATTGTTTCAGGGTCCTTTCCACATCCGCACAGGAGGCTTCATTCCTTCATCCCCCACCCCCACTCGCCTTGTGTCCGTGTTGCAGTTCAAGCAGGTTTTTCACCTCGCCCCGGGGCCTATTGCTGCGCCGTGGTGTAACTGACCGTCTTAGCCTCCCGGTCCACGCGGAGCCCTTGTTCTCCAGGGTTGGATGCCCTATTGGGAGCCAAAGCGGATGGGAGTCTTTCCGCTGCGGTCAGTGAGTTTTGGACGGGGGGCGGTGTAGGGGACAGAGAACCCTGAAGCCAGCTCCCGTTTCTGTGCCCACGTTTTTAGCGTAGGGTTAGCTGGAGGAGGAACCCCGCCGGGGAAGGATTTACAGCGCCTGCCCTTCCAGTAGAAAGCGGGGTGGCCTTTTTCACTGATCAACCCCCTTGGATTGTCTAAAGCAAGGACCAGAATTCCACACAGTGTAAATCCCATTGACTTGTGTGGAACAACCCTGATTTATGCCAGGGTCCTGGTTAGGCAAGCCAGACAGGCCCAAAGCCCGTCTATCCCAGTATTGGACTGGGGTTGGCACTGGATGCTCCAGAGGGAGGTGTAAGAAACCCTGCAGTGATGGGCCAGCCTGGCGCGGGGTCTCTCCCTCCAATAGTCTAGAGCTTGTGGTAAGTCCTGAAGCAAGAGATTCTTAATCACGTGCTTATCTTTAAGCATGCACTTAAGTCCCATTAAAATCAATGACGCTAATATCCTTTTGGGGGGGTGGGAACTTGGCTGAATCCAGGCTGGTTGAGGATTTGAGCCTTATCCTTCAAAATGAGGCTCCTAAATCCCTAACGAATGGGCCTGTTTCCCCACCTCTTCTCCTCCAACTGTTTCCATGGGAGCTCGTGGGGGTTTAGTGCGTCTGAAAACGAGTCTAGATATTGAGTGGCCTCGCTATGGATTGAGGAGCCTAACGTTTGCCCTTCGTTTTGAAAAATCTCTCTGGCCGGTGACTCTTCCCCTCCTGGCTGCGGTTCGATGAGTTTGCATGGCCGCTCGGAATGATTCTTTTTTTTCTTTCTTTCGCCTTCCTGCTTTGAGGCTCTCCCGTCCCCTTCAGAAGGGATGGTGCATTTGAAAAAGCGAGGGGAGGGAGATGAAAAGATAACGCCAATGCAAAGCACTGGCAGTATTTTAGGCTCTCGGCCTGGTCCCCATCTCTCTGAGGGCATGTCTACACAGCAGCAGCATTTCGGAGTAACTGACGTTATTCTGAAATAACAGTGCACGTCTACACAACAAGCCTTTATGCAGGAGGACATCTCTCTCTGACTCCTGTAACCCTCGTTTCCTGAGGAGTAAGGGCAGTCGGAGGAAGAGCGCTCTACCAGCGACTTCCTGCTGTGCAGACGGCACCAAAAGCCGAGTTATGCTATTTCCACTTCAGCTGCGCAATTGACGTTGAAGTTGCGTGGCTTCATTCGATTTTAACCCTGCTGTGGAGACATGCCCTGAGTTTCCTCCCAGTGAGCCGGTTAGCGGTGGTTTTGTGTGGATGTATATTGAATGCCTTATGACAACAGCCCTCACACCCCCACCCTATGACACCCCAGGGCCCTGCGATAACAGCCTTTCCTTGCTCGGTAGCTAATAATGATGCAATTATGGATCCACTGGGAAAGTAGAAACAAAATGGGGGTTTTTGTGGCAATGATACTTTGACAGCCGAGGGCTCCTTACCCTGACTTTCAATGAAATATTGTAGGAAGAGAAGGAACAGGCCTGAGTAATAAGAAACGTCAGCAAGTCCAGGGACTGAGCCATAGAATCAAACCTCCCAGTGGCTGTTGTGAGCTTTGAATCCAGTGTGTAGTTATTTCCAAAAGGCTTCCATCTCCAGCGTACACTGTGCTTTCCATCCTCCGGCCCCTCTTGTTTTATCTTTCTCGCGGCGCGAGAAGTTTGCAGCGTTTATTCCCGCCAGGGTTCGTGGGAAAGCAAAAGGTTTCTCTTCTCTTCTCTTCTCTTCTCTTCTCTTCTCTTCTCTTCTCTTCTCTTCTCTTCTCTTCTCTTCTCTTCTCTTCTCTTCTCTTCTCTTCTCTTCTCTTCTCTTCTTCCTGGTTTCCTCACAAGCATGTTTATTCCTAGGGCAGGGGTCTGGGCATGGACAGCTGGGGGGGGAGGTCTGTATTAGCTGCAGTAGGCCTTGCCTTGCCTCTGATTTCTAGCATGGACTAAGACAGCCATCGGTGTGGGGTTCTTGCCCGAGTGCCCCAGCTCTGATGTTGGCACCGCAAAGGCCAAGAGCCAAATTGAACACTGGCCAAAGCACAGCAGGGGTTGTATGGTTCTCCTGCCGGGCCATGCACAGCTCTGACTTCGATTGCGTCCCTTCCACTGCGCAAGGATGGGCAGCCAGGAATGACGCTCTCCACGAGGGTTCGGGGACAGCGGAAGGGCAGAGAAGGCCCCTGCTGCACACAGCCCACGGCTGATCCCAGCAGGGGCGAATGTGTCTCCCTGTAATGTCGCTTGTGAGTGGCTGCCTCCCTCCAGACGAGTTACAGCCAGGGAGTTAGCCGCAGCCTTGTGTTAGCAACGCAGGTTCGGCTGGGCTCAGGGGCAGGTTAGGTGTTCCTGCTTCGCTGGCTGGAAGGGTTGGCTTGGGGCTTTGGCAACTCCTACACTACCTAGACAGGGAAATTTGAAGCCCAGTAAGGTTGGCTCATTTCCACCCTGCTGGGACTGAGCTCCAAGGGGCCTGTCACCCAGAGACACCCCGGCCTGCTCTGCATGGATGAGAGACCCCACCCAGAGAAGGGGAGACTTTAAGGCCAGAAGGGATCTGTTAGAAGAGATCTTCCAGTCTCTGCCCTCCTGAACACAGCAGAGCCCTGGTCTGAAGATCTCAAGAGGTGGCTACCGCACCACTTGTCACTCTGCTGTTCATAATCAGAGCCTGTTTTCCAGCCTGGATTTGTCCGGCTTCGGCGTCCGGCCATTTGATTTCTTTCTCCCCTCAATCAGTGGTTCTCAAGCAGGGGTACACGTACCCCAGGGGTGCACAGAGGTCCTCCAGGGGGTTACAGCTGGAGATTTGCCTAGTTTTACAACCAGCTATGTATTTTACAACCTAGCGAAGTCAGTGCAATCGAAAACGGGTGGAGGTTTCAGACCCCCGCAGGAATGTCTACACTACAATTTTTAGCCCTATAGTACAAGCCTGAATCAGCTGCCCTGGACTCTGAGGAGTCCTGTGGCACCTTATAGACTAACTGAAGTGTAGGATCTGACGAAGGGGTCTTTGCCCACGAAAGCTTATGCTCCGACACTTCATTTAGTCTATCAGGTGCCACAGGACTCCTCGTCGCTTTTGCAGATTCAGACTAACACGGCTCCCCCTCTGATCCTGGACTCTGAGAATCACTTCTGCTGCGGTTGGTTTGCAGTGTTGATTTGCCCTCGGTCTTTCCCCCTAAGGCATTTTTCTCCAGTTCCCAAATAATTGTTGCGGCTCTTCTCTGTACTTTATCTAAGTGTTCAGTATCCTTCATAAAACGTGGTCTCCAGAACTGGCTGCAGTAGTCCCATATCAGGGAAATCCCTTCCCTACTCACTACTTCCCTGTGTATACATCCAAGGATAACATTAGTCCTTTTTGCTATTAGTTGGTTCCACCCCAGAGGTGGCTGCTTGCTAGTGATTGGTTACATTATTATTTTTCATTATGCTGTAGCTTCTCAGAATACTAGCCAGCCCCCCACGGAGCCCAGTGCTGTGCAAACACAGAACAAAGTGAGGGACCCTGGCCCAACCCAACCCGTTCTTGTTACTTCCACTGAGAGCCATCCGCCAGACCAGTGCGCAGCGGCAGTCAAAAAAGCAAACAGAATGTTAGGGATCATTGGAAAAGGGATAGAGAATAAGACAGAGAATATCGTATTGCCTCTGTGTAAAACCATGGCACGCTCACATCTGGAATACTGCGTCCAGATGTGATTGCCTCAATTCAGAAAAGATACATTGACATTGAAAAAGGTTCAGAAAAGGGCAACAAAAATGACGAGGGGTTTGGAACAGGTGCCATATGAAGAGAGATTAAAAAGACTTTTCAGTTTAGAAAAAAGGAGACTAATGGAGATATGAGAAAGGTCTATACAATCATGACAGGAATGGAGATAGTGAATAAGTAAAAGTTATTTATTTGTTCCCATAACGTAAGAACTAGGGGTCACCAAATGAAATTAATAGGTAGCAGTTTTAAAATGAACAAAAGGAAGTTTTTCTTCATGCAGCGCACTGTCAACCTGTGGAACTCCTTGCCAGAGGATGTTGTGAAGACCAGGACTTTAACAGGGTTCAAAAAAGAGCTAGATAGATTCATGGAGGTTAGGTCCATCAATACTTATTGGCCAGGATGGGTAGGAATGTTGTCTCTCACCTCTGTTTGTCAGGGGAGGGATCACTTGATGATTACATGATTCTGTTCACTCCCTCTGGGGCATCTGGCATTGGCCACTGTTGGCAGACAGGATACTGGGCTGGATGGACCTTTGGTCTGACCCAGTGTGACCGTTATTATGTTCTTGTGCTTTGGGCTCGGAATTTGAGTTGGCCCACAGAATGTGGGAGACAGAAAGGACCCACAAAAGCAACCAACGAGTCCAACGACAAAAGACTAGCCAATGTATTAAGGCGTAAGCGTTCCAGAGATACAACTCGCTTCCTCGGATGCCTGGCGGGAAAGGAAAGGCAGGGCTCCAGGGATGGGACTAGTGTGACATCCATGCTAATGCACTCAGCAGGGTGGACATGGCTCCCCTCCCGCCGTGATGACAAGGTGAGAGACCCCGATGAGGAAATGACGTGTTGTAACGAAAGGAGCCATTCCATGTCTGTATTCCAACCCATTTTGACTTTGAAGTGGTGCCCGGCCTGGCAGGATGCCACATGCTAGTCTTCACATTGGTTGGAGGGGTGCCCTTCGCTGGGGCAGGGGAGGGAATGCAACATCAGGAGTTTTTGCAGGTGGGGGTGACTTGTTGCCAAGAGGCGCCAGGCTGGCTGGGATCCGTGGCGAGCCCTTGGCTTGTGAAACGGGGGCCCACGTGCCAAGGCCTTGGGCTTTGCACGGGGACTGTTGGGCAAAGTCCATGGGAAGCTTTGCACGACTTTAAACCACCCTCAGAGCAGTGAGGCATCTGCCTGTGGACACAGCCCTGGTCTGCAGCCTCTGAAAGAAAACGAGGCAGGGCTGCCGGTTCCAGTCCACTCGCTCTCCCGCGGTCGCTGTAAGAAAATGAGGCAGGGCTGCCGGTTCCGTTCCTCCTGCTCTCCCGTGGTCGCCATAAGAAAGCAAGGCAGGGCTCCCGGGTTCCGTTCTGCCTGTTCTCCCGCGGTCGCTGTAAGAAAACCAGGCAGGGCTCCCGGGTTCTGTTCTGCCCGTTCTCCCGCGGTCGCTGTAAGAAAACCAGGCAGGGCTCCCGGGTTCTGTTCTGCCCGTTCTCCCGTGGTCGCTGTAAGAAAACCAGGCAGGGCTCCTGGGTTCTGTTCCGCCCGCTCTCCCGCGGTCGCTGTAAGAAAACCAGGCAGGGCTCCCGGGTTCCGTTCTGCCTGTTCTCCCGCGGTCGCTGTAAGAAAGCGAGGCAGGGCTCCCGGGTTCTGTTCCGCCCGCTCTCCCGCGGTCGCTGTAAGAAAACGAGGCAGGGCTCCTGGGTTCTGTTCCGCCCGCTCTCCCGCGGTCGCTGTAAGAAAGCGAGGCAGGGCTCCTGGGTTCTGTTCCGCCCGCTCTCCCGCGGTCGCTGTAAGAAAGCGAGGCAGGGCTCCTGGGTTCCGTTCCGCCCGCTCTCCCACGGTCGCTGTAAGAAAACGAGGCAGGGCTCCTGGGTTCTGTTCTGCCCGCTCTCCCGCGGTCGCTGTAAGAAAGCGAGGCAGGGCTCCTGGGTTCTGTTCCGCCCGCTCTCCCGCGGTCGCTGTAAGAAAACGAGGCAGGGCTCCCGGGTTCCGTTCCGCCCGCTTTCCCGCGGTCGCTGTAAGAAAGCGAGGCAGGGCTCCTGGGTTCTGTTCTGCCCGCTCTCCCGCGGTCGCTGTAAGAAAGCGAGGCAGGGCTCCTGGGTTCCGTTCCGCCCGCTCTCCCGCGGTCGCTGTAAGAAAACGAGGCAGGGCGCCTGGGTTCTGTTCCGCCTGCTCTCCCGCGGTCGCTGTAAGAAAGCGAGGCAGGGCTCCTGGGTTCTGTTCCGCCCGCTCTCCCGCGGTCGCTGTAAGAAAACGAGGCAGGGCTCCCGGGTTCCGTTCCGCCTGCTTTCCCGCAGTCGCTGTAAGAAAGCGAGGCAGGGCTCCTGGGTTCTGTTCTGCCCGCTCTCCCGTGGTCACTCTGGGGTGGGACCTTTCCCCTCTCTGGACGTCTGCTTTCCCTTCCCCGCCAGACGAAGACGATGAGTCGTGCGGAGGGGTTACAAAGGCTCAGCAATGATTCTAACGTATGCCCAGGCTCCGGGATGGACGGGGAGCACCGTTTCTGTGCCGCGCTCCTGCCGGTGGGGCGGGATCTTCCCCCTGGTGGAATAGACACCGTTTTAAGACATTTTCACCCAAATAGCATGGGAAAAAACACTTTGATTTTCCCTCCCCCCCTTTTTAATATGCATTTTCCTCTGCTGTGTGTGGATACAGCAGCGGGGAGGCCAGAAAATGAACCTGGCTAGACCTCCACCCCCGAACACTCCCACCTCCCTGGGGCCTTTTCTCTCCCTGTCTCTGGCACCGCGGCCAAGGGCTGGGCGGGGGTAAATGGGCTTGGGGGAGGAGGGGCTACTTACCCGATGTGCTCACAAGCAAGATGGCGGAGCCCCAGCCTTCTTGGTCACTCCCTTGGCGGTGCGGCTGCCCTAGGGTACTCCCTGCAGGATAGCTCTGCCTGCAGGCTCCCGCCCCCCCCCCCCCCCCGGCCATTCTCATATCATGTCCCTCAGAACAGCAGCCCCTCCCTCTGCATGTTATGGAACCCAGTCCCTTTCCTGGGGCTTCCGGTTGTCCTGGAGCAGCCAAACCCCGACCTGGCTTTCAGTTATGAGAAGAGGAAGCCGCCTGCCAAATTTGGTGGCCCGAGCTCTTGAACAAACAGACTCACAGACAGACAGACAGACAGACGCAGTCTGAAATGGAGATGGAGAAACAGACAGAGACAGAAAAAGAGATGATTTAAATAAATGTAGATGCTGAATGATGCAGAGTCTCAAAAGTGCCCGTCTTTGTGCTTTGGTGCCTAAAAATCTTTATGAACCTGCCCCTAGGGCTTAAAAGATAATCAATGATTTTAGGCATAAATTCCTGAACCCCTGTGCCCCTCAGGTTAAATGGGGGCACCGAAGGGCTATCCGTGAAAATAATAATTGTGCTTTCAGGAGATCAGGCCCCTGTAAGACGACTCTGGTTGGGCTTCCCAAACTGCTAGTCCCGTTTGCAAAAGACTCGGCTTTGCACGTGTCACTTTTAGTGTAAGCGGCGGTTACGATGCTGTGACGGCGCGTTGGGGGTCCCCCGTCTCCTGCACCCCGAAATGGCATGAACAGACTTCACCAGCCAGTAGAATGGAGGTTGTTTATTGTTCCTCCAGCACAGCGCAGCACAGATGTAATCTGGTTACAGGAACTGGGGCTAAGAGGCCTCAGTGCCCCCCCTTGAGATAGGGGAGTCCCAGCCCCCTCCCCAGCTCCTTCTTCCCTGCTTTCCAGACAGGAACTAACTAACTCTCCTCCAGCCCTGCTCCCCAGCCAGGGCAGCATTCCACCTTCCTTTGATCCTCTCCATGGGGGGTGTCTGGTTCAACAAGTTTGGCATTACCTTTGCATAGTGAGGTTTTCCCTGCTGGGTCTTGCTCCAGACAGCAGGGGTCACCACAGCCCAGCAAGTACCCCCACTACGTCACAGATGCCACCACCAGTGGGTGTGGTGCTATTGGCTATGCTGGTAGCCAAGCCACGAGCCAGCATCCCTGACGCCCAAGAATAGTGTGCCGGATCCCCGGCCATTCCTCGCAGGAACAAAGGTGTTAGGATTCGATTTCTTGGGCTTCCAACCCTTGTAATTTCATCGTGACGCTGTTGGGTTTTCTTAGAGCCCCAGCTCCTGGGGTCAGGTGATCATGCAAGACTCTTGCATTGTCACTTCTGGCTGTTTTGGGAGGGTTAATTTCTAGTTTTTAGCATTGTAGAGGGAAGCTTGCAAATGTGACCCTTAGATAGCAAATACAAACACCAGGTTTATTCCATGACTCTTGCTCCGAACACGTGACTTTCGGGGAGGGAGTAAACACATACTGTTTGATGGTTTGGGGTGGGCAGGCAGTACTGACTCCCTATAAATAGACAGGTCTCCTGAAAAGGGGAAACATTACACCTGGACATCAGCTGAGCTCCTATTAATTCAGGGCCCCGTGCTGTACCACTAAAGTCGATGTGGGTTTTGTCGTTATTTCTAACAAGCGCAGGATCAAACCCTTCTAGGCTGAATTTACAAACTAACTTGCGGGACTTTCTCTGGGTCCGCCTACCTTGCCCCCTTTTCAAAACAGAGGGAGATCGGAAATAGGGCTCCTAGAAAGACAGTGCTTGTTAGGAAAGCTACGGTAATACTTAGAAGCCACTTCCTTGCCTGAAGAATACATCATAAAAGGTTGGCCCACTAGACCGTAATGTGCCACTAGACCTTTTATCTCCAGCTTCCTTAGATAAAAGGTACTTTGGATTTGCAAACAACATGTCTTTGCAACAAGACTGTCAAGGGGCAGGAGACCTGCCTAGCCTGAGACTGTGGAAACTCAGACAGGTCTGGTATCAGGGGTTTGGGACTGGACAGTCTTTTCATTCCTAGATGTGTGCGGTGCCTAGCCAGGGGGGTGGGATCCAGCCAGGTAGGGTGCTGAACTGGGATTGAGGGAGGGATGGGGTCCTGCCACTAGATCCTCAGCAAGCTGCTTCCCCCCCTCTGCCTCAGTTTCCCCTCTTACCCTTTGTCTCGTCTCTTTCGCTTATCAGCTCTTTGGGATACGGACTGTTTCTCACCATATCCAGGGGGACCCCATCTTGACTGGGGACCGTGGACGCTGCTGCTGTGCCTATTCTTTGAGCTGGCCGTGTGGGTGAGCTAACGTGCTAACCACAGAGCGTTGCCTGGCTGGGCACAGGTCAGCAGCAGCCTCAAGGATGGTGCTGCCTGAGACACAAGGCACTCCTCGGGGCAGCTGTCCCCTCATGCCACAGCCACTCCAGTCTGCTTTTAGCCCACGAGCGCCGAGCACTGGCTGCCAGCCCCACCCCCGGGGGCTATCAAATAATTGTATAACTAAGATTTGGTGCGGTGACACGATTATTGAATTGAATGGTATCTAACATCCTTACCAGGAACAGAACCCATGACTCCCGGGTCACTGTCTGGTGCAGGACTACTCAGCACGCGGCCCACAGGTGGGATCCTTTGAACGTGGCCTCCCCTGGGGACATGCTCCACAATGGCGAGTCAGTATAATGGTCTTCTGTTGACATGCGTTTTAGTAGTTACATTCCCGGACTGTCATTGCTTATTGAAAGTGCTGGCGTATGGGTGGAAATTGGGTAACTATTACATTTTATTAATATCAGCAGAACCTCTCTAGTCTGGCACCCTAGGGACCTCACTGGTCCCGAACCAGAGGATGCGCCGGATTGGGGAGGTCAGTAGTGTCTTGCAGCATGACCAGCACTTCCACTGCTTGCTGGGCTCTTAGCAGACATTGAGGGCTAACTCAGAGCTAACCAACAGCACAGAGCCCTGAGAGCCAGGACTGGGGGGCTGTCAGCAATCTTCATGGGGTGGTGGGAAAGTTGGCCACACCCGCCAGAGAGGTTCCATCGGTACTTTAATGGAGAAGTGTACTCAAGTTGCAGCGCTGTGAGCGCTCTGCTCTTACAGCGTGGCTGGGAAGTGGGGAGAGGTGGCTGCTTTGTGGGGATGCTGCATGAGGGGGTGCACAGGTGGCGAAGGGTGGCCCTGCTTTCTGGCTGCCTTGTGCAATGCACAGCAGAAAGCCCCATGCCTGGGGGAGTCAGACAGGCCCTTCCAACCAGCCCTGCTCCCCCCACTTCCGCTGCAGTCAGACGCGGCGCGTTCCCTGGGCAGAATCTGTGCCGGTACGTGAGCCACAGACCAAACACTGGGCCTTGCTGCTGCAAAGGAATCGACGCGCGAGGCTGAGAATTGACAGCGGGGGACCTGTGCGCAGAGGCTGCGACCGGGCTTCTCAGAACAGGCTGGCAAACAACCCACCTGCCCCTGCTCCCCCGGGATTCTCTGGCTCATGCGGGCGTGTGGCAGGAGCCGAAAGCCACCGAGATTTGCTTGGGTAACACCAGAGGGAGATCAGAACTGGGCACAGCCTGTCAGCCCTGCTCTTGGATCAGCTGCCCCCTAGGAATCAGGCCAGGTGTTCCTGCCCCTCCCTTCTCTCCTCCCCATGTTCCCCGCCTCCCACCCGGGACGACCCCCAGGGGTCAGGTCTGGTCTTGGCAGCCCGGCCGTCAGTGTGACCCAAAACGGTTGCCCTCTGAGGGCTGCTTTGTGTGAAACGAGTTGTTGGGACTCAGCCCGTGTTACCTACAAAACGGTGCCCTCGGGGATGGGGCGGCAAAGGACCCGAAATGTCTGAACGCGAGTGAAAATCTGTGCCGAGGGAGGGGCAAATCTTCACTTCAAGGCAACTCAAAATGTCCAAGGGGATTTTTTCTGAATCAATGAAAAAAAAAAGGGTTTTGGGTAGGAACTAATGGGATTTGTTTTCAAAGAGGGAGGTTTGGGTTTGGCCCCCCCAGCAAAAAATCCAGTGGTCGCGCCGCATTATTTTGAAGCGCAGCAATAGTTCCTCCCTCCCGGGGTTCTTCGGGGCTGGAAGAGCATCTGAATTCTCCCCCGACGGTGGGTCAGAGAGATCACGTGGGCCGTGGCGCTGTGCTTTTCTGGGTCGCCTTCCGGCGCAGCTAGCGAGCAGCCTGCTTGGCAGCTGTCCTCCTTCGCCCTGGATGCCCCTGAGATCACAGCTCTTTCTTAGCATCTGTTAACGTAGTCATTTGCAAGGGGGAGGGGATCAGCACCTCCATTTTACAGATGGGGAAACTGAGGCCTGGGGAGGGGAGGGGATTTGCCTGACGTGACACAGGAAGTCAGTGGCAGAGATGGGAAACCCACAGGAGTGGGGGGATGAGACTGGGAAGCCTGAGTCCAGTTCCCACGTGCACCAATTGCTGCTCTTCTGCGAACGCCACTTTCCCCATCCACACGATGGGGCAAAAGATACTGAATGGGGGGGAAAGCTTATGTCGCACTTTAAAGACGAACAAAACGGTTTAATAGGTGATGAGCTTTCGTGGGGCCAGACCCATTTCCCGGAACAGAGCTGCTGTTTGAGGTAGTATAAACAGGCCCTCTTCCTGGAGTTGGGACTAGAACCCAGACGCCCTGGCGGCCGTGCCCGCCTGCGCGAACCACTAGCCGCACGTCCTAGCCTGCCGCCCGGCACTGAAATGAAACGTGTGTTCCTAAGAGACGGAGACATCGACTTCTCTCCTGTTTTAATTAGGGCATGTGCTGTAACCTAGAGCAAGGGCTGGGGTAGAATCTCAAGGGAGTGGCGGGGGACCTTAGGAGAATGAAGTCAGACAGCTGGGAACTGGTTGGGCTGTACTTTCCCAGTGAGAAACGATTCCATGCTGCCCTCATGTAGGATCTGTGCAAATTCCAGCTGTGAGCCAGGAGCCGAGTAATTAGCGAGGGGGGAGCGGCTCTGGATGTGATGGGCAGGCAGAGTCAGGAGGTTGGCTGGGCGCAGAGACAATAGGGAGAGGAAGGCCGATGGGGCTTAGGGTGTGAGCCTGCGATTTAGGAGACGTCTCAGGCAGGCTCAGATCCTCCTGCCAGCAACTTCCTGGCGCTGGGCAAGTCGCCGAGGACATGTCCGCACTGGGGAGTAATTTCGAAATAACCAGGCGAACACCCACACGACCAGGCCTGTTATTTCGAAATAACAGCGCCTGCTTGCGAAGGGGTGCGGCTACAAAGCAGCGTTATTCCGGAATAACAATGCGAGCGTCTACACAGCAATTCCATTATTTCGGAATAAATTCCGACTTCTGTAAACCTCATTCCACGAGGAACAACACCTCTTCCGAAATAGCTATTTCGGAATAGCAGTAATGTGAGGGGGGTGTCTACACAGCAAAGTTATTTCGGAATAACGGCCCTTATTCCGAAATAACTATGCGAGAGTCAACACGGCCATTCCGTTACTTCAAAATAATTTCGAAATAACGGACGGCTTATTCCGACTTCCGCAAGCCTCATTCTATGAAGAATAGCGCCTATTTTGAATGAGCTATTTTGCAATAAGGCATATGTAGACGCTCCACGGATGCTGTTTTGAAATATCCCTTCACTGGGGCCATGCTTAGTTATTCCTCCTGTGGCTTTAAATCGAGATAGAACATCTACATCAGGGGAGCCTGCCAGACTAATTTGGAGGCTTCCCTGAAGTGTAGATGTGCTATTTCAAAATAACTATTCCAGAATAGCTTATTCCAAAATAACTATGCAGTATAGATGTAGCCTGGATGCTCCACAGCTGTTATTTTGAAATAGCTCTTCCACAGGGCCATTCAAAGTAATTACTCCCCAGTGCCTCTTGGGGCTTTAAATCGAGTTAGGACATCCACATTAGGGGAGCCTGCCTCGGGCTAATTTTGAGGCTTCTCTGTAGTATAGACGTGCTATTTCGAAGTATTTCTTCCGGAACAGCTTATTCAAAACAAGTGATAGAAATGTAGCCGTGTTAGTCTGGGGTAGCTGAAGCAAAATGCAGGACAATGTAGCACTTTAAAGACTAACAAGATGGTTTATTAGATGATGAGCTTTCGTGGGCCAGACCCACTTCCTCAGATCACCTTTTTATTCAAAACAAGTGTACCATGTAGACATACCCCTCAGGAATAAGCTTATTTCGAAATAGTTATTTCGGGAGTTATTATTTTAGAATAAATGATTTTGAAATAACCTGGTAGTGTAGACATAGCCTGAGAGTATGACTATGCTGCAGCGGAAATCCACAGCTGGCCTGTGTCGGGTGACTCAGGCTCAGGGGCTGTTTAAGTGTGGGGTAGAGGCCACATCTGGAGGATTGCATCCAATTCTGGGCCCCTTGCTATGGAAAGGATGTGGACGCATTGGAGAGAGTCCAGCAGGGGGCAACCAAAATGATGAGGGGGCTGGAGCACATGATGTAGGAGCAGGGCTCGCCAAACCGTGGCAAGCCCCGCTCGCCAGCCACACTGTCCGGCGATCTGCGCATGCGCAGATCCCGGCTCTTCCGGGTTGTAATCTACTCGCCACGGGCGAGTAGATTGCATAGTTTGTCGAGCCCTGCCTATGAGGGATTTGAGCTTTTTTGTCTGCAGAAGAGAAGAGTGAGGGGGGATTTGATAGCAGCCTTCAACCTCATGAAGGGCGGTTCCAAAAAGGATGGAGAGAGGTTGTTTTCAGTGGAGGCAGATGACAGAATGAGGAGCAAAGATCTCAAGTCATAGTGGGAGGTCTAAGTTGAATATTAGGAAAAGCTATTTCACTAGGGCTGTGTCTAGACTGGCCAGTTTTTCCGGAAAACCAGCTGCTTTTCCAGAAACACTTGCCAGCTGTCTGCACTGGCCGCTTGAATTTCCGCAAAAGCACTGACTTCCTACTGTCAGAAATCAGTGCTTCTTGCGGAAATACTATTCTGCTCCCGTTCGGGCAAAAGTCCTTTTGTGCAAAACTTTTGCGCAGGCCAGTGTAGACAGCTCAGATTTGTTTTCCGCAAAAAAGCCCCGATCGCGAAAATGGCGGTCGGGGCTTTTTTGCGGAAAACCACGTATAGATCGGCCACTGGCGCTTTTCCGCAAAAAGTGCTTTTGTGGAAAAGCATCTGTGCCAATCTAGACGCTCTTTTCCAAAAATGCATTTAACAGAAAACTTTTCTGTTAAAAGTATTTCCAGAAAATCATGCCAGTGTAGACACAGCCTAGGAGTGTGGGGAAGTACTGGGCTGGGTTCCCTAGGGAGAGGGTGGAATCTCCATCCCTAGAGGTTTTCAAGTCCCGGCTTGACAAAGCCCTGGCTGGGATGAGTTAGTTGGGTTGGTCTTGCTTTGGGCAGGGAGTTGGACTTGGTGACTCCCGAGGTCTCTTCCAGCCCTATGTTTCTATGTTCAGGCTCAGACCCTGGGAGGCAGGAGGGACCCAGAGCTCCAGCTGTAGCTGACATCCTGGCTACGTCTACACTGGCATGATTTTCCAGAAATGCTTTTAACAGAAAAGTTTTCTGTTAAAAGCATTTTTGGAAAAGAGCGTCTAGATTGGCACGGACGCTTTTCCACAAAAGCACGTTTTGCAGAAAAGCGTCCGTGCCAATCTAGACACGGTTTTGTGCAAAAAAGCCCCAATCGCCATTTTCGTGATCAGGGCTTTTTTGCGGAAAACAAATCTGAGCTGTCTACATTGGCCCTTTTGCACAAAAGTTTTGCGCAAAAGGACTTTTGCCTGAACGGGAGCAGCATAGTATTTCCGCAAGAAGCACCGATTTCTTACAGTAGGAAGTCAGTGCTTTTGCAGAAATTCAAGCGGCCAGTGTAGACAGCTGGCAAGTTTTTCCGGAAAAGCGGCTGATTTTCTGGAAAAACTGGCCAGTCTAGACACAGCCCCTAAGTCTATCCTAAAGGTACATCTACACTGCATATCCCACCTGTAGGGGTGCGTACTCCCCACCATGCCTCAGTGACTCACTGCCAGTCTTCATCTAGCCCATCTCTGGGCAAGCTGCAGTCTGCACAGGCTGCTCATCACTGGCACAGAGTGTAGATTTGCTACCCCGCTTCCCAGGGCTGCCACCCTCCAAGCCCCAGGCCTTGCTCCCCCAGTCCTGTTCTTGCTCCTCGGAGCCGCCGGCTTCCTCAGCTAGCAGCTCCTTACTGCTCTCTCCCCTCAGCAGGGCACTGTTCTTCTTTATAGAGCCCCCCGCTGGGCCCTCATTAGCCCTAACGACCTCAGCTGGGTCTTTTCTTTCAGCCCCCTGCTCTGGGCCTGGGTTTTGCCCCTAAAGGGCTAGTGCAGGGCATGCATCCTGTCACACGCCCTCCCTCTCGGACAGGGCTTCCCCTCCCCGGCTGGCCCCCATTTCCGGGTCTTGGGTGTACTTTCCCTCTGGCCTGGGTTTGTGGTTGCTGCCTGGGTTTGTGGTTGCTGCTATTCCCCCTGCCCCGTGCAAACCTTCTGGCTCAGGTTTGCGGCTTTGCCGCTTGAGCTGCGTCCACACTGCAAAAGGGCAGGGCTTGGACCCAACCCGCAGCAGGAATTAGGCTCAGACCTGCCCCCTTGATGGACCAGATCCCGACGGCTTCTTAACCCAAGTCAGACTGATTTGTGTGTCCACAGATAGGGGCTTGGGCTCAAACCTGAGTCTGAACCCAGCTTCACAATGCAGTGTAGACACAGAGATCTAGCTCCTGAAAGACATTTGCATGCTTAATTTGCATTGATTTCAATGGGAGTTAGCTGCATATGTAACTCTGCAGAGCAGGGCTTTGGTGTCACCGTGCCTCAGTTTCCCATCCGTACAATGAGGTCCTCTCATACCATGGTGATGGGAGTCAGATGGGTAGACAGAATCCCTCGGGGTGCTTCTGTCCTTTCCAGCTCCCCTCCACTCCTGTATCCTGCTGATTTGTTATTGTAGGGTCTCCTGAGCAGGCCTGCTCATGTGGGTTTGTTGGTATAGGACCGGTGAGTGCTGAGAACGCAGGCTCTGCCCATGAGGTGACGGTCCAGGGAAGGCAGCTAACGCTCTCCTATCCCTGGAGCACCATGGGGGTGCAGCGATGTTTCGGGGGTGGGTTGGCTGTGGGGGTTTACAGACCTCATTGAGTCAAACCTTCTCGCCCTTCTATCTGACTGCTGCTCCCAGCCAGAGACGAGAAGTTCAGTAAGGGGTACGGTGCAATTCTCCGCCCCTGTGGCTTCACACTGGACTCCCAATTCCAATACTTCCTGCCCCAGTGCCCCATTAAAGCAAGGGAGCAGGGATAGTAATTCAAGCAGGGGCGACTTGCAGCTAGGGGTGTAAAATCCTGTTTAAAATATTAACTGGTTAAACTACAAGATTAATCGGCCTGGTGCTGTTCTGGCTGGGCCAGGCGCCGGTTAACCAGTTGCCGGTTAACCGGTTATCCCGGTAAGCATGCCAGTAAGACAATGCTTACCAGGTAACTGGTTAACTGGTTACCCCTTCGTATCCCTCCGGGGAGACAGCATTCCTGGGTTCTCGTCTCTGCTCAGGAAGAGAGTGGTCCCTAGTGGTTAGAGCAGGAGAAATGGGCTGCTTTCTGCTTCCAGCTTTGGAGAGAGGAGCATGATCTGGCATGAGGGCCAGGGCTGGGGAGCCAGGACTCCTGCCCTGAGTCTCTGCAAGCTATTGGGTGGGACGGCACCTGCTTTCATTTCCCCACCTGTAACCATCTCTCCTAACACCCCACCGTGGAGGATGGGAGGCTCCCTGGTGCTTGGAGACATTCCCAGGGCAAGCATGAGGTCACGTTGCAATGCTGTGTCCCTGAGGCTGGGTACCACAGGGACGTAGCAGAGGCAGAGGCTGGCTAGCAGGGCAGGAGCCGCCGGTCTCCATCAATGTTGCATGCTCAGGCCAGGCTGCCACCAGGGAAGCAAGAAGCAGCGTATTCCTGGCTGGTTCCCAACCCCCCTGGGGGCTTTATTTAAAGGAAGCCATTGATTCCCCCCCCCCCCTCTTTCTCTCCGGCTGGCAGTCAGTCAGTCAGTGACAGTCACAAGCTAGTAGTCAATGACCCACAATTCCCTGCGCCTGATTCCCTGGAGCGGGGGGAGGGGGGGGGGCTTTTCTGCAAGGGAAGCATTGATTTTTGGATTTGGCAAAATTAGCTCCTCTTTTTGCACTCCCCCATCCCCTCGCAGCCCTTGTTTACTGTCTGTGCACAGGGAGGGCGAAATTCTCTATGGATGCAAGTCCCTGGAAGTCAGTTTGTGCTCACACCATGGGTCTGGCAGCGGCCTGATATATTTACAGTACCCTGAAAGGAGCCAGCAGTGAAAATCAGGCCCAGCTGAGTGTTGGTGTCTGCAGAGATTTTGCTTCTCAGTCTCTTTAAAACCCAACTTGGTCATCTTGCCTTGAAATGCCAGTTTGGCTGCTGGTTTGGTATGAGAGTTACCTTCTTGCCGGAGTCCCGGGCTAGGCTGCCTTCCGCTGGGTTGCCCAAGACAGATCAGGCCCTTTGGACCCAGGTATATGCAGTGGCTCTTGTTTAGCTTGGGGAGAGTTCCTGTTTTATCGGAGATGCTTAAGGGAAGGTCTTGGTCATTGTTCTCTGTCAGCTGGATGCTTCTGTGGCCACCCGAGAGATTCCAATGCCACCCCGCTGATTAGCAGAGCACTCACAGTCAGGTTTTGTTTCTATGGGTGGTGCCCATTCGCACGTGCCTTGGTGCACATAAAAATTTATTCTGCACCTGGATGGAAAAGATTGGAGGGAACATTAGTCTTGGCTGTCCCCGGCGTTTGCTCCCCTCCGGGGCTGGGGAAGTTCCCCCAGATGTGGGTCTTTTAAGACTTGGTGCTGAGCCCAGTGGAGAAAGGAGTCAGAATCACAGAAGACTTGGATTGGAGACGGCCTCAGGAGGTCAGCTAGTCCTGCCCCCTGTCCAGTTGCCATTGGGTTTTGGGGGGGCGTGGAGAGAGCAGGGGAGGTGGCCTTGAAGGACAGCGGGTCGTGTAGGGGGAGCAGGAGCAGAGAAAATGGAGGGGAAAGAGCTGAGAGAGCACAGTTCACCCGCCCCCCCCAAAGCTCCCACTGGGTGCATGGGGCAGCCACAGAGAGCAGACCTGGCCATCTGGGCGTGGAGGTCTGGGCCCCTGTGTCTGCTCCCCTGCCCCACAGTGGGGATGGGGGAGGGAATTCTGTCTGGGGAGCGCCCCCCCCAGCACAAGTGTCACCATCGTGCCAGGGGCAGGGCAGCCCAACCCTCCCCGACAGGAAGGAGAAAGGTTTCATCCTGTTGACTCTCCCGGCCCTGGTGGGGGGGTGCCGGTTGCCCTGCACCCACCGTGTCCACAGAGGATCCTACCGATCCGCCTGGCCTTCCCCATTGCCATGGCAACCCTGCCGGGCCATTGAGCTCCGCTGTCCGGAGGCCGGGCAGGGCCGTGTGCTGCCCCCGAGCCCCCACACAACTGGCACTGAGAGAGGACTGGTCCTTCTAGGCCAATCGTAGCCGTTCGGCCACCCCTCGGGGGCTGGAGCTGGCCCACTGGGATTGGGGCACCTAAGTCACTTAGGCATCTTGGGAGCCCAGCCTGGAACTTTAGGGCCAAACCCCCCTCTCGGTCACACCTACGAAAGGGGGAACTCAATGACCTTACGCTTGGGAAGATGAAGGAGCCATTTGGCCCTTCATTTCTGACAGCCCCTCTCAAACAAACTGCTGTCGGGGCCAGTTATTATCGCAGGTGTTAGAACAGGTACATAAAAGCCCTGACTCAGAGCAGGGCCCGTCGTGTCCAGTGCTGCCCATACATGTCCCTGCCCAAAGTCTAGCCAGCCAAGTGAAGGGTTATTTTGCAGAGGGGGAACTGAGGCACAGGGAGAGGACGTGACTCATCTGGGGAGCCGTGTCGGAGCTGCAATCCAGCCCTGCTCTCCCAGTTCTATTCCAGCCCCGTCACCACAAGGCCACGTGCCTCCTGCTGCTTATAGATGAAAGGTGTTTAGTCCAACTCCCACGGACTTCACTAGGAGCTGGGCTGATCCAGCTTTCAGGCCTGACCCTCAGCTCCCTGGCTTCTAAGAACATTCTCTGCCACCAGGCCCCTGTCTCATGCCTGCCAGTGCTTTAGGGTCCAGCATCTCCTCCCTCATCTCCTGCCTACGCTGCCAGCCTCCACAGTGCTGCCTCCCCCCAGCTCCAGGGTTCCCTGTAAGCAGTACTCTTGTGCAGCCACTCGGGAGAGATTCCAGTGCCACCCAGCTGATCAGCACAGCGCTCAGCTAGGTTTTTGTGTCTACTGGTGGTGCACATCCGCACCTGCCTTGGTGCACATAACATTATTCTGCACCATGATGGAAAAGATTAGAGAGCACATTGCCCAGCTCCTGCCAAACTCGGGGCGGGGGGAAGGGGGAGTTATAGATGGTCAGCAACTAGAAAAAAAGTCAGGCCTTTAATTTCTGCCCATCCAGCCATCTTGTGCATTTCCTGCTGCGGACACCAGGTGACATGGCTAAGGGGTTGTTCTGAAGACAGGTGGGGAGTAGGTGAGGAAGCCGCGGGGAGCAAGAAGGGACGAGGGAGTGAGGCTTGGATTGTGATTGACTCTTCACGAGAACAACACACAAAGTGGGGATGGGGAGAGAGAAAGGAAAGTCTCTGCAAAGGGCTTTGAGATGGTCTGATGAAAGGCATCCCTGGAAACAAAATACTGTCCACTGGACACTGCCATTCTAGGGAGCAGATGGGGCCGGTTGCTGCGGGTGGATGTGATGCAAGGTTAGGAGGAGACCGATCCAGAGGACACTTCTGTCGTCCTGTTGTTGCTAATGAGACCTAGGGTCTGCCGGGAGCATCACCCCGTCCACCCCAGATCCAGACTCCTCCCCATCAATGTCTGAGGGTGCTCATCTTGTGTCGGGCCATGTCTTGGATGGGCTTTTATGGGCCAAGGCAGGAGACACACCCCGTCCCCGCCATACACACAACGTGGCTAGTTGGTGCCTCTTTGGCTTTGAAAGGAGCGTCTGGCAGCAAGGCGCTTAGTGCACCAGTGCTGGGGTAACAGCCACCTCTGTGTGCGACAGCAGCTGGGCTTGTTTGAATCAGGCACTTCCGGGGCTGGCTGAAGGCATCATAGCTCTAGGCCCCAGCTCCTGCCGTGGCTGAAAGGGAGCAGGAGTGTGGAAAAGCTGGAAAAGGTGACTGATGCCTACCTGAGTCTGCAGCCAGCCTGAAACAGTAGCTCCAAGAGCTGCCCCATTCAGCTGAACTCTGAAACCTGCTGCAGCCTCCAAGAGGGGGCAGGACCCTGGCATGGGGACTGGGCTATGGGGGCACTGTGGGGCAGTGTGTATAGGGCGCTGGCTTCCTTTCATTTGGCCTGGGCCACGGGGAGTTCAGTGGGACACTTGGGTTATAACTGACGGAGTAGAGGCTTAACCTGTGGAACTCCTTGCCAGAGGATGTTGTGAAGGCCAGGATTTTAACAGGGTTCACAAAAGAGCTAGCTAAATTCACAGAGGTTAGGTCTATCAATGGCTGTTAGCCCAGAGGGTAGGAATGGTGTCCCTAGCCTCCGTTTGTCAGGGCTGGGAACAAGTAACGGGAGGGATCACTTAATGATTCCCTGTTGTGTTCACTCCCTCTGGGGCATCTGGCATTGACCACTGTCGGCAGACAGGAGACTGGGCTAGATGGGAATTTGCTCTGACCCTGTATGGCTGTTCTTATGTTCTGGATCGGAACCAGCTAAGCCAGGTCTCTGGTTTCTACCCTGTCACCTGCTGAAGGAGGCCAGGCCCCTTTCAAGCCCCCTGGAGTTGCTGAACACACCCCGCTCCCCCTGCAAATGCCATGGGTGGCGGCTGGAAGCCCGGCCCGGCGAGGGTTAATGTGAAATAGGCTGTTGTTTGCAGACCGCGCTGCTTGGATCTGATCAATATTTTCTATCAGCGTGCAGCCCCAGACGAGGAGCCAGGCGGGGGGCCGGGGGCTTGTTGGGGACGGGAGGGGCAGGGAATGGAAGGACCTGGGGGGAGGGGAAGGCAGGGCTTTCACGTTCGTAACCGCAAGGCAGACACATAGATGGCTGTACGCCGCGGTGCCACTCGGGGAGAGACGCGTCTGTGCAGCTGCCCTGGGGGGCAGGTGGGGCGGGAGGCTGGGGCGAGGGGGGGCATGCTGCCCCCTCTGCCCTGGTGCCTCTGGGTCACTGGTGCGCCAGGGCGGAGAGGGCTGCGGGCAGGGCTCGGGTTGAGTGTCCCACCAAGTGCCCAGGGCTGCCATGGCCAGGCCTTCGCGGGGCAGCAGGTTTGGGTCTCAGGGTGGGGAGCGGATGGTGCCGAATGGAGTCAGGGCCGGCCCACAACGTTTTGGCATCTGAGGCAGGGGGCTCAACTGACGCCCCCTGCCCCCTCGCTTGGGCCGAAACGTAGAAAGGTCTCAGTTCTCTGGGTCCTGGTGGCCCCCTCCCCACCCACACACCCACAGTCTGGCACCTGAGGCGGCCGCCTCAGCTCGCCTCATGGTAAGGCCAGTCCTGAGTGGAGTCGGTGAGGGGGTGAGGGGAGGCGACAAGAGGTTCCCCCCCAGCTCTGTCACTGGCCCTCAATCCCCACCTGCAGCCCCTCTTGCTAGTCCAGACCTAGAATCCCCCTCAGGCCCACACACTCCTGTCAGTGGCCACCCTTAGCACCCCCGCTCTCCCCACATGCAGCTCTGCCCCGCCCCCCACTCCCAACTCACAGCCCCCCGCTCTCCCAGCACCGGGCTCCCCACATGCAGCTCCGCCCCGCCCCTCACTCCCCACATGCAGCCCCCTGCTCTGCCAGCCCTGGATTCCCTACATGCAGCTCCGCCCCGCCCCTCACTCCCAACCCACAGCCCCCTGCTCTCCCAGCCCTGGGCTCCCCACATGCTTCTCTGCCCCGCCCCTCACTCCTGACCTGTAACCTTCCCGCTCCCCTCATGCCCTGGGCCTGGCCGGGCAGGTTGGGCACTAACGGGGGATTTTGGATTCTCACCAGTCGTTCACCCACAACCAGATCCTGAGGCCTGGCTGCTCCGTGAGGGTTTAGTCTTTGTGCAGACAGCGGAGCAGCCGGGCAAAGGGCCCCCCTGGCCGCAGCTGGAATCCAGGGGTGGCTCAGAGGGCCCCACTGCCCTGGCTAGCCCAGCGGGTTCGTTCCCGGGGGGGTGCCCGGCAGGTGGGATCAGAGCTCACGCTGTTTGGGGCATAAAGTCCCCGCTGATGGAGTCAGGTGATTTTCTGTTGCTTTTGTCTAAAAATCCCCAAAGTCAGTTGCTCGCCCGCACAGCTGCGGAGAGAAGCTGGAAGGCGGAATAGTGAGGACTCCCAGGCTATGTCTAGACTGCAGGCTTCTTTCGAAAGAGCCTCTTTCGAAAGATCGCGTCTAGACAGCAGGCGGATCTTTCGATAGAGGAAATCCGCTTTTTCGAAAGAGAGCACCCAGCGAGTCTGGATGCTCTCTTTCGAAGACGGCCTCTTTACATTGAAGAACGCCTTCTTTCGAAAGAGGAACTTTCGAAGGAAGGCGTTCTTCCTCGTGAAACGAGGTTTACCGCCATCGAAAGAAAAGCCGCGTTCTTTCGAAATAATTTTGAAAGAACGCGGCTTGAGTCTGGACGCAGGGGAAGTTCTTTCGAAAAAAGGCTACTTTTTTCGAAAGAACCCCTGAGTCTGGACACGGCCCCAAAGACCAACCGGAAGAAGCTCAAGCCTGTGGCTGGCGTAAAATCGCGCGGCTCTTCCGCCTAGCGGACCGTTTTGCCGCGCTCGGCGTTGGGACTGGAGCAGGATCTGTCTGCACATGCCTGGTTCACAGGGCCGCCTGCGGGCGCCTCTGCCCGGGCACGCCCGCCGGCCCAGCAGCTTTCTCAGCCTGCTGCTCGGTCTCTGCTCCGCCGCCTGCTTTCCGCCCCAGCAGAGCAAACCCTGCCGCGCCGCTGCAGCACCAGCTCCCTTCCGTGGCCGGCTTTGGGAAGGGGAAGTTCACCTCAAGGCAAAGCTTCCAGCCCCTCAGCTAGTCCTTTGGGCCTTCATTATCCTCTCAGCCGCCCGGCCCGTGCTTCCCGGCCCAGCTGCAGCCTCCCTCTGTTGTTCACCCGCAGGCAATGACAGACTGGCCTTTTTACCCTCTACTGACTGAGTTCTGGGCTTCCGGTGCGCCGGTCCCTCAGTCCCTGTAACCCAGCCACAGGAGCGGCTGCGCCCAGCCCCGGCAGCCAGCCTTGGAACAGCCCTGCTTTCCACACGGTGCCATTCCCAGCTCCACTTCAAACTTGGGCAAGTCCCTTGGCTGCCCCGTGCCTCAGTTTCCCCATCTGCAGAAGTCGGGGGAGGGGTCACTCTGTCCCACCTCCCCCGAAGGGCTGGGAAGATCAGGCCACTAACGATCGCTCAGATCCGAGGGTAAAGGAGACGCGTGGCAGACAAAAGCGACAGCTGCCCTGTCCCCCTCTGCGTCCATCAGACGCTTGCCTGATGTCCCCTAGTGCTGGACAGGGGTGTCGTAAGCGCTCAGCTGGCCTTGCTGGGCCTTATCTGGTTCCTATCGATTCCAGAGCGTGGCCCAGAAAGCGCGAGGCTGAACATCACTGCCCAGGACTCCCATCATAGCTCTGCCTGCCACCCAGCTAGGGCGTGAGGCCGAATACAGCAGCATTTAACTGTCTTCAGCCCCTGCCAGCTTCCTGCCCCTCCATGGGGCTCCCGTGGACCATCCCAGCCATCGTCCCCAATGCGCCTCGTGAAGTGCCCGCTGCAGTAGTACTGGCGGGCGGCCGCTTGGATGAGGCGTGAGCGAGATGAGGCGGCCGTTCATGTGCCTTGATGCCACCTCACGCGCCCTTTGCCGGACGCCGTTTTCGACACCCCGCCTAAAGCCAGGCGGCAGTTGGGTTGCTCCCCCGGGCGCGCCAGGAGGCTGCTAGGCCAAGTGTCAGGGAGAGCGTAGGGCTAGGCCTGGGGCGAGTAAATGTGATTGTTTAGGGCCCGGCTGTGCCTGTGCGGTATCGTCGCAGGTGGTGTCAAGAGCAAACGACACCAGCTTGGCACCGAGGGGCAGGGGGGCAGGGCTGGCCGACCTCAGGGAATCGGGGGCCTCTACTAACGGGGCATCTCTAACTTTTGTTTTATGGCAGTGCTCTCAGGCCTGGCGGGGCATCCCCACAGCCAGAAGGCCTCTGTCCATCTCAGGAGTATGGGCGATGGGCAGAAACCTGGTAATGTCACCGGCTCTTCAGCGTCTCAGCTCCCAACTGGGGGAGACCTGTTAGGCCCTGTGTATGAGCCCCCCCCCTTGTCCCTGCCCTAGACACCATCCACTTGGGCCCATTCAGTGACTGCCAGTTCGCCTGAGGTGTCGGGGAGGGGGAAATAGAAGAACCACCCACACAGCTGTCACTTACATAGACACCCACCCACTGGGAGTCAGCCGGACTCCTCCCCATGCAACCAGCTCATTGCTTGGTCTCTACTAGCACGGGGCTGTATGTGAACCATCGGCTTTGGGGTGAAAGGCTCTGCCTCCCATTTCTCATTAATAATAATTAGTATTATTAATTGTATTGTACTAGTACATGGGAGCCACAGACATGGACCAAGCCCCCATTGCACTAGCCTCTATACATTTATATTGTTATTAGGTGTATTACGGTAGCACCTAGGCGCCACAATCCCAGACCAGAATCCCGCTGTGCCAGGCACTGTACATTTGTATTGCTATTAGGTATATTACGGTAGCACCTAGGCGCCACAATCCTAGACCAGAATCCCTCTGTGCCAGGCACTGTACATTTGTATTGCTATTAGGTGTATTACGGTAGCATCCCAGTGCTGCATTCTTGGCCCAGTAGCCCCATGCACTAGGTGCTGTACAAACACAGCCCAACAAGAGACTGTAAATTCTGCGGAGTCGGAACTGTCTTTCTGTTCTGTTCATCCGGCAGCTCATGCATTGGGGTCCATTCTCCCAAGCACCCTGCTGGCTGCCAAGAAGATGGTGGGGCTCTTAAAGCTGCAGCATCCATGGACTATTAAGGAAAATAAAAGATGTGTTTAAAAGGAACACGCGCGAGGCTTTTGCTACATGTAGTCAAATCCTGTCACATTAACTTTTGTTGGATTCCTCAGCCAGGATCCCACCTCCGTCAGGGTCTCTGGCATGAATTCTGGCTTTGCAAAACGTTTACTGTTGCAGTGGGGTTGAACGACCTGTCTATAGAAGGGGTGGCCTCTTTTTTTCTTCTACTTTGCCATGGCTCGTTTTGTGGCTCATCTCAGAAAGAGGTGCCGGGCCTGGTTCGCAGTCCCTCAGTTTCCTAAGCTCATTGGGTATGTCTACACTACCCCGCTAGTTCGAACTAGCGGGGGTAATGTAGTCATCCGCAGTTGCAAATGAAGCCCGGGATTTGAATTTCCCGGGCTTCATTTGCATGAAGCCGGCCGGCGCCATTTTTAAATGCCGGCTAGTTCGAACCCCGTGCCGCGCGGCTACACGCGGCACGGAGTAGCTAGTTCGGATTAGGCTTCCTAATCCGAACTAGCTGTATTCCTCGTTCCATTGTTTCCTAGCTTGACCCTTCCCACATCCAGTGGAAAACTACCAGCAGATCAGGATGGGGACCCTGTACCAGGTGACCTAAGCACTGCCCAGCATGAAGGGAGATTAGCATCTTCAAAGTCCCACTGTCCTTCCTAATGGCCCATCCAGGCTGACTGCCTCCTGTCTGGACGGCGTTCCCCAGATACAATCATGTGTATAATTGATACCTAGTCCATGTCCCTAACTTTAGATACAGCAGAGACAGATGCTGACAAATAGGATAATCACATTCAGCAAATCAGAACCTGTCCAGCGATGTCTCACATGACCCGTCTTGCAAGGAAGGTATCTTAGTTACGCCACATTCCTATGGTCCCATTTCTATGAAGAATAGGGGGCGGAATGTCACAGAAAGGATCTGACCTCTGCTTATGAAGCAGCTGGTACTGGTCCGTAGGGGAGGTAGGGCAGGAGGCTCGCTGGACCTTGGTTCTGATCATAACGGGCCATCCCTCTGAGCCATAAGGTCGGTCTTGTTAAGGAATCCTGGATCAGGAGAGTTAAATGGGCCAGAGGAAACTTCCCGGGGGCGGGCTATCCCTTTGCTGCAGGTTTCTGAGCAGCTGGATGAGCGTCTGTGCTGCTCCAGCCAGGCAAGCCCCCCCACTCCCGGCTGGGCTTGTGGCTGAGGGTCTGGAGTGGGGTCAGGACTCCTAGCAGTGTGTGGGATTCCAGTCTCTGGGGCTACTGGCTGGGCTCGCTCCCCCCCCCCCCGCCCAGCTCCGGCGCCTCTGCGCAGTTCCCCGCCTCTCTGACAGCGTCTCCTCTTCTCTCCCTCTGCCGCAGCCTGCAAAAGGAAAGAGCAAGAGCAAAGCAAAGCCGACCGAAACCACGTCCCTAAGCGGCACCGGCTGGTCTTCACGGACATCCAGCGCCGCACGCTCCACGCCATCTTCCACGAGAACCAGCGGCCTTCCAAGGACCTGCAGGTCACCATCGCCCAGCAGCTGGGCCTGGAGCTCTCCACCGTCAGTAACTTCTTCATGAACGCGCGGCGCCGCAGCCTGGACAAGTGGATGGAGGAGGGGCGCCCCCCCTCCTCGGGCGCCCACGCCCCCAGCGCCGCCTCCGCCGTCACTTGCACCAAAGCATGATGGGAAGCCGGGGCGCCGGACGGGGGGGCGCCGTGCCCGGCTGTCGACGGGGCGGGGACTTTTTGGGTGGTGATTGGCTTTCGTGTCTTCTCTGCGGTCGCTTCTGTGCCCTTCCCCCGCCTCAGTCCTTTCGGCTGGTGCAATAGAACCCACCTGCCCGGATCCTGAATCGGCTTCTCTGCATTGAGTGGGGCTCCCTGATCCACCCCAGGTGGGGGTCTGGCCCCCCCGACGCCAATGGAGCGATGCCGATTGACCCAGGTGAGCTCCTCAGCTGGGGTGCATGGGGGCACCCTGATTGGCACCGGCGGGGTGCGCCCCCTTCCCTGCCTCCAATAACTGCCTGGGAGGCAGGGGAAGCACATGGCTGAGGATCCAGGTGCCTGGTGGAGGCTGCAGCTCTTTGAAAAGCATCCGTGTGCCCCTGATGCTGGAGCCCGTTCATCGTTGTGACTGGTGTTTTGGAAGGCAGCGCTGCCTAGGAGTGAGAAGCAGAGCCAGGACTCCTGGGTCCTAAGTGTGTCTGGGAAAGGGGTACGGTAGGAGTGGTGGCTGGGAGCCAGGATTCCTGGGTTTGGGTCTTGGCGGGACGAGGGGAGTGAGGTCTTGTGGTTAGAGCAAGAGCCTAGCAGCCAAGACTCCTGGGTTCTGCCCTTGGCTCTGGGAGAGGCAATGCAGTCTAATGGTTAGCGTAGCTGAGCGGGAGCCAGGACTCCTGGGTTCTGCATGCAGCTCTGACAAGGTTTCTAGTAATAGCGCTACGAAATGATGAGTCCAGCCTCCTGGGTTCTGTTCCTACCACTGACTTGCTGCACAACTTTGGGGTAGCTCACGTCCCGGTCCCGTGCCTCAGTTTCCCCAGCTGTAAGGGCCTACTTTCCTGGCTACTGAATGGAGACGCTGCCCGTCAAAGTCTCTGAGAGGAAAGGTGAGCAGGAGACAGACAACCCCTGTCCCCCAGGGTATGACAAGGCAGATTGGGGTGGAGATTTGTGGGGCAGAGGTCCCTGGGGAAAAGGGAGTTGCCCCCCCTACCCCGTCTGGCTCCCCCTCTGTTGCTGACTGGCGGGAAAATCAATCAAGCAAATTATCTCGGGCAGCATAATTAAGGGTTTATCTACAGGTCACGTACTCTAGGGAATCCGCTTTACATTCCTGCTCTGCCTTAATCCGGATTCATTTTCCTGTGTGGACAAACCTGCCCCTTCTTCGGGCCTGAGTCTCCAGACTGTGGGCCTGATTCTCCGGGAGCCGGGTGCCCAGCACCTTGCGCCGCTGTGTGCACGGGTGCAGCCCACTCAGTGCCCTGCCGTGCTCGGAGGCCGCCCGCTGGGCTGGGTCAGGGGCTGGGGGACCCAGGGCGTGGTGCTGAGCCCTGGGGGGGCTGTAGAGCTTCTCTGCTCCCTTGTGCACGGGGGATGGCTGGCAGCCCAGTGCGCTGCTCCCAGAGGTCCCCTCCCATATGGGCAGCCCGCAGCATCAGCCAACCGCCAGCTAGGCTCTGTGAGCTGAGGCCCAGAGCCTCACAGGCGGGTAGGCACCTAACTCCCCTTGGTTTTCCAAGGGGAGTTAGGCACCAGGTTGCCTTCCAGGATCCGGGCTTTGAAAGCACGAGACCCGGCTTGGAACAGCGCTCACCCATGCTGGCTTTGCACTGCGGCTGTGACCGCAGGGGTGCGGAGTGATGGGGAAACCGAGGCGGGGAGCCTCCTCGCGGCCGGGATGCTTAGAAGATCCTTTAATTTCTTCCATCCCATGACACTTCCAGGGGTGCCCCCAAGGGGGCTTCTGGGCCCGTAGGAGGGTCCTGGCCTAAGGGGACTGGTGCACTGGAGAGGCCTGGGCATGCGGAGAAACCAAACCCATCCTGAAAGCTCCCCAGCAACCCTAGGTCCAGAGCCTGCGAGGAGCTGAGCTGCAGCACCCATGGGTGCCAAGGGGGGCTCTGGGCTTGTGGGGCGCTGTTAGGACTGGGCCGGGATGGAGTTTCCCATGGCGAGGAGCCTGGAATATTCCCCCAGCCCTGCCAAGGGAGGGTGCGTTAAGGACGCCCCCTCCTCCCTGCCCCGCGAGCTCCCGGCCCGAGTGTCCCGCTACGGCTGGGAGGCGCACGGACAGACCAGAGAGCCAGCTCCGAGCCCTCCGTTGGGAGCAGCACCCCAGGGTGCAGGCAGAGGGACCTGGGCAGGTTTGAAGGGGGATAAAAAGGGGACAGCGGAGCGGAGCTCTTAGCAGCCGCCGTCCCAAAGGGCTCCGCAGCTCAGCTCCCTGTCGGTTCCCCGGGGCAGGCCGTGCCCAGAGCTTGGGCAGTGGCGGGGGGAACGCTGGCACCACCCCGCCCTGCCAGGTACTTCCCATGGTCCCCCCGATCTTTCTGCTCCCTGCCAGGCTGGCCGGCCCAATGGGCAAGGCCGGGGATGGCAGGTGTGGAGCGAGGGCAGAGGCCCCTCAGACTCATCCCGCCTGGGTCTCAGACTGCAGAGTGGACGGTAATGTGGGTGCGACCGCGTCGGAGGCGGCCATCTGGGACTCGCAGCTGGGGTTTGAATAGGCAGGAAGCGTCCGGCCCAGGAGCCTCTGGTTCTGTGTTCGGCAAAGCTCAAGGAGAGTCGGGGAGCAGCCGCTAGCAGCGTCGACGCCTGCCCACGGCTTCGTAAGGTGCCCGTCACCGTGGCGTCTGTGGACAAGCCATCTCTCGCAAAGCCTCTCTGAAAAGAGCAGGATCCCCTGGCCGGGAGAGCACCTGGGGCCGTCAAAAGCCACGCTCCCTGGAAGCGGCCAAGACCCGCCGGGGGCTCGTAACCGTGGCTGGAACCGGCATCGCTGCAGCCGATCCGTGGGTGCGAGTCCCGTGTTGCCCCGGCTAGATAGCTGTATGAGGGGGTGGCAGCCGGTGCAGATTTCCCTGGGCCCCCAGGCTTGGTGGGCAGGCGCGCTGCCTGCTTGTGCAAGGCACAGATGGGATTCAGGGCTTGTCTGTGCACACACACGCGTGTACCTAGGCTGCTGGGTGGACACATTCTGTCCAGTGAAACTTGGGTTAGGGGGCACATTGAGCAAACTAACCCGCGAGAGCAGGGTGGGGAACCTAAGGCCTGGGGGCCGGATGTGGCCCCGGGCTTGCCTGGATCCGGCCCCCAAGGCTCAGGGCTCCCCCCAGCATTGGGGAGCCCACGCTGGCGCTCCAGCTCCTCCACCATCCCCCTACAGGACGGGAGCACCCAAAATCTACCAGCCCCTCGGCTCGGGTGTGCAAGGGGAATATGGGGAGAGTCTCTCTCCTCAGCTGGGGGCCACGTCCGTGAGGCTTTGTTTCGGGGTTGGATTTTTGGTGTTGTTGCTTCTCACTTGTGTGTGGCCCCCGACTGATTTTTCTGTGGGTCGGGGCAGGGTTCCCTGTAAGCTGGGCGCTTGTGTGGCCGCCCGGAAGAGAGCCAGGGGCTGCCCAGCTGACTAGCAGAACGCCCACACTTGATCAGAGCCCGCCGCATATGCTTCTATTGGTGGTGCACATCTGCACATGCCTTGGCGCACGTGGCAAAATGTATCCCGCCCATGGACAGGAAAACGTAGCGGGAACACGGGTCAGTGGTCCCGGACCCAAGGAAGGTTCCCCACCCCTGCGGGATAGCCACGCCAGAGCGTCCACACACAAAGGTGCCCCGGTGTCAGCCAGCTGGATTAAAAAGCGCAGCGCGGATCCCAGGGCTTTGTAAAAGGGTGGCAGCGCTGGGGCTGAAACAAGCCCGCGAGAAGCAGCCTGCCCTTAATTAGCTCCACGAAGCCCTCCTGCGCGGCGCTGCCGGGGCTCGGTTTCTGTGGAGCGGGGCGGATCTCAAGCTGAGACGGCCACGGTCACAGATCGATCGCCACGTGGCGAGGCCGTAGGGTCTCCTCCATCTGCCCGCGGGGTGCTCGTACAGCCCAGAGCCCCCCTCCCCCCTCCAGAGGGATGCTCATTAGCCAGGTAAGACTCTGCCACATCCATCTTCTAAGCTAGGGCCCTGAGAAATCCACCCCTGGGGTCACCCGGGGAGTCTGTTGCACCGAAGGAAGGCTCTGACCTAGAAAGCTCTGCCCCAAATTCAGCATGAACACCTCAGCCGCGGCTGGCTTCCGCTCCTGTCCCCGCCCCAACTCGTCCCCTGGGTTATGTGTCGTGCGACTCTATTGTTGTGTCAAACGGCGGCGAATTTCTACCTCACTTTGTCTCTTGCACCAAAGGATACCAAAGATTTTTGCAAGGCGTCTCCGCGTGGGCGTGCGTGTGTCGAGAGCTATATTTCTAGATGTCTATTTTTTTGCATGGCTCGTCTCTCCAAGTGCTCTCTCGTGTTGGGCTGCCACCTGGCGTGGGACGGGAGCGGCCGTCCTCCCTGCAGAACTAGTGACGGGGCCCGGGGGACATGATAGCGGAGGCAGTGGCTCTGTGACGTTCCCCTCCCCCGGCCACGTCCCCCCGCTCTCTGGATGTGGCCGATGTAATGCACTTTAGTGAGACCCCTGTCACAGTGGTGAGGTGCCAGCTGTGGCCAACCCAGGGGGGCAAACCAGCGCTGTTCTGCTCCGGGGAGTGACCCGGCGTGAAAACGGGGGCAGCGCCAGATCGGTATTGATTGGGGCTCTGGCTTGATTGACAAAGCTGCTGTGCAAAAAGATCCAAAGATGATGTTTCCCCCTCATTTCAGCTGAACAAGAAACATTCTCGGGGCAAAGATGTTCCCCCACGAACTGCAAATTCCTCCTGGGCTCTGGGAATCCAACGGGGCTTGTTTCAAATTGTGAATCACGCCCGGTAACAAAACCCTTCACTGGCGAACAATTCTGCTCTGAGTCGCTCTGTTGTCTTCAGTGCACAGCATGCCTCTGTGTCATCCAACCGGCGCATGTTTTCCGGGCTGTACACCCACCTAGGACTTCCACCGGGGGCTCCTTCCAGTTCCTAGATCAGGGGGTGGGGGACCGAGTAAATAATGGGATCGACGATGCAGGAGTCAGGCTAAAACCTGGCTCCGTCCCCCATAGCTGGGCTTTCCTAAACTTGTGATGATAGTCACCATCCACCCAGGACGCCCCACCTGCTGATTTTACTTGTAGGCCCTACCTCTTGGTCTTGGGCAGGGGAATCATGTCCTCTGCGTAGGACTCTACTGGTGGCAGCATGGGGATAAAAGGAGGCAGGAAGCTCTCAATCAAGAATCCCCTTTATATTCACTGCAGCCCAGCCCTGCCGGTTCTCCACAGGGGGGAACGGGGAAGAATCTAACAGCAGCTCAGAGCATCCTGACTCAACCTTTGTGGCTCACCCACACCCCAGGTGAGCACGCTGCCTGTGTTCCTCCCCGTGCACAACGCAACCACGCTGGGATACCCGCTCGGCCCTTCCCACATTCTGATTACAGCCGGCTGCATGGATTTGTACAGAACATTGGGCTTGACGCGCCAGCACAGGCAGGCCTCTTTATGCCATTCTGGTAACGTACGGGCGGCCCCAAAGGTAGTAGCCCCCTGAGCAACCAGTCCTGTCCTTTCTATAAGCGGAGTGCCATGACCGTGTGTAAAAAGCAGTGCATTGCTATATCTCACTCGAATGTTTCTTCTTTGTTTGTTGACTGTGCTAACTAACCAAAGTCTCTTTGCCTGTAAACATTTTGAAGACATGTACATTTTATACCAAAGTTTTTTCTTGGATACCTCAGCCTGTACCTGTTTGTGTTGATATGTTACCCACAAAGTAAATGTCCTTTATTGAAAAGCCCTTGGCTCGGTCAATTTGCTTTCATGGGGGTTAGGAGCAGTGTTCTCGGTAAGTAATGCTCAGCTCAAATGCAGATTAGCAGAGCCCCCAAAGCAAAGCTTGTGTTTCTACTGGTGGTGCACATTCCTATATGCCTTGGTGCACATACAAATTTATTCTGCACGTCTGGAAAAGATTAGAGGGAATATTGAGTAGGAGTCCACCCTTTGGAGTGTATTTTAGAACTGCCTTGACCGCTGAGTGCGTCGATGGAGGGCCCTGCTCATAATTAGGCCTGATTCTCTTTTCCTGGTCTAGACACACATTTTGTACAATCTGTCGTCAATCAGGATTTAGGGTTTTCCTGACGGGCTCCTGACAGGTCCTCTCCGCCGTCCGTGCTGATTAACTTTCCGCTGTGTGCATGCGTGCGTGTGCGCCCCTGTCTAGCACGTTAACCGTGCGCAATTAGTCAACACGAAAGACTCCCGAGAGAGCCCCCAGAGGCCACACATCAGATAAGGATCGAAAGCCCCCACGTGGGTTTATTGCCAAACGCCGTACAATGACAGTTGTCAGCGAACAGACTCGCTGCTGTGCCACTGCACCGTATGTACGCCGTGGCAATGGACTAACGCCACACTCAGTGCTCTGGATTTGAGTGCCTCCCACGGTGGGTCGATCACCCTTTGGGGTGCACTTTTATACACAGGTCCAAACAAAGTTACACTTCAGTCCTGACACATCAGGTTGCCACCTTCTGTTACCTAGTTGCCCCGCAGAAGGGAGGTTTCTCATGCTGTCAACTTAGACCCGGTCCTGAAGCTAGGTGGGTATGTCTGTCATTGGTGGGCAGGTGTGTTGGTACCAAGATATTGCTTAACAAGGTGTTCTGTTACCACCCCTCTGCAATGTGATTTATGGTCTGTGCCTGGCACCTTTTGGCGTTCTCTAGCTCAGCCTCTTTCCTGCCTCCAGTCCCGCTGAGCCAGAGTCCTGCTCGCTAGATTTCAGGCCTGCCAATTTTATGTTGCAGACCCTCAACTTATTACACAGTCTAACGATCAGCTCCAGGGTCCGACTGGCAACAAACAGTTTTGCCCTCCGTGTGGACTCAGTGCTGTGCGTAGAACAGTGATGTAGCGAGGAGGTGTGGCCTTCCTCAGAGATTCTCCAACAGGGACCACAGCCTGCCCCTTGGTTTGCAGAGCTAGGCAGGTCCCAGTTGTCCTGCTGCCATTGGAAGGGAGGGGCAGGACGTGGAAATATAAAAGGTGGCCCCTGCAGCTCAGTTGGGCTGGAGCTGCTGAAGGAGACAGATGCATCCTGCTTGCTACAGTAGCCTGAAGAGGACCCCAGCTACACAATGGGACTGCCAGATCGGCCCGTCGACCAAGCCACCAAAGACCCGCTGGAGCAACCATTGGCCACCTACCCTGAGCAGAGGGAGGAGATGTAGGATGTGGCCCCTGGAAACCATACTACAGTCTGGTTGGGTCTTAGCTGTTACTACTCAAGAGAGATCTTGGGGGTCACTGTGGACAGTTCTCATAAAGCGCCCGCTCCATGCGTCGCAGTAGTCAAAACAGCCAACAATGGTCAAGAAAGGGATACGTGAGAAGACAGGAGATTGCAGATTGTCTGTAAATCCACGGCACGCCCGCATCCTGAATACCGCGTACAGATGTGGCCACCTCACCTCGAGAAAGGTATCTTGCAACCGGAAACAGTTCAGAAAAGGGCAACAACGATTAGTGGTATGGCATAGCTGCCAGATGAGGAGAGAGAAAGAAGAGTGGGGCTTGTCAGCTTGGAAAAGGGAGGGATAGGCGGGAGGTCTCTAAAATCATGACTGGTGTGGAGAAAGTAAATAAGGAAAAGTTATTTACTCCTTCCCATAACACAAGAACTAGGCATCACCAAACGACATTAAGAGGCAGCAGGTTTAAAACAAGCAAAACGTGCTGTCAACCTGTGGAACTCCCTGCCAGAGGATATTATGAAGAGCTAGATACATTCATAGAGGGTGGGTCCATCAATGGATTTGAATGGCCCACTAAGCCAGTGGGTTTCAGACTAGGGGGGTGGGATGTCGGGCACTGGGTCTCGTGGCTGCAGGGGATCAGGTGAGCAGTGGGAGGGCTACAGTAGCTCCCTGCCTGTCCTGGCACCGCTGACTGTGCTGTGCCCTAGAAGCAGCTGGTAGCCGGCCCGGCTCCTAGGTGGTGGGAAGAGCGCACAGGGCTCCATCCACTGCCCCTGCCCCGAGCGCTCGCTCCGCACTCCCACTGGCAGGATCCTGCTGCCGGCTGCTTCTGGCGCAGCATGGTCTGCGGTACCAGGAGAGGCAGGAAGCTGCCTTAGCACCCCCGGTCGCAGCATCAACAATTTTCTTCAACTGGGTCATGAGAAAAAGCGTTTGAAACCTGCTGCCTTAAGCTAAGCCCTACAGTTCCAAAAGGCACCTGACCCCTGCAGTGTGTCCCATGCACACAGACCAAGGAAGGATCATGCCCGTCACGCCTAACGATAATAGATTCAACATCATTTTCTGCCGAAACTGCACCTTGGGCACTCATTATAGCAGTGCAAAGTGAGCGGGAGTTTTGCACCGACTTTGCACTGGTATAAAAGCCAGCAGGAAAAGCAGAGCAATGATGAAGTGGGCCCTCCGATGAAGATTTTAAAAATTTCCCCAAATGCAGCTGGTCTATTCTGTGCACAGGGCAGAAATGCCTGCTGGACCCTCATGGCAATCGACTCTTGCCTTTGACTGTGAGAGTGGATTCTCTCAGCGTAGCCTGCATTGGTCATCAAACTGTCGACCCTCTTTTCAAATCCAACCGCCTTATCTGACTTCCTGATTGCCTGCAGCAGGGAGTTCCACTGATTCTCTTTGTGCCATGTGAGCAAGTATCTCCTAATGAGAGCCGGCAGAGTTGACAGTGTGCGGGCCCTTTGAAGGTGGTGTGGGAGCTGAAGGCCAAAGGGAAAACGCATGATTGTCTCTCCCCGTGAAATAAATGGGAAGAATCCACTTTTCAGTGACTCTGCCCAGCAATGTGGCTACTAAGGAGGCCTTAAGTAATTGGATGGAGATGTCAGTTGTGGCTTGGCACTGACAAATGACTCAGGCAAGTCCATGAGGAGGCACTTTGGGGAGTGACAGCGTCATGCTTAGCAAGGTGAGACCGCTAGTCCCCTCAGCCTCTGCTGGCCCCATGAAGCTGCTGCTTCAAAACAAACCCAGCTGAGATTTACTCTTACTTGCTTCTAAGCCTTCTGCTTAGATTAGGGGTGGGAGACTTATGGGCTGGGGGGTGGATCTGGCCCCTGGCTTGTCTGGATCTGGCCCCTGAGGCTCAGGACTCCCCCCACAGCACTTGGCTAGCTAGCTGCAGCCCCCCTCACACCCAGACCCTGCACCCCACTCTGCTTCTGTACCCTACCACCCGCTCAGCCCTCCCACCCCCAGCTTGCTCCTGCACCCTCGCCCCCCCGACCCTATATCCCAAGTCTACTTCCCGGCAGCCACCCCCTCACAAACACTGAACCCCTCATTTTTGGCCCCACCCCAGAGCCTGGGGGCCCCATTAAAATCTACACGCCTGGGCCCGCCTAGGCTCTGGTGTGTGTGGGGAAGGTGGGGAGCATCTTTCTGCTTTTCCGTCCGGTTTTTTTCTCACTTGTGTGCAGCCCCAGACTGATTTTTCTGTGGGGCAGCAGCCCCCGTCCCAAAAAAAGGTCGTTCGTCCCCCCCCCCGTCTCCCCCCCTCCCCGCTGTAAAAGCCTCTGCAAAATGGGGCAAGCGTGACATCTAGTGGCCATTGCCAAACACCTTGCAGCGAATTTCGACTGGGCCCTGTATTTCCGAGCAGTGGGACAGAACAATGGACGCCATGTTATCCGGGGAACTTCAGCCTGGGCAGGGGAAGCGAGGCGGGAACAGCTGGGACTTGGGAAGGGTTTTCCAGCTCTGATTTCCTGGGGGTGGGGGTGACGGTAACTCCTGGGAATTGCGCTCAGGGCCAGCGATCCGCTGTGCCAACCTCAAACGAAAAGACAGTCGCTTCCCCGGAGAACGTCCGAGCCAAGTGTCACTGTACTTTGGACAACTGGGCCTTGGCTAAAGACAAGGACACAGCACCTCTTGTCCCCTGCTGTGCCCCCAAAGTAGGGTTTTTTAACCCTTTGCACTCTGTGCTTGGCAGTGCAACGCACAGTGGGAAACTGAGGCACGCACAAGCCTCCTAACAATATCGTCGCTCCAAAAATTCCCACTTACAATAAAAACCAGCCCTGCGTGCAGGGCTGTCCGTAGGCAGGGACAGCATGCGCCGGGCATCACGGTGGCAAGCCGTGTGAGCGTGGGCTGGAGGACTTCAGAGGAGAAGGGAGCACCCGGGCCTGGGTCTTCCCTGCCACCGCCGGTGCCAGTGAAAGGGGTGCACGTGACGTGGCACAGACTCCTCTTCTGGTCCTGAGCCTCCTGCCCAGCTGCTGGCTGCCCCCTTCTGCCTTAGGGGTGCATGTGGTCTCTAAGGCAGGAGGGGCCAGTCAGCAGCCAGGCTGCGCTGGGAGGAACAGCCTGGCCTGTGTGATCGTTTCTGCTGCACCGTCCAATGCCTAGGTCTTTAGTCCATTGTGCTAGGGCGTGTTCATTCCACTTTAGCAGCATCAGTGGGTGGAAGCGGCTCGCTGGGTCTTGTCTTGGCTGGTGTGGAGCTAACGCAGAGGCTCTGCATTGGTCTTGCTCCCAGCCCTGAGTCCGGAGGGCAGGCTGGGGGCACAGCTGCTGCAGGCTGCACTGTGGCCGGTGTCCAGGGCCCAGGGGAAGCGGGGCATAAATTAGAGGACCTGAGGCCGCGCAGTCCCGTGGCATGGGGCGCACAAAAGCAGCATGATGCCCCCGAATCATCCCATGCCATCCCATCCTGGCCCAAACTCTGGAAAGGGTTACCAGATAGCCAAACCCAAGCTGCCGCGGGGGAGCCGCAGTGACCTCCAGTCTGCTATTAATTTCCTTTTATAGGTAATTATCTGATAGCACTTGGGAGCCTCACTCATGGTCCCCAGCACCACATAAGGTGGGGCCTGGCGCTCGTAGGTTTCACCCTTCTCTTGATAGTGCAAGGGGTCTGTCCTGGGGAGAGTAATCCTGCAGAGCACGATTTTGAAACCTTTGTGTTCTCTGACTTTTCTTACAAGGATGACGAGGGGGATCCAAGGGGCTGGCTTGGCGTACTTTCTTCATAGCCGCTCTACCTTGTTCTCCAACAAACACACTTACAAAGCCACGTTTGCTTTGTACCGATCCCAAATTCCCAGGGGCAGGAGCAGTGAGCACTTGGGCAGCCATCCTGGGCGAGACTCACATGCCGCTCAGCTGATTGTAGCAGCTCTGCCACAGCTGTGTTTTTAGTGGTGGTGCCCAACCGCCCCTGTCTCGGTGCGTGTAACAAAATGTATTCCGCCCATGGGTGGAAAAAAATTAGAAGGCGCATTGGGCAGGACTCAGCATTGAGCCACCACCGAACACACAAACTGTACGACGCCGGAGGTGATGTGGGGAGGGGACAAGTGCCGGGGGGTCCTGAGGTGAGGTGGGGGAGCGGGTCTGGAGAGGGGGCCAGCCCGTGGGCAGGAGCCGGGAGGTGGGGTCCTGGCTGGGGTCGCAGGGAGGCGGGTCCCATGGGCTCGTGGGGCATGTCCCAGGGGGATGGGGCTGTGGGTGGGAGGGCCCTGGCTGGGGGGGGGTCACGTCCCAAGAGGGGGAGGGCTGATGTGGGTCCCAGTGGGCGTGGCCCAGTGGGAGGGCCCTGTCTGGGGGGATGATGTGAAGGGCGGTCCCAGAAGGGCGGGGGCGTGTCCCAGGCGATGGGGGCGGGGCTCCAGGCCTGGCCAGAGCGAGTCCCACCTCCCCCAGGCTACTACTGCTCGAGGCAGGGGCGAGTCCAAGACCTTCCCCGCCCCCACTGAATCCCCGCCCCTCCGTCTCTTATTGGTCCCTCTCCCTTTCCGTCATTCCCAAGGTCTGCCCTGCCCGGCTTGCTCATGCCTCACTCCCATTGGCCCTTTGCTCTATCTGTCTCGTCTCCATATCCCGCCTCCATCCCGCCTCCCGCGGGCTCTGACTGGTTGGTTGTGATGTCATCCTGGCCGCCGGCGGTTTCTTATTGGATGTTCTGCTTGCCAGTTTCCAGGCAGCAGCGTTAGGGGGGCGACGGCGGCCATTTTGGTTACAGAGTGAAAGTGACAGAAGCCGGGGCGAGAGTGGGACGCAGAACACCGGCCCGTCTCTCAGCCACGTCCCTCTTCCCCTCCCTGCCCCGCCATGTCGGACAAACTGGACACCGACAGCCGTTCCGAACAGACCGGCGACGAGAAACAGGTGAGGCGCTGAGTCTGGGCGGGACAGCTCTGAGCCCCGATTGGTCACCGGGACTGCCTGTACGCGCTGGGCTACGCTCTGATTGGCTGCCTTACTCGTCCATCCTGGTAATCCTGTTTGGTCATTGGCTACAGGCCTGACGGGGTGGTACTTCCGGGGGGCTGTGGTGGGGCGGTAGGGTTTAGCAGGGTCTTAGGTGGTGGATTATGGGATACTGGGGGTGTGGGTGGAGGGCACTGGGCCGTGGGTGCCGCTCTGGGCAGGGGCAGAGGGGATTGTGGGATAGTGGGGGTATGTGGGTGCCGCTCTGGGCAGGGGCAGAGGGGATTGTGGGATAGTGGGGGTATGTGGGTGCCGCTCTGGGCAGGGGCAGAGGGGATTGTGGGATAGTGGGGGTATGTGGGTGCCGCTCTGGGCAGGGGCAGAGGGGATTGTGGGATAGTGGGGGTATGTGGGTGCCGCTCTGGGCAGGGGCAGAGGGGATTGTGGGATAGTGGGGGTATGTGGGTGCCGCTCTGGGCAGGGGCAGAGGGGATTGTGGGACACTGGGGGTATGGAAACTTCTGGAGGTGGGTGCAGCCTGGTATGGGACAGGGTGGATAAGAGGAGGCTCTGGGGGGGGTGGGGGCTAGCCTGGGGTTGGAATCCAGGCCTGGCGGGCTCCCCGGGGGCAGGGGATTTTGGTGGAGGGAGGCTGTGGGAACGCCAGGTTGGGATTTCAGCAGGCGGTGGTGATGCTGGTGGGTGGAGCTGGGGAGGGGGGGGGAGAGTTGAGTTTTTGCGTCAGATCTGGCCGCACGCCGGGTGGGCACTTGTGTAGCTTGCTCAGTCTAAATGTTCCATGCAGACCAGGGCTAAGGTTACAGGTCTCTGTGAAATCATGTGTCAGAGGGGTAGCCGCGTTAATCTGAATCTGCAAAAGCGACAAGGAGTCCTGTGGCATCTTATAGACGAACAGATTTGTTGGAACATCTGACGAAGTGGGTCTTTGCCCATGAAAGCTTATGCTTGACTAAATCTGTTAATCTGTAAGGTGCCACGGGACTATTCGTCGCTTTTGTGAAATCATGATTACTGATTTGTGAAATGAGCGACAAGGTGGAGGAGGAAATGTCTTGTCTTGGACCAGAGTCTGCTGATGGAAGGTACAAGATTTTGAGCCACGCGGAGCTCTTCTTCGGCCCACCTGCCCCACCAGGTCCTCTGAAGAAGAGCTAAATGTAGATTGGAAGCTTGTATCTTCCACCAACAGAAGCTGGTCCAATGAAAGATACCCCACCCCACCCCATAACTCTGTGTCCGTGACTCCTCGGATCAACCCTGCAAGCATGTATGTGAAATAACTTGTAATAAGTATCCCTCGGCAACCTGTTAAGACCCCACTGGTAGGACAAAGCTGACTGCCCAGCTGGATGTGAGCCACAAGAATTAAGAGTGCAGATGTTTCTTTAAAAGCAGTTGCCTTGGTGGCTTTAATATAAATGTCAGTTCATCTCTGTAAGTATTTGAGGATGACAGGTGAGATGGGGCTTGTGTGAGATGGAGGTAAATTAGAGTTTTACAATAATGGCTACTTCAGAGTAAGAAGGGGAATTTCCCTTTGGTATTGGGGGAGGGATGTTTCTCTCAAAACATCAGTTCAGGCTTGCACTAAAGCAACACCTTTGTTTTAGGCAGTTCTGAAATTATATGCACAAACTGTTGACTTATTTGAGGGTAATAAAGTTCTTTAGGCTACAGCAGAATGTAGAGGGTGACCCAAAATGAAGCTGCAGTAGATGAGAAGAGGTGGCATATTACTTTGAGGGGAGCGTTAAGCAGTAATGGAGGTTCTGTATTAACACTGTAAGACTGAACTATGAGTAATAATTTAAAATTGTCCTACATAACCCTTCTGCACAAAAATTCTTGTTCTGTCTTTTGTCTAGGGCAGCTTAGCAGCATGCTGTACAGTTCCCCTGAGTCATTGACTTAGCGCATTGCCCACGATGTCGTGAGCAGAACAGTTACTCAGACTTATGCACTCTATTTAAAGACTGTCTTATCAAAGATGCGTTGTCTTTCCAATTGTTCATTACGCTTAATTTTCTGTAAGTGGATAGTATCCAAAGAGTGGGGATGGTAGTTTTAGGTAAAGAAAAATCCCTGACTTTTAATAATCTCTTCCAAAATGTCTTGGCGTTGACTGTCTTAGTAATCAGTTATTGGGTTGGGGGTGTTTCCAATCTGAAACCTGAATTTTAAATATTAACTCTCTTCAGTCTTGGTTTTTAACATGGGGAAATACTTGCTCCTCAAGAGCCTTTCCACTTAGAATGCTAATATGGGCACAACACAGGATGTGAGGTCCCAAGCTCAGAGGGAGGGCATAGTTACTCTTACTGACTTTTGCAGGGGACCCTGACTATCAAACACCACTCAAAATCTAAACGTTTCTGATGTTTGTGTATGTGCATAATCCAAATCCCACTGAGGTCCGTGGGAGACTCCCATTGATTTCAATGGACTGAGGATCAGGCCCTATACAGGACCTGTTGGGAAGCTATGCCATAAGAGAACGCCATTTATGCTTTCAAGTGTCCAGAGCAAGTTTTTATGCCAAGTAAATGGACTGTGACCTATGGCCCAGCAATGCTTCTGTGAGGCAGGAAATCTTTGACCTTTCCACTTGTGATATCCCAAACATCTATATGATGTGCAGCCCTTGCTCATGAAAGACCTGGAGGCTAAAATGCGGGAAATCTCCAACAACTCTGGCACAAACATCCTACACAAAAGAAGCTCTTTAACTATCAGTAGCACTCCAATCTAAACTGCCTTCTCAGAGCTCTTACCCCATCTCTAATGGGTGTGAGGCGATAGAGCATTCTGGGAAACAGGGCATGCAGATGAAGATCATTGAAGCCTATTTAGCTCAGAGTTTCTATGCACAGAGCTGTCACCTGAAACTTCAGAACCAGAGCAGGTTTAGCACAGGCCAGGTGTTCTCATACAAACACACGGGCAGCTCTTAGCCACACCAGTTGTTGCCTAAACTAATGAGGCCAGTACTGCAGGGATCTGTCAGAACAATAGGCTTTCCTGATCTGACACTACTGTCTGAATACAGGTTAAAAGACATGCAGCTAAAACCTACATGCAGTCTGGCTGCACAGGTTCAGGGATACATGGGAAAGGTGGCAGTCATGTATCACTGTTTTGAACAGCGATTAAACATTACAAGAATTAAGGATTGAGCCTTGTGCTTGAAGCAGAAAACAAATGCACTGGGAAAGTTGAGCTGTGTCCTGCTTTTAGAAGGGAATTGCGTGTCTGGTTTCTTCTTTTGCTTAGGGACTAATTGCAGTGAAGTTTGTTGAATTACACAAGAGGAGGCTTGAGCTGTCTGAATCTAATTCAGCGCCATGTAGCAGCTCCAGGTGGCTTTTGATGGCTTAGTCTAGCTTGGCAGGCAGATTGCATCATACTTTTGAAAAAGAGCCATTGTCTTTAGTTCAGGCTGCATTGCAGTGCTGCACATATAACCACACTGTCCAAAAATGTTAATTAGTATTAATATCCCAGCTGTGGGATAGGCCACTGATTGGAGTAAATCACAAAGCCATTGGCTGTAATGAGCCTGAGCAGCAGTCTAAGATAGTGTACCCAGGATTAAATTAATGGAGGTTGCCTATCTCCTAGAACTGGAAGGGACCTTGAGGTCATCAAATCCAGTCCCCTGCCTTCACAGCAGGACCAAGTACCATCCCTGACAAATTTTTGCCTTAAATCCCTAAATGGCCTCCACAAGGATTGAACTCACAACCCTGGGTTTAGCAGGCCAATGCTCAAACCACTGAGCTATCTCTGGGCTTGAGGAATGGGAGGAAACTGCCTTGATAGGGATATATGACTTGGAAATAAATAGTTGAGGAGAGGAGCTGGGATTGTTCAGTGTCTGGTAAGTACTATTGAGCTAAGGGTCAAACCTCCAGAATTCCTGCTCTGAAACCAAATGCAGCTTTGAGCTCATGCTTCTCTCTTTAATTGTTTGCCAGTAAAGAATCCCTTTATTTTGGGGGGCAGTGTCTACTTGAGTTGCAGTTGGCTAGGTCACATCTGTCTAGCTGTATCTGCTTCCTAGAAAAGAGAACGTCATCAGGACAGCGAGGCTGCTAAATCAATCTCTGTTAATCCTACCACCGTTGGAATGAATACTATAGCAGAAAATATCTCCGAGAACACTTGTGACTGAGGTTCCACAGCCAACTTCTCAGCAGCTGTCAGCCACCTTTAATAGACCAGATACTCACTAGTCCATTTCTAATTGGGCTGCGTATCATCACGGTCACTAGCCACCACCCGTCACCTGTGGAGTAACCTCCAGTATACCTTGACAGCCAGGCTCACATCTTGCCTCCTAAGCCAAACCTTCCAAGCCTCTCCATCCCAGTTTCCCACTATGCTCAGAAGATTGGACAATAAGCTACGCCAGTGGTCCCCAACCTTTTGGGGCTGCTGGGTGCCCGGGGGCGGGGCCACTCACACGCCGGGTGCCACGTGTCTGGGGGCGGGGCTGGCCCCGATCACTCAGCGGGCTCACAGAAATGGCCCTATGGGTGCCATGGCGCCCACAGGCACCACGTTGGGGACCACTGAGCTACGCTATATACACAGGTAGGAAACATTGTTTCTACCCGCTATCTAATATGCTATTCAACTATCAGCCATGAGGCCCAGTCTACCTTTCTCTCAACTCCGTGTGGATTCTGACTGCCAAAATACACGGTCACTATTGACATCACCAGCAGTGCTAACTTGCATCAGTACTTCTCAACTGAGTGATTGCCTTTCTGTCTATGGCTTTGCAGTCTGGAACAGTGAACAGTTATGATGATGTGTGGATTGTGGTTGTGCCTGCTGTCCCTTTTTGTTGGCTAATCTATTAACCTGCAGTGGCTTCTCAAAATATTTTGCCTCTCCTTCCAGTGTGTTACCTGTAGAGCCCTGCGGGGATACAAAATTTGTACGTGCATCCGTATCCCCAAAAATGAGCCATGGATAGCTGTATTGACAGCTGTGGATGTGGATACCCGTGGATATCAACAGACTTGCAGGGTTTTAGATACAAACTTTGTATCTGCATCCATATCGGCAAAAACGAGTTGTGGATCAAGTACCTAAAAGGTTGTTACAAGGAGGAGGGAGAAAAATTGTTCTCCTTGACCGCTAATGATAGGGCATGAAGCAATGGGCTTAAATTGCAGCAGGGGCAGTTTAGGTTGGACTTTAGGATAAACTTCCTAATTGTCAGGGTGGTGAAATACTGGAATAAATTGCCCAGAGAGGTTGTGGAATCTCCATCACTGGAGACATTTAAGAGCAAGTTGGACAGACACCTGTCAGGGATGATATAGACATCACCACAGCTTGGTCCTGCTGTGAGAGCAGGGGACAGAACTTGATCTCTCGAGGTCCCTTCCAGTTCTAGTATTATGATATTCATATCTGCTTCTGCAGATATGAGATATCCACTTTGTGTCTGTGGGTATCTGTGGATTTGTAGGGCTCTAATTACTTGGTAGTGGACCAGAAATCTCAGAATGATGCAGGCCAGCAGTAAATACAATCTGAGGATCCCAGATACACTGTGCAGGTCGTCTAAATGGAACTGAGTTCAAACTGGGTACGGTCTTACTTTTCTGGAATGGATGGCAGTGATGACTAGTAGGAATGGAGGTTTCCAGAAGGGACTCATGAATGCGGCAGGCAGAGCCCAGTAAGCAGTGGCAGTGTTGGTAATGCTGCTAGACAATATTGACCTCCTGGGATTTGGCAAATTCTCTGGTTTGGCACTGGTCAGTCCTGAGGGTGCCGGCCTAGAGAGGATCAGCCTGTACAATGCACCCCAGGCAGCCTTGCAGCTGGCATCAGTTTTGAAGTAATCAAAAACTTCTGCGCTTTTAAAGTAATTCTGTTACAATAGTCTTTAAATTGTCACTTAAAACCCAGTCCATATGATCAGCTAGTTATAGGCCTCAACTCATTTTCTAGGTTAGGATACTGCTTTCTTTCCTGTTACCTTTTCCAATTGAAAAGTTTCACATGTGGGGCACACCCGCGTCTTCAGATCATATTCTGAAAGTGAATTGGCATGACCATTATATAACAGAGGGATACAATGAAGAAGTAAACAAATTATACAGTAATGAATCAGCTACATAGAATCAGAAGGTGGAGACAAGGAAGGAGGAAATTGCTTATTGTAGGAGTCAATTAAGAGGCTAATCTGGAGTTGGTGGGGAGGCTGTCTTTGTTATGTAATGATAGAAATGTAGCCGTGTTAGTCTGGTGTAGCTAAAGCAAAAAACAGGACTAGGTAGCACTTTAAAGACTAACAAGATGGTTTATTAGGTGATGAGTTTTCGTGGGCCTGACCCACTTCCTCAGATCAAATAGGAAGTGGGTCTGGCCCATGAAAGCTCATCACCTAATAAACCATCTTGTTAGTCTTTAAAGTGCTACACAGACCTTTCTTTTGTAATGTAATGATCATCTAAATTAAGGCCCATTCGCAACTGTGTCGAATTTTAGCATAAATAAAAGTTCTGAAGTCTCCCTCTGTAATCTGGTGTTAAAGTGTCTTTGAAGTAAGACGCATGTTGTCAGTCTTTAAGGGACTGGCCAGTTTGATTAAAATGTTGGCTAACAGGGTTCTCTGTGTGGAGATGTCTGATGTCTCATTTGTGAGCATTGTTTCTCAGGCAAAGTGACTGACCAGTTTGTCCAATATCCATTGCAGTGGGGCATTGCTGGCACAGTAAGTCGATAAGGACCAACCACTCTGCAGGGCCACAGCAGGGTTCTCTCCAAGATCTGGCACCGAGCAGTGGCTCTGCGTTTTAAATGTAATAAGAGCTGCTGGGCACTTACTGCATTTAAAATGCAGAGGCGCAGCATCCTGGACCAGCGCGAGCCAGCACTGCTCGGTCCCAGTTCATGCTGAATCCAGCAGCCCCTGTTTGCAACAGACAGCCCTGGACTGGTTAAAAGACAGGAAACAAAGGGTAGGAATAAATGGTAAATGTTCAGATTGGAGAGGGGTAACTAGTGGTGTCCCCCAAGGGTCAGTCCTGGGACCAATCCTTTTCAACTTATTCATAAATGATCTGGAGAAAGGGGTAAGCAGTGAGGTAGTAAAGTTTGCAGATGATACCAAACTGTTTAGGATAGTCAAGACAGAAGCAGACTGTGAGGGACTCCAAGATGATCTCACCAAACTCAGTGATTGGGCAGCAAAATGGCAAATGAAATTTAATGTGGATAAGTGTAAAGTAATGCACATCGGGAAAAATAACCCCAACTATACGTACAGTATGATAGGGGCTAATTTGACTATGACAAATCAGGAAAGTGATCTTGGAGTTATCGTGGACAGTTCTCTGAAAACTTCCACGCAGTGTGCAGCGGCGGTCAAAAAGGCAAATAGGATGCTAGGAATTATTAGGAAAGGGATAGAAAATAAGACACAGAATATTACTGCCCCTGTATAAAACTATGGTACGCCCACATCTGGAATACTGTGTACAGATGTGGTCTCCTCACCTCAAAAAAGATATTTTGGCCTTGGAAAGGGTTCAGAAAAGGGCAACTAAAATTAGGGGTTTGGAACGGGTCCCATATGAGAAGAGGTTAAAGCAACTGGGACTTTTCAGTTTAGAAAAGAGGAGACTGAGGGGGGATATGATAGAGGTCTATAAAATCATGAGTGGTGTGGAGAGGGCCGATAAAGAAAAGTGATTTATTAGTTCCCTAAATAGAAGAACTAGAGGACACCAAATGAAATTAATGGGTAGCAGGTTTAAAACGAATAAAAGAAAGTTCTTCTTCACACAGCGTGTAGTCAACCTGTGGAACTCCTTGCCAGAGGAGGCTGTGAAGGCTAGGACTAGAACAGAGTTTAAAGAGAAGCTAGATAATTTCATGGAGGTTAGGTCCATACAAGGCTATTAGCCAGGGGATAAAATGGTGTCCTTGGCCTCTGTTTGTCAGAGGCTGGAGAGAGATGGCAGGAGACAAATCGCTTGATCATTGTCTTCGGTCCACCCTCTCTGGGGCACCTGGCATTGGCCGCTGTCGGCAGACAGGATACTGGGCTAGAAGGACCTTTGGTCTGACCCAGTACGGCCGTTCTTGGGACAGGGGCTGCTGCCGGAGCAGCCCCTGCATGTGGTCAACATGAGTCAGCGCAAACGGGCTGCTTGGCGGCAGCAGCCCCTGTCCCTTGCGCCTAATCCCCCCCCCCCCATTGCCTCTGATAGAGGCGAGGGGCAGGGCGGCATTTCAGAGATGGCACTGGGGGGAACTGGCTTTTAAGCCAGCTCTCCTTCCCCACTCCCTCCCAGCACTGGCTCATGTCCCTCCTCTCCCACTGCTTCTCATAGAGGCAGCAAGGTGGGGGAAGCAAGTAGTCCACGCTTATTAACATCCCCTAACTCCATCTTGAAGCTGCAGAACTTGATCTCCGTGACCCCGCTGGGGAGGCATTTCTGGCATGTTGCTTGCTCTTGAGTATAAAAGCGTGTTCGAATTTCTAGCCACCTCCCATGTTGGCTCAACCAATTAGCTGCTGCCGTGTGGAAAGGTTCGATTTACAGATGGTGCCACACTTACCTGGTGGGAGTTGATGTGAAACTGATGCCTTCTTGCCAAACCTGATTGCCAGAGTTAACTTACCAACAAGTCCTTGTCTCTGGCAGTATCGATCACCTGGCCCGTTCATTGGCCTGCTCTCCCACAGCCTTTCTGGGAGAGACAATCCCACTATGGGCTTAGAATTGAATTCACCGCGTCCTTGAAAGCTTAAACATACGTTGAGTGGCCACACCTCAATTGCACATTAGACTTGTCGTTACAGGACCAGCATTATATAACTCGATTTCCGAGATTACAATAAAGGGATCTTCTTTCATAGGGTTGTATAGCTTTAATCCGATTCTTGTTTTTCAGGATACACAGGAGAAGGAAGCAGTCGTCCCAGAGAGAACAGAAGAAGCAAAACTAAAGGCCAAATATCCTAATTTAGGACAGAAGCCAGGAGGGTCAGACTTCCTAATGAAAAGACTGCAGAAAGGGGTACTTACCTATTCAAATGTTCTTGCCTTGAAAGCTAAGTGTCCTCATTGCTAGTTGGTGCAAAAAAAAGTGTACACGATCTAGACAGTAACACTTAAACTAGTCCAGACATGGGCAGTAAAGAGTGTATTCAATGAGAGATACAGAGTGCTTGTATTTCTATCTTTGGGCCAGACTGGAGTAGTGACTTGACCGTGTAATGCCGTTCAAACTCAGTACGTTTCTGCTATCGGGGTGGTCAGGGCATACAGCAGGCATGAAATGCAATGGGCCAGATCACTTAAAGCATCCTAATATACGAACAAGTATCATTTTGTTTTAGCTGCCCACGATGCATAGGCGTCTGCTTGTCCCTTGAGCGACTTTGTGCATATGACGGTTGATCATGCAAGCTTGCACCAAGTCTGGAGGGCCTGATGAAAGCACCCAGTTAATGGGGGTGCACATTGTTCCCCCCAGCTGGCTGGAGCAGCCCCTGTCTGCGATGTGCCTGGGCCCACTGTGGCAGGCCCCGTGGGGCTGGAGCAGCCCCCTGCCCATGATGGACGAGGAGCGTCTCCAGCCCCCACCAGCAAACCGGAACCGGTAAGCATCTCCCATTAAGGGTGATACTTACTGGTTAACCTTTCACATCCCTAATTTGGACTCTGATACTTAGAAACTAGTGTACTGACTTCATTGTGCCATCTGGCCTCCCCCAGGATAGACCTCAATCATCTGCCAGATCAGATGTTCCAAAGCTCACATGTGGTTCAGATGGAATTCTTAAAGAATAAGGATGCAAAATTAGAAACTGTGGGCTTGATTTTTTTTTTCCATTGCTATGCGCTTTGGAAAAGTCACTTATACTTGTGCACAGTGGGTGTAGAAGTGCGACCAAACTCAGCATAGGAACATTTTGCACCCACTCTGTACTGGCGTCAAGGTTCGAGGCAGAGGTGTCTCCGGCCTTGTGACTCCCGTATGTATCCGAATTAGTATAAGCCCTCACTGAAATTCAATAAAGCAAAGTTTGGCATCTTGTTTATAGCTGTAATACTTTATAAGGTCATTGTAGAGCAGTCTGTACAGTATATGAGCCCCTTATCCCCTTCAGATTGTACCAGTATCCTCTGAGACGCTGAAAAAAGCAAGTGTTTCGCCCTGCCCCCCCGCATCCCTCCATTTAGAACACACAGCCTCTGCCCACCGGCTCTGCTTTGCTCTACTGGAATTAACATCATTGTTTTCCTTTTATAGCTTTTATTTATAGCCTTTCATCCTGCCAACACATTTTTGTATGCCAGGGTTATCTCTTGCTGTTGGTGTTACTCTGGGAATATTGTTTTAGGCAACCGCCTGCAGCAAGCACAAAAAGAATGGTTATTTAATTTCTTGGCATGAAAGCATTTTTTGGGGGGGGGGGATTTTTAAATGTAGATATTTAGAGTCTGATTCTCCTTTAACTTAAACCAGTGAGAGCACAAAATCAGGCCTTTAAGGAGCAGGAGTCAGTTTCTCATTTACACCAAATCCCCCTTTATGTGCTCTGCCAGACCGTAGATTTACACTCACTTTAAAGCCTCTTTTATGCTGTCAGAATGGGGTAAATGAAAATGGGGTTGTGGTGGATTTCTTGTGGAGAAGGAGCCTGCTTGTCTGACTTCAGTCTCCTGTAACTGCTTCTTTAAAGAGACGATAGCGTGCTCGCTGAAGCTGCGGCTCGGCACAGGTCTTGCCAGCATAGCTCTGCCTGATAGGGGCGTGAGAGTTGCTGGTTTGTTTACAACGTCGCTGTGCCAGCAAAAACCCTAGCGTGGGTGTTTTTCTACCGACACAGAAGTGCTTTTGCTGAGAGCTCATGTCGCTCACCGAACCTGAATGATCTAGACCAGCAAAAGCCCTCTGTTGCTAGTAGAACTGTCTGTACTAGGGGGGTTTGGCGGGGGTAGCTGTCATTTTATGGCTATGCTGACAAAACTTGCAAGTGCTTAGCAGGGCTTCTCGAATGAGTCTGCACGTTCAGTGACACCATGGTGGGCCCTGAACAAGCTATTTCTTAAATCAAGAAAACGCATTTGCAGTTAGGTCTTGTGGGGTTCACAATATTCCAACAAGTTTTCAGTTGTTTTGAGACTCTGCCGAGGTAACGGAAAACCCTGTTCCTCTTACAGCAAAAGTATTTTGACTCGGGTGACTACAATATGGCCAAGGCAAAGATGAAGAACAAGCAGTTGCCAAGCACTGGGCCTGACAAGAACCTGGTGACAGGAGACCATATCCCAACCCCGCAAGATCTTCCACAGAGAAAGTCGTCCCTTGTAACCAGCAAGCTGGCAGGGTAAACCTGCCCCTTCTGATGATTTTGGGTTTTGTTGGGTTTTTTTGTTTTTGTTTTTCGGGGTAGGAGGTCAAACTGAACTGCTCTGTATTATAGGGCTGGGGTGATCAAAATTGATGTAGTCACTCAATACTTACAGTAATCAAACAAAAGGAAAGCGAATGAGCTGTGTTTATAGTCCTAGGTGTGTGTGGGTGGGGGGGTGGGCGCATGCACGTTTTTATAGCTGGTGATCAGTCAGCTGAGTGGATCTTTCCATCCAAAGCCCGTTTGCTGCCTTAGTTTGCATGCAGCTGAAATCCCTCAGCTATCAGAGGAGTCCGAGCAGAAGTGTTTGAACTTTGCCACCTCGCCACATGAACGAGGAAGCTTATAAAAGCAGAACACTGCGCCAAAGGGAGTGGCCTGCTCTTGGCTCATGGCTTAGCTGCACACCTGGAATGTAGGCCCTGGGACTCTGATGGCTACTTGGTTCAAGGGACTGAGAAGTTTTGTGACTGCAGAGAAGGTGATGAGAGAATTGGGCAGGAGTAGGATGATCAGCAAACAGTTGGCCCATGGGTACATATTATGCATGAGCTAAACGAACAGTGGAACCCACAATCGAAACAATGAGTGAGAATTTTAAAGAATTGTCAAGATTTGCCTGTTCAGCTTGGCTGAGCTAACTGGGAACTATTTCATACTGCCCGGTACCAATGTGCTTTGGCAAAATTAGAGTAAAGCCCTCTTGAGAGATGACACTTTTCAGCTTTATCTCCTGGCACCAGCATGGTTTTAACCTGCAATTTCTTCACTGCAAATCCAATGGTCTTAATTGTCAGCATTTTAAAATCAACTATTTCTCTTAGTCACTTGTACCTGGGACTAAATTGCTATCGGTCTCAGGAACTCATACGGCCCTGATCGCTGTGTTAGATGAGCACCTCACAGTCCTTCATGTGTGTATCCTCCCCACATCTCTGTGAGGCATGGCAGTTCTACACTCCGCCTTTCTCAGATGGTGAACTGTGTGAGAGACTACACAGCACCCTTACCTCGAAATAAGCAACACAAATCGTGTAGCTTATTTAGAGTTATTTCAAAATAAAGCACTATTTGGACAAACCCCTTAACCCTCATGGAATGAGGGTTACAGGGAAGCTGGAATAGCACACCTGTTATTTCCAAATATATTTGGAAATAACGGGCGCATTCAAAGACATGGAATTGCTATTTCAGGATACTTCTGGTATCCCGAAATAGCCCTGCTATCTAAACATAGCCTAAGTGATTTGCCACAAAGGAGCCTATGATCAAGCAAGGAATTGAACCCATTTCTTTCCAGTTTCAGACTGGAAATAAGGTGTCCATTTTTATCGGTGAGAGTAATTAACCATTGAAACAGTTTACCAAGGGTTATGGTAGGTTTTCCAGCATTGACCTGTCTTAAAAAGAGAATGGGTGTTTTTTCTAAAGTATTTGGTCTAGGAATTATTTGAGGGAAAATTCTGTGGCCTATATTTTATACAGGAGGTCAGAGTAGATGATCACAATGATCTTTTCTGGCCTTGGAATCTATGAATAAATCTAGGATTCTAAATTCCTGGCTAGCGCCTTAACAAATAGCCCAAATTACCGAATACTGCAGCCCATTGATGCCAAAAAGGTTGTTTTTTTTTAACTCTGGAAAGGGTTAGGAAGAGTGTAAAGCAAGCATATCTTGTAGTTCAGAAAAATGGGACAATAATTAGGATGCTTTTAAACCCATGAAGATGCACGGGGAAGAGGATGTTGTCTTTGAAGGTAGAGCACTTCAAGATAGACGATCACCAGCCTGTAAAAAAAAAAAAAAAAAAAAACTGAGCACCTGGGAGGATGGATTGGAAAGAAGCATAAAACCGAACTTGCATTAGTGGCATAACACTTTAGTAGCTTGTTTTGTGGGGTTTTGTTTTGTTTTTCATGCCTGTGTCTGTTTCAGGCCTGAAAACCATGTTGATTCAATGGATGCAGCCTGTGGAGTGCAAGATCACAACTGATAATGCATGTCAAATACGGTCTTCATGTCATACGGAAAATACAGCACTTCTCCTAGAACACAGGGTCGAAGTGCGTTTATAATCTTGACTATTTTAGCAGAGATGCAATAGTGAGCTGGATTAAAAGGTGCTTCAGCGGAACGATACCGTTAAGATTTCCGCATGCAGTTTGCTGTGCTGGAAGCAAACCCGTATCTTTTAAAGCCAAAATTTAAAGATTTGGTTTGGGTTTTTTTTTTGCTTTGGGCTTTTTTAAGGTGGGAGTGGGAAGAAGGGAATCTGTTTAAATCTGTTCATTCTGTAGGGTACTATATCGCATATCAAGGCCAAGAACACTCAATGAAAGGTAACACTTGAAACCCCACAGTTAATGTAGCTTTTTCTACATACGTTCTCTGCTCTGCCTTACGTCTAGGGACTAAAAACGATCGTGTCATTCATACAAGGGATTGTTTCAGTTGATCATGCTTTGCTGCTGCTGCTTCTAAATAAAAACCTGGTGTTGCCTCTTGCTAAGCAGGGTATTCCTAAGAGTCTCCGAGAAGAAGTAAAAACTCCAAGCTTGACCCATCCTACAGCTCAATATCCATATTCATGAGGGTGTAAAGAACCATTTTTTTCTTTTCATAGTGACTGGCCAATAAAATGTCAGTTTCAGCCGAATGACAGAGACAGGGTTTAGAGGGGAATGGGGAACTCCTTTGTAAGTGTGTAACTTCATCCTTTAGTCTCCATCTCCTCATGCCTTATATCCAGGTTCCAAAGCAATCTGTGAAGGTTGGGGGAGGAAGCTAGTCGTGTTTTGTATAATCTCTTCAAATGTTTTGCTGTTTGTCCCAGCCACATTGTAAATAGATTTGAATCGTATATATATATATATATATATAAATATATATAATTTTTTACATCTTCTTTATCTCTCTTCTATTCTATGCTTTTTTTTCCCTTAAAACAATAAAAGTGTGGGGGAGGGATGACGAGTTGGGGAAGAGAAACTGTTCTTGAATCGCTGAGTACATGTCAGCTGTTCAGTCAGCCTCCATGGTGCTGATCTTAGTGCAATCTGATTGACAGGGAGATCAGCGAGGGGAATAAATGAGTATGTATCAAACCACTCCCTCGCTGTCCCTGGGAGTCAAGAAATACCAAGTGTGTTTCTATAGAAAGGAGGAAGAAATTGCCTTCAAAAGACCAGGTGAGAAATATCAGGAAGGATTTATTTTAGAAAATAAACTTGTCTCAAACACAAATTGAAGTCCTATTTGTTCTGTCCTGAAAATGAAAACCAGTGGGGAAGATGGACCCTACAAAGGGAGCATTGATGTTTTTCACGGTGGCTTCCTTCCCATTCTCCTCCATTGTTTGGCGTCTGCAGCTCAGCCTCGTGTGTGCAGCCTTAGATGTGGAAATGGAATGAGTGAGCTGCATGGGACAGTGGCACTAAATACAAAATATTTGTATCCTAAAGTTGTACTTGGAACGATTTCTCCTTGCTTGAGGCAAAGTTCTGGGAAAAACTGAAGCATGGCTGTCCTTTTTGTATGAGTCCATATTTCCTCTTTTGAGGAAAGAACTATGAGGGGAAACTCTTTTTTTTGGCTTGTGGAAGGATAAGGCTAAATATTAATTAGAAATCCTTGCAGCAAAACAGTAAAGGGTCTGTGCACATTTAATGTTTAACATTCGGGTTTTTTTTTATGGGCCAAGCTGAGCGATAGTTTCCTAGACCCGGATACCAGGATCCCGTTGGAAATCCCAAGGAAGAGCTGACTTCATTTCAAGCAGTGCCTTGGTGCAATTCCTCTGTTGGAGGGAGGGTGGCATCTAGACCAGGCACAAGTGTATAAAACCAAGACTAATGCAGGTTATTTCTCCACAGCTGTGCTGGAGCAGGGTTCTTAAGCTGGGCTTTCCTTAAAGGTGGAATGTGATGGTGCTGTTGAGGAATAAGTAAGGTATTTGGATGCTGAGGCGTAAAACCCTAGACAAATGGCTGAGAAGTCTCTTGTTTCGACTGGTTTGGAAAAAAACAAAGTTTGTTTCTAGTTGGAAATGTTGATAGATGCTCAATGTCTGAGCTAACAAAAGTGCTATAAATCGTCATTCTCCTTGCAGGTAAAACTTCCCGTTCTCATTGGAAAAGCAACCGTTACAGGTTGAACCTCTCCTGACTGGGACTCTGGTCTGGCAGGGCCACAGCGGTTACTAGACCAAAGAGCCCTGGCCGCAGAGGTTGAGGGGCTGGGAGCGGAGCTGGTCTGGCAGGTGGCAGCCCGCAGGGCCAGTGACCTGGAGGCAGAGAGCCCCAGGAGAGGCTGCCACCCCCTGGGGGATGGGGTCAGGGAGCCATAGGAGCATCTGCTGCCTCACGCGGGGCCAGGTGTCTCCCTGCCCCAGGAGCAGCTGCTGCCCTGCACAGTGCCAGAGGCCGAGGGCAGCAGAGGCAGGAAGGTGGGCCGTGGGAGGTCAGGCCTCCAGGTTCTCCTGGGGCAGCAGCCAGGAGGGGCACCCCAGGAGAGGCCTGGCCTCCCCTGGTCCAGCAAATTCCCTTGTCCTGGACCTCTCCGGTCCTGAGGGTGCCGGACCAGGAAGGTCCAACCTGTAGTAGGATTTCAACCAGAGCCTGTGGAGCAAAGTGGCTGCATTTACAGACAGATGCTGTGCTGCAGTTTGGTTGAATAGGCATTGCAGAAGTGTATAAATGGTAGCTCTAGAGAACCACTCATACTTGGGGGAAGGGGGGGACGACAAGAGTCTTAGTATCTGAAATAAAGTGCTCCGAAGCACAAGAATATCTTATTGCACAAGCAGGAAATGGAAACTTGATTCTTATGTCTTGGTATGATTAAACCTTTCAGATTCTTTAAGATTGGGCTGCTAGGCTTGTCCTGAAGATATGGTCTCTTGAATGATGGTGTTTCGCACCAATACCAGTTTAAACTGGTGTAAATGATTGTACAAGGGAGATTTGAGCTCACTGGATTTTAAAGGGGACTGTTGTATTCCTTTTTATGAGCAGCAGAGGGCAGAAGACACTTGGTTAGTCTTATCCAGTGATTTTTTTTTTTAAATCCCACTTCCCTCCCCTTCTTTCTCCTTCTAAGCAAAACTTACTCACCACCCTTCCCAAATCACGTGACTTTTATTTTCTCCATCCAAACTATTTTCCTGTTTTCACTATAACAACAATTAACTGCACTGAAAGAAAATCTTTTCCGCGGTTGCTTTTCAAACAGTTGCTGTATAAAACCACTTTCCTAGGTCATGCGTTTTCCCTTATTAAATTTCTGTTAATTGCAACAGTATTTCTTAATGCCCTGTTCCCGCTGGAGTAAGAAGGAAGGAACATTCAGTACCAAACTGCTGCGAAAATAAAACCACATGACATCTCTGGATTCTTTATGACTAAGCTGAATTTTCCCAAAGAACTGTGCCAGTTGAGATCCCATGCCCAGGGTGGGTCTAACCATGGAACAGAGAAACAGATGTGGGATCGCAAATGGACAGCAATTCCAGGGAGGGGAGGAATGGCAGCAGCAGTGCTATCCCATTGGCAGCCCCCAGTCTGAATGCATTGCCCGCACAGGCACAGCACCCAATAAAAAGTGAAGAAGAGGCCCCCTTGAATTGCTTGAGGCCCTAAGCAATTGCGTAGCCTGCCTAGTGCCAGCACTGGGGCCAGTATGCCCACCACAGCCTCGTCTAGCCGTGTACAGTTTACAGGCCTTTACAAGGGAGAGGCCTTGCAGCAGGGCGGGGTCCCAGAGCGTGTTGGGGCACCTACGCTACAATTAGATCCCAGCGGGCTGGGACAGCGTCTTTGATCTCCCCTCTGCAGCGCCCTAGGGGTTTGATTGTCCGTCTGGGTGCAGTATGCCAGCACCGCACTGGTCAGCTTTTGCAGTTGGCCAAGGACAATCTAGATACAGATATTTTAGTGTGGCTGTGAGTCCGTTTGTTCAGGAGCTCCTCCTAAACCACAAGAGTTAGGACCCCGTTTGGAATGCAGCTGCCTCTGACCTTAAACCAGGGGCAGGGTTTGGCTGTGCCTAAAAGACAGGGCATACCGGGAATGGGGCTATTTTCCATAGCATGGAAAGGAAGGGGGCAGAGAGGAGAGGGATGCAGAAGGAAGGTGCGCAGAGAGGAGGGAGGCAATACTGAGAGTGGCCACTGGGGACAGCTGCAGCACCAAGTGGGCAGTGGGGCTGGGACTCCACCATCTTGCCTGCCATCAGATGGAGTAAAGCGACCCCCATGCCTGTGGAGAGCCTGCAGGCAGTGTGGGGGGGCTGCTGGAGGAGGGGGCAGCCCCTGAGGCCTAGCCCCCTCAGACAGCCTGCAGGATGTGGGGGGGACCAACTAGAGCAGGGAGTAGTCCTACCTAGAGCTTGGCCCCTGCCTGGGTAGGGGTGGGCACTGGAGGCCAGGGGTGGGCACTGGAGCCTTGCTCCACCCCAGACAGCCGGCAGGCCCTCAACCCCCCCCCCCACACGCACACACAGCCTGCAAGCCACAGAGGGGCTGCTGGAGGCTGGGGCCAGCCCACAGACCCCGATTCCCCTCTCCTGGGAGGAGCCGCCCTCCAGGGAGCACAGCCCCAGCCCTTGGGAGGAACCACTAGCCGGGGAACACTGCCACGGCCCCCTGGGAGGAGCTGCCGCCGGAGCAGAACCACCCTCAGTGCCACGGACGGCCCCGGTAAGACACTCCCCAACACACACCTCCCTGCCCTGAGCCCTGCACCTCCCACCTGCCTGGACTTCTGCACCCCCACTTCCTTCCCTCTGCCCTGGGGGCCTCGCCCTCTGCCTTGAGTCCCCCTCCAGCCCTCTACCCTTAGCCACCCTCCCCCGTCTCTCCTTACTCCTGAACCCTCACTCCAGCCTTCGTTTTCCTTCATTTTTTAAAAGACCATCATTGAACTAAAACATGGACATTTTTCATTATTTAAAGAAAACCATCACTTCAGTTACAGACCTGAACAACAGTGGGTCCATCTGCTAGTAGATTCTAGAGCAGGGTTTCTTAAAAGCGTGTTCCATGGCACACCGGTGTGCCGCGGAGAACAACAGGATTCAAAATTGCCACCCTTAAAGGGGTAGGCGACTTTTTTTTTTTTTTTCTTGGTGTTCCTCATAAAAAACAATTATTGTTTGCTGTTTCTCGGTCTTCAAAAGTTTAAGAACCATTGTTCTATAGGCTGATGCCTGGGAGGTCCAGGGTTGACTCAGGAAGCCAGACAGGATCAGGGTAGACTATTGGAGCTCTAGGGAATAGCTCTTTTTCCTCCCCAGTGTGAGAATGTTTTTGTGGCTGTCCCACTGGTACATGGAGAAAAGGGTGGCTGTGTTTCCTGGTGTATAAAGTCAGATTATAGGGCTGCAACTACCATGGAAGTAAGGGTCTGATCCAAAATCAGTTGACGTCAATGGTTCTGAAGCAGAGCTTGATGGAGCAACTACCTGCCACCTTGTAACTGACCTCTCTTGTTCGGAGGCAAAATCCTTTCTCCAGCTGGATCTAGGGAGAAGAGGGTGACACCAGGGTCATGGCTAAACTTTTCCTCCTCAGTTAATAGTCCCTAATTTCAGGGCGTCATTGTGAGCCCCCCACCACCTGCCTTCTTTACCTGCGTTCTTTTTAGGCTACATCCTAAGTTTGTTCAGCACTGAATGGAAAACGAGAACTGAGCCGAAAGCAAAGGGGACTCTGCTCTCTCTATCTGCAATGTGCCTTTTCCAGTAAGAATACCCTTTGGCAAATATTAGGACAAGTGAGTAGAGTGCCCCATGCTGACCCACTTGACCAAAGGGAGGAAATGGCCAATCAATACTAGAGACCAAGTGGGATAAGTGAGAGATGCTAATCAAGAATTTGTAAAGCAAGACTCGCCTGATTTCTGATTGAGATCAGCACAAAGCTGATCCCCCAACAAATCTTTTAATGAAAGTATTTCATTTTTTACACTGCTCACTCCACAAAGTAGGCACAGTCCATCTGGTCCTCCTGAAATGCAGCTGTGTCTGGAGTGAGGGCAGTAACCAACGATGGAGGGGAGATGTTAGCCAAGATTTCTGGGGCAACATCTGTCTCCCATAATGAAATCTAGGTTCCGTAAAAGTCTGTGTGTGGCTGACAGGAACTCAGTGTTTAAAGTCTTATCTGAAAGGCTTCTATTCACAGGAAACTGGAGAACTCATTTGATCTGCTGTGGAGAGGCAGCACTGAGTTAATTTCCAGCAGGATTCGGAGTTGTGGTCCCAGGGAGCGCAAGTTTTTCAGACCTAGGCTATGTCTACATTACGTTTTTTTTTGTGGAAGCGGCCATGCAAATGATGCACTCATTAGCATTTTCTCATGCTTCATTTGCATAATCTCTTCGAATGCGTTTTGCGCAAGAGGTTTTTGCGCAAAAACTAGCAGTGTAGACGGATCCGTTTTGCACAAGATCCTTATGCCGCAGAAAAGTAAACAGATCTTGCACAAAAGGGTTTTTTTGCACAAAATGGATCTGTCTACACTGCTAGTTTTTGCACAAAAACCTCTTGTACAAAAAGCATCGGACGAGATTATGCAAATGAAGTATGAGAAAATGCTAATGAGCACTTCGTTTGCATTGCCTCGTCCACAAAAAAAATGTAGTGTAGACACAGCCCTAGAATTTAGTGTAGGCAACCTCCCTGGTGGTTTAACAGTGTGCTGAGTCTGAACCTAGACACCTGGAGCCCCCTATATCTCACTTTGAAAAGTCAATGTGATGGATTTTGTTGTTAAGTCTGGAAAATAAGCTCCCGCTTTTAAAATACACGTCTCTGATCTGCTTTCTTAAGTTCTAATATCTGTTTCTTTCTCCGTGCAGTTAGATCTTGTTACTAAATTACAGCATTTCATTTCACTGACCTCGCTTATTGAAACCAGACTAGCTCGAAGGGTTTACACGTCATTCGTAGGGAATATGCGATAATACTAGCAAACCATGAGAAGAGGCACTTTACAAAAGCCTAACACAAGTCCTGTGCTCACCTCTTGCTTTGTGTGTGCGCCCATGTGAGTGTTTTAACTTAAGACTGGGCACATGGTCACAACAGGGCCTAATCCTGCTCTTGTTAAAATTCCTGCAAAAATTCCATTGATTGCAGGGAGAGAAGGTTAGGCCTAACCTAATTTTTCTAATAGAAAGAGGAAATGAAGACAAACCCCTGGCTACATCTAGACTGGCATGATTTTCCGGAAATGCTTTTAATGGAAAAGTTTTCCGTTAAAAGCATTTTCGGAAAAGAGCGTTTAGATTGGCACGGACGCTTTTCCACAAAAGCACTTTTTGCGGAAAAGCGTCCGTTCCAATCTAGACGCGCTTTTCCGCAAAAAAGCCCGAATCGCCATTTTCGCAATTGGGGCTTTTTTGCGGAAAACAAATCTCAGCTGTCTACACTGGCCCTTTTGCGCAAACGGGAGCAGCATAGTATTTCCGCAAAAAGCACTGATTTCTTACAGTAGGAAGTCAGTGCTTTTGCAGAAATGCAAGCGGCCAGTGTAGACAGCTGGCAAGTTTTTCCAGAAAAGCGGCTGATTTTCCGGAAAAACTGGCCAGTCTAGACACAGCCACCGTCTTCCCACTCATAATTGATGCTGAAACACATCTTGGTCTTTCAGCCACCTTGAAATATATGGAACTGAACTAAAGAGCCATCATACAGGGGCCATGCTACTTTTTAGATCAGTTTTTTAGTAAGACGTACCAGATCCTTGTTAGATGTATCACAACTCAAGTTCATCTGTTCCCATGGCAGGCCAGGAGTGCCAGTTTCGGTATTGTGCCCTGGTCAGGAACAGAGTGTTCCGTGTCTTATGCCAAGTATGTGCTGTGCCCATGTTTGTGTGTGTGCTCAGCGCTCTGCACTTGAAGGGAAATATACACCAGGTCTTGCCCTGTGGCACCTGAACGATCTCCAAGCATCTCCTAAGCCTTTTTTAACCTGTATTGGTTTTAGTGATAAGAATTCAATACCCAGCAAGAATAGAGTTCTTGCAGCTGAAGAATGGACCTTAGGGACCTGACATTTTGTTTGTTTGTTGGGCCGGTAAAAGGAAACGCTTTATCTGATCTACTGAATCAGAAATAACTTTCCTGGAATGCATTGTTCAGTTGCAAACTTTGGTTTCTTGCATAGATTGTCCATGTGTGAACTGTAAACAGGAGCTGGTGAACTAGAACGGCACAAGAAGAATTATGCAAGCGAGGTGTAACTTTACATCTATCCTGGGTGGGGGAGAGGAACCCTGGCTTTGCAGGTCCACACCCAGGCCAAGAGGAACAAGGTCTTTTAATTAAAAGGTAAATGGCTAGGACCAAGTCTAGGCTACATCTTTTGCTGGCATAGCTATACCAGTCCAGTCAGGGGAGTGAGCTGTGACTAACATAGCTGTACTGGCATAACCCCCAGTCTGAACTGAGTTCGACTCAATTGGCTTCATAGAATCATAGGACTGGAAGGGACCTTGAGAGGTCATCGAGTCCAGCCCCCCGCCCTCAAGGCAGGACCAAGCTCCGTCTACACCATCCCTGACAGATGTCTATCTAACCTGTTCTTAAATATCTCCAGAGAGGGAGATTCCACCACCTCCCTTGGCAATTTATTCCAATATTTGACCACCCTGACAGTTAGGAATTTTTTCCTAATGTCCAATCTAAACCTCCCCTGCTGCACTTTAAGCCCATTACTCCTTGTCCTGTCCTCAGAAACCAAGAGGAACAAATTTTCTCCTTCCTCCTTGTGACACCCTTTTAGATATTTGAAAACCGCTATCATGTCCCCTCTTCAGAGGAGAGCCAGTCCTGCACAACTCCATCAACCAACTTTCAACTAAAAGTAATGTTTAGTCTGACACTGCTCTAGGATTGTCATCCCAAACAGTTGTCCACAGTCCATCTGGCCCCCCAGAAATGCAACTGTGGCCGGGGTAGAGGGAAGAGGTTGGTCAAGGATTTTGTTCGCGCGTTGTTGTTGGAAATGTTAGCCAAAAAAAACGATGGTTTTGCTAGTAACGCTTGTGTCACTCGGCAGCTGGAATAAGCTATGCTGCGAGAGCTTGGTTTTGCTCGGCCCACCTGGCCGAGGTGGCTCAAAGAACAGCTCATGCTTCCCTTCCCAAGGGGCAGGTTGTTCGCCTGACTCATTCTGCCAGTGAAGCTTGAAGCTCCCATAGTAGCACGTAAAAAATACGGGAATTAAAATGTGTCCCAAGAGAATTAAGTCCATCCTCTCCCCTAGCCTACCACTGACCTGTTCCCTGTAAAACATTCCAGAACGCTTTGTCTAGTTCAAAGGTGATCAACTTAATGAGCAGGATTCCCATTACTCCCCTCTGTATTTTTCCATCGCTTCCAGCAGCCGGCAGCTTAGTTTCCAGCCTGCATTTTTCCTGGCTCTGTTTTATCCCATTCTTTTCACAGATTTTTTTTCTCATTCTTGCTGATGTCCTTCAAATCCTATTGCCTCTTGGCCTTCCTTCAATCTGCCTGGATGCAAGTAATTCGTTCCACAATGCAACCTTTATTGGATACGTATCACTCTTCTGATTTTAACAATTTCAGGTTCCTAAATCTACCCTGCTTCCCTCCAGCATTCAGCATGCAGTGCTGTGGAGAAAAAGCAGGAGGCTTCGTGCTCTCGTTTCTTCCCCAACCCTTTGGAAGGATGATGCCGGTGTGGTATCTTTCTTGAGTTGGGCTGCACTGTCCTGTATGCAGTCAAACCACTGCTATCAAAATAGGGGCTAAGAACATAAGAATGGCCAGACTGAGTCAGACCAAAGGTCCATCTAGCCCAGTAGCCTGTCTGCTGACAGCGGCCAGCGCCAGGTGCCCCAGAAAGGGTGGATCGAAGACAACGATCAAGCGATTTGTCTCCTGCCATCCCTCTCCAGCCTTTGACAAACAGAGGCCAGGGGCACCATTCCTTACCCCCTGGCTAATAGCCTTTCATGGACCTAACCTCCATGAATGTATCTAGCTCTTTTTTAAACTCTGTTAGGGTATGTCTACACTGCCACTCTAGTTCAAACTAGGGTGGCTAATGTAGTCATTCGAACTTGCAAATGAAGCCCGGGATTTAAATATCCCAGGCTTTATTTGCATGTTCCCGGGTGCCGCCATTTTTAAATGCCTTGTAGTTCAAACTACCTGCCCGCGGCTACACGCGGCACGGGCTAGGTAGTTCGAATTAAAGCTCCTAATTCGAACTATCGTTACTCCTCATTGCAGAACTTTCTTTTATTCCTTTTAAACCTGCTACCCATTAATTTCATTTGGTGTCCTCTAGTTCTTATATTATGGGAACAAGTAAATAATGTTTCTTTATTCACCCTCTCCACACCACTCATGATTTTATAGACCTCTATCATATACCCCCTCAGTCTGCTCTTTTCTAAACTGAAGAGTCCCAGTCTCTTTAGCCTCTCCTCATATGGGATCCGTTCCAAACCCCTCATCATTTTAGTTGCTATTTTCTGAACCTTTTCTAATGCCAAAATCACTAGAACAGTGATTCTCAAACTGGGGGTCTGGGGGGGGGGGGTTTGTTGGGGTTTTTTTGCGGCTCACTTGAAAATTGATCTTTCCAAAAGTTGCTTGCACTTAGCTAACTATTGTAAAGCACCTTGGATAAAAAGGCTATATAAAAATTAATGATTTTGTTCTAGAAATACAAACACACCACTCATATGTTCATAGATGTACTCAAAAACTCAGTGGACTCACTGAGTTTCTAAAAGGCCTAGAGCAGTGGTCCCCAAAGTGGTGCCCGCGCCCGCCGGGGCATTTATGTGCGCCCGCCTAGTCGGGGTCACGCCGCAGGATGGCCGGGGGGAGGACAGGCCACATGTGCTGCGGGGTCGAACTCTCGCTGTAAAGGGGCGTGGGGAAGTACTGGCGGCGGGAGAACCTGCCGGGGAGCGTAGCAGGGAAGCCGCGGGAGCAGGGTGGTGGGTCCGGAGTGGTGAAATGGCCGCGGTGGGGGGTCTGGCGCAGGTGCACTTGGCACGGGGCCGGCCAGCCAGCCGGGTGACGCAGCGGGATGTCACCCACCAGTGCGGCACCCGCCACACAAAAAGTTTGGGGACCACAGGCCTAGAGCACCTGGCTTGAAGTTCGTGCTTCAAAGACCTTGCCAATAAAGTCTTTATCCTCTAGGATCATGGGAAAGGACTGACCTTGTCTGGCATTTAGGACTGTGCAGGCCCGTATCCTGTCTCTGATGGTTTGTGATGTTACAGGCCTCATGTTCAACAAGGCTGAGCGCTTGTAACTCAGGCTGACGTCACTGGGACGTGCTGGAACTTACTCCATATTCCCATTGGCTCCAAAGGGCTGTGTATGTGCAGTGGCCGTGAATTTTCTCCTCTCCACGGTAAGGAGTTTACTACTTGCACTTGCTGCACACGTTCCAAAGCGCTCCTTCTCTGTCCCTTTTCTGACTGCAGTTGAGAGGCCAGTCGGCCGTGTGTGCTGTGTTTATCCAGAAATCCTGTCCTACTGCAAGGCACGGAGCTGATTCTCCTCTCGGGCACGGATGTAAATCCGAGGAAATTCCATTGGTTTCCCTGGAGTTCGGGTGGTTCCGGTGTTAAGCAAATCTCCTGCTGTCTGGCTTTACCAGCGGTCGCAATGGCGGCGGAGCACATGCACAGCTCAAGTGACCATTCTTGTGCTTGCCATTGATTTCGATGACGTTACATGAATGTAACCCCAGGGTCAGAGGAAAATCAGGCTCACCGGGAGTATGTCTACACTGCAGTCCTCTTTCGAGAGAGGAATGCAAATGCAGCTGAGCGAAATTGCAAAGGAAGCGCAGATTTAAATGTCCCATGCTTCATTTGCATAATCGCGTCCGGGCGCTATTTCGAAATACCCTATTTTGAAAAAAGAAACGCAGTCTAGACGCGGCTATTTCGAAAGAAAACCCTTCTTTCGAAATTAGATTTAAACCTCATTTTATAAGGAGTAAACGTAACTGAGAAAGAAGGGTTTTCTTTCGAAATAACCGCGTCTAGCCTGCGTTTCTTTTCTTAAAATAGGGTATTTTGAAATAGCGCCCGGACGCGATTACGCAAATGAAGCGCGGGACATTCAAATCCGCGCTTCCTTTGCAATTTCGCTCAGCTGCATTTGCATCCTCTCTCGAAAGAGGAATTCAGTGCAGACATACCCTGAGTCATTCCCTTTCCAGATCTCACCTTCAGCTTCCCCTTTCTTGTGCTTCTGTGGACCATAGTGTATGTGGGACACGGCCCAGAACAGCCTTTTGTATGTTTATGGTGCAACACAACTCCAGGTACAGGATTTCCTGCCTGACGTTTTATTGCTAGTATGAAAAGGAGATGATTAATATATAGGCCAAGAGTCACTTGCCATTCATCCGTCAGGGTCATTGTCATCCCTGAGAGGGGGCAATCTCATGGGCTCAAGGTTGGAAAGTCACTTTCATGTTCTCTATGATGTAACGATCTGAGGTTGTACCTGGACGACTCTTTTTCTTATCTTTATGTAGTGACGTCAGTTTCCTATGTAGTGACTGATAATTATTGACAATGTTATTGCTCAACACTCGCTGACCTCATTACTTCATTGTCTTTACATTGTTGTGTGCACCACAGTTGTAGGCCAGTCATATGGCTCCCCTGCCCTCTGACACACATTGGGGGGGGGGGAGTCTGGATTTTGGATGAGATTATGAAATCATATCCTGAAATGACTGCATTATGGAAAGCCTCTGTTTGTGGCTCCCCCTGGCTGTGTCTAGACTGGCCAGTTTTTCCGGATAATCAGCCGCTTTTCTGGAAAAACTTGCCAGCTGTCTACACTGGCCGCTTGAATTTCCGCAAAAGCACTGACTTCCTACTGTAAGAAATCAGTGCTTTTTGCGGAAATACTATGCTGCTCCCGTTTGGGCAGAAGTCCCTTTTGCGACTTTTGCGCAAAAGGGCCAGTGTAGACAGCTGAGATTTGTTTTCCGCAAAAAAGCCCTGATCGCGAAAATGGTGATCGGGGCTTTTTTGCAGAAAAGCGCGTCTAGATTGGCACAGACGCTTTTCTGCAAAACGTGCTTTTGCGGAAAAGCATCTGTGCCAATCTAGACACTCTGTTCCAAAAATGCTTTTAACGGAACACTTTTCCGTTAAAAGCATTTACGGAAAATCATGCCAGTCTAGACGTAGCCCCTGAGTTTGCAGGGCCGTGTCATGTCTCTTTCTGGCCAGAAACTGGTGAACACTCAGCACTCAAGGGCCTATTTATGAAATGAAACATTTTGGGATAAAAGAGGCCAATTCCTGTTCTTCCCCTTGTCTGAAGCTGGGGTTGGGATGGATGGAAAATGACCCCAAAAATGTAACGAAAGAAGCAGGTAACCTTAGTATGACTCTAAGTCAGTGGTCACCAACCAGTAGATTGGAATCTATTGGTAGATCTTGGAGCCTCTGACAGGCGATCCTGACTGGTTTGGCCAAGAGGCTGTCAAGTGCAGCCCTTCAGCTGTCCCTTCCCTCCACTGCTGCTCAGCTCCCGCCCTTTGCCTTAGAGCTGTCCCTCCCCCTGGGAGCCTCCTGCTTGCTGTGCAGGGCAGAAGAGGGGTGCTGATGTCAGGGTGCCCCCCTCCCACTCTGTATCCTGTCTCCACAGAGCAGAGAAGGGGCACAACAGGACTTGGGAGGGAGTTTGCTGGCTGCCTTAGGGAGTGGTGCAGGGCCAGGGCAGGGGTGAGCCTGCCTTAGCCCCACTGCACCCCCACCCAGGAGCCACCAGCTGTGCCCAGCTGGGGCTCACATCCAAAGTCCTACCCCAGTCATGAACCCCCTCCTGGACCCCAAGCCCTTGTCCTAGCCCTGAGCACCCTAGCATCCAAATACCATCCCAGAGCCTGCACCTAGAACCCCCTCCTACATCCCAGCTGCTCCAAGAACAGCTCAGAGCCCCTCTCACACTCCAGATCCCTTAATCCAAGACCAGATCCTGCGCCCAACCCTCCACCACAACCTGCTGAAAGTGAGTGAGGATGGGCAAGAGAGGGAGGATGGAGTGAGCAGGGGCGGGCCTTGGCGAAGGGGTAGGAAGGAGGCAGGGCAAAGATATTTATGTTTGAGGTAGATCTTGGATTGCACCTAAATTCAAAAAGTGATCTCGTGCTTAAAAAGGTTGGTGCCCCCCTGCTCTAAGTGGACTTTGTGAAACGTCAGAAGAGAAATGTCTTGCGCTAGATGAGGAGGCTGCGGCAGGGACAAGGGGAAGAAGGACTTTGCCTGCCTGAACATAAGTTGTCTGCCAAGGGACAGATGAGCTAGGGTGAGTGTAGGATCCTTGTTGGGTGCGTATGACCTGTGCTTTGCATGATTAAAGAGCATAAACCTCACAGGCAGAACAAAGAGAGAGGAGCTTGAAACGCCCTTAGGAACCCTGACTATAGAGGCTTGAATTCCCCTCCATCGTAATCCTAGTGGGCGGCCAGGATGAGGTGCTTCATCTCCAGGTGCCCTCACTGCAGTATCCTTTTCACCTTGCTTGACCTACTTCCCTCACTGCTACCAGTGGAGCAACGCCTCCTGCTGGGTGTTTTTGTCCAAACACACGGTCCTGTCAAAACAGAGACATTTTGTAGCAGGACAGCTGTCTCGATGACATTTTCGACGTGACGATTCCTGCCGTCCCCGATGCATGCTCCTCTCCCTGAAAGAGACCCACATAGAAAACCGGGCCTTCCTGAGCTGAAAACAGGCCTCAGGCCACAATCCCGTCTTGTAAAAATATTTGGTTTGGGTCCATTGTGAAACAAAAACAAATACTGAAACCTCAAACGTTTGTCACACAATGGACTTCTTGTTCTCCGGCTCGCTCTGGTCGCACAGGCTAACTCGCCCGCCCCACAGAGACAGATCAGGCCACCTCAGGTATGCCAGTTGGGTCAGCCATAATTACATGAGAGACAGGAAGAGGAAAGTGAGAGAGAAAAATCACTCAACCCTGGAGCAAGCTTGATTCACACACTTAACCTAAGAGCGGCCACACTGGGTCAGACCAAAGGTCCATCTAGCCCAGTGTCCTGTCTGCCGACAGCTGCCAATGCCAGGTGCCCCAGCGCGAGTGAACAGAACAGGGAATCAGCAAGTGATCCCTCCCCTGTCATCTATCTCCAGCCTCTCACAGAGGCTAGGGACACCATTCCTGCCCATCCTGGCTAATAGCCATTGATGGACCTATCATCCATGAATGTATCTAGCTCTATTTTGAACCCTGTTAAAGTCCTGGTCCTCACAACATCGTCTGGCATCTTAGTAGCGGTGCACAGGCCTTTTTTTCTTTATTTGGACAGGACCAGATCATTCAGACTGGACTATTTGTCCTCATAGAGTTAAGGAGCAACCTATAGCCATGGAGAGGTTCTCAGAGTGCATCGCCTACTGCTTAGGGACTTGTGAGTTTGCCAGGGTAGCTCCACCTGAATATTGCTGTGTCTGAAATGTACATGGTAGCTACAGGAACCAGAGTCACCTTTACAAGGCCTGGTTCCTCTAGAGGCTTCTACGTAGGGTGGTCTTGCAGGTGTTTTTTTGGTTTTTTTAAAGTCAGATGCAGAATTCTCACCTTCAAGCAATTGAACAGCAGCTTGTTAGTCACTGAGGGTGAGTCTAAACTACATGGCTCCGTCAACGGAGGATTAGGCAGGACGGCAAAGGGAAATGAAGCGGCGATTTAAATCATCGCCGCTTCATTTAAATCAAAATGGCCTCCGCGCGGTGCCAATCAGCTGATTGTTGGCACAGTGCGGCAGTCTAGACGGGGATCTGCCGACCCCAGAACCTTTCGTTGGCAGATCCTTTATGCCTATCAGATTCGGTATTGGAGAAGGAACTGAGGGACAGTGGGGTTCTTCATGCCCTCACATAGGAGACACTGGGTATAGGTCCCCCGCATACTGGATTCCTTTGGTCAGCAATCTGGAACATACCACCTGGGAGACGTGCACACCAAGCATAGGGTTTGTGTAGCCAGCGCATGTCAAAGAGGCCCGTTACTGTGGGTCAGTAATCCTTCTTTCCTGCAATCTTGGGAATGGTGCAGTATCACCGCTGGAAGCAATGATTGGCCAGGGTGAGGCGCATCCCACTACCCCTCTATTGTCTGCCCCCACTCAGGGACGTGCTGTGTGTGTAGGTGGCTCACTTGCACTGGGAAATTCTAAAGCAAAGACTTTTGACAAACAGCAGCTTCAAAGCCAAAAGTGAGGCTTTGCCCCAGTTACAGCCCGGGTGGTAGCTGCTGCTTCGCAAAACCCGTCCTGTAGATGGGCTGAGCCATGATTTGCTGTTCTGTATGGCTACGTCTAGACTGGCATGATTTTCCACAAATGCTTTTAACGGAAAAGTTTTCCGTTAAAAGCATTTGCGGAAAAGAGTGTCTAGATTGGCACGGACGCTTTTCCGCAAAAGCACTTTTTGCGGAAAAGCGTCTGTGCCAATCTAGACACGGTTTTGTGCAAGAAAGCTCCAATCGCCATTTTTGCGATTGGGGCTTTTTTGCGCAAAACAATACCGCGTTGTCTACACTGGCCCTCTTGTGCAAAAGCATTTGCGCGAGAGGGCTTTTGCCTGAATGGGAACAATGTAGCATTTCCGCAAGAAGCACTGATTTCAGACAGTAGGAAGTCAGTGTTCTTGCAGAAATTCAAGCAGCCAGTGTAGACAGCTGGCAAGTTTTTCCACAAAAGCAGCTGCTTTTTGCGGAAAAACTTGCCAGTCTAGACGCAGCCTATGTGTATTACAGCACGGCCTGAAGGCCCTAGCTGAAATCGGGGACCCCCTTTACAATGATTATCCACACAGTGAGAAACTGTCCCTGTCCTCAAGAATCTAGACAAAACAGAGAGAGACAGAGAGGGGGACTGACTTGCCCAGTCCTACACAGGCCTGTGGTAGAGCCAGGAATAGAATCCTGGTCTGTAGAGTCCTGATCCACTTTATTAGCCACAAGCTAACAGACTGCCTCTGGTATCAAGCAGGAATGAGGTGCAAATTGTGGCTGAAAACAGTTTTACGCGTCTAGCTCAGAGGTTTGCATTGCTGCAGTTACCTCCGTGACTGGTCGGTGACGGCTGAAATTCCCAGCTATCATGACTTAGCTTCCATTCTCCAGCCTTGTATGCTATTTATCAAGTGATAGTGGGCATGGACAGAACACCTTCGTTCATCCTGCTCCTTCAGCATGGCCAAGAATCATCACTGATCCCCCCCCAAAACTCCAGCTGTTTAAGGGCAGGCCCCAGCACTGCCAGAGAGCTTAGGCAGGATGTGAAGCAGAAGGTGCTACAGGACTCCTTGTCACTTCGGCTCCCACCAGTTAACCTTAACCCATTGGCGAGGCTTACCTACTCAACCAAAACAGCTGGCCACACAGCTGCCTCCCAGAAGGACATCCTTATTGCCAATAAAACATATAGACCAGAAGTGAGCAGAGACCAGGACAACCGAAACAAATGATCTTTCAATCCACAGGATGCTGAGCTGACGCGATGCGCCCCATCCTGGTCCTAGTCAGGGTCTGAAGGACTCTCTCTCCAAACTGGCAAAAGGAAGTCGGTAGCTTCCTACTGATTTTGCTCATTCACAGAAGTGCTGTCTTGAGCCATGTTCCCCCCTTAGGCCATTCTTGCAAACAGTGATTTGCACCCCAGAGTCTGGGACTGCTTAATGGACTTTGAAACAAAATACAGGACAATGTAGCACTTTAAAGACTAACAAGATGGTTTATTAGATGATGAGCTTTCGTGGGCCAGACCCACTTCCTCAGATCAAAAAGTGGGTCTGGCCCACGAAAGCTCATCATCTAATAAACCATCTTGTTAGTCTTTAAAGTGCTACATAGTCCTGTATTTTGTTCCAGCTACACCAGACTAACACAGCTACATTTCTATCACTAATGGACTTTGTTTCATTTCACCAGCCATTAACTACCCCTTTGTTAAGTGAGAGATTTCTCCCTCCATTTGCAGAGGAATGTGAGCTATGTCATGCGGGTTTCTTCAGGGGAATCCTATCTTATCTTATTTCCTCTCCAGGCGCAAAGCTTGAGCAAAAAGCAAATGTCTTGTTTATTGCACAGCAGCATTTTTTTAGTTTTAAGTATTCTCCTGGATTACCCTTAACATCTGTTTAAGGGGGAAGAACAAAGAGATTATTTCACTCATCAAATTGCACCTGATTGTTGTGTTGGAGGCAGCGTGGCCTAGCGGTCAGTGTGCAAGCAAAGGACTGGGCATCAGTATTCCTGGGTTCTGTTCCTGTTGATCTTCCTCTCTCCGTGCTTGTTTTCCCATCCATAAAATGGAGACAATAATACATATTCACCCTCGGAAAGTGTGCTCAGCCCATCAAATAAAAAGCACACGGAGTGTATTTATTAGAGACAGGGTACACATCCCATTCCATGACCTTCTTCCAGCTGCAGGCTTTTCCTTTTCTCGCCTCCGTGATGGCCCATGAATCCTTTTCACTTCAGACATCTCCTTCCACCAGTTCCATTCCCGTGCTTAGTCTTCTATCCCCTCTGGATTGCGCAGACTTGCAGGGACCTGTGTTCTAAGCATCAGACCTCTCTAAGCTTGGGATTTACCATCATGTCAGACACTGGTAAAGATCCACCACGACAAACCTCCCACCTTAGGTACACTGGAGCACAAGATAAGCTGTGATTTGTAGCAGTGCAGCTCGTTGTGGGGTTCCAAGGTGGGATGGACCACAGCAGTGTCACTCCCAGCTTCCTTTGTCTTCACCTCCGGTTTGCCCGAGTCCAGTTATACTGGATTCAGCTTCAATTTCTCTTCCCGTGTAGACATGTCTTAATGACTTGCCCAGGTCACAGAGCTTAAAGCTAGTGCTCTGAATGCTGTACCAGTTTACACACATACACCTCTCTCCTGCTTATATGGAGTTTAATAATGCTCCAGTAGTAATGGCGGTTCATGCGATTTGTAAGACATTTTAGGCTGTGTCTCCTCTCATACAGAAGCTGTTCCTTACCCTTCATCATTTTTGTTGCCCTTCTCTGTACCATTTCAAATTCCAATATATCCTTTTTGAGATGGGATGATCACAACTGCACGCAGTATTCCAGGTGCAATTATACCATGGATTTATAGTGGTATTATATTTTCTGTCTTATCTCTCATTAGCTTTTTCACTGCTGTTGTTCATTGAGCCTCTATTTTCAGATAACTATCTACAGTGATGCCACAGTTTCTTTGAGTGGTAACAGCTAATTTAGATCCCATTATTTTGCATATATAGTTGGATTATGTTTTCCAATGTGCATTACTTTGCATTTATCAACACTGAATTTCACACTCACATCCCTTTTGTTGCCCAGTCACACGGTTTTGTGAGATCCTTTGTAACACTTTGCAGTCTGCTTTGGACTTATCTCTCTTGAGTAATTTTGTATCATCTGAAAATTTGCTGCCTCTTTTCCAGAGCACCCGCCCCGTCCTTGTGGAAGGGGCCGGGGGAGGGGGTCCAAGTTGATGCAGAAGCAGCAAGGGGTGTGGGAAGTGTTTGTAGTCGATAAGATTAACCAATAAGCCCAGGTTTATCAGTTAATCATGTAGTCCACTACAGCTTGACATCTCTAGCTCAGAACCCATTGGTAGTACTCGATGGCCCACTGTGATGTAGTAAATAGCTTTTGTGCAAACAACATTTAAGAACATAAGAACGGCCATACTGGGTCCATCTAGCCCAGTATCCTGTCTGCTGATAGTGGCCAATGCCAGATGCCCCAGAGGAAGGGAACACAACAGGTAATCTGCACGTGATCTGTCTCCCGCCACCCATTTCCAGACAAAATCTAGATTACTAAATATTTCTTACCCACAATACACCTATTACCAGGGCTCAACAAACCGTGGTGAAATCCACTCGCCAGCCCCACACCGCGCATGCGTCAGACCCGCATTGCACATGCGCACACCGCCAGTGAACAGGGCGACCGGCTGAAATCTACTTGCCACGGGCGAGTAGATAAACAGATTTGTCGAGCCCTGCCTATTACCATACTTTTGACATGCATCTGATGAAGTGGGTCTTTGCCCACGAAAGCTTATGCTCCAATACATCTGTTAGTCTATAAGGTGCCACAGGACTCCTTGTCGCTTTTGCAGATCCAGACTAACACAGCTACCCCTCTGATACATGATACTTACGTAGCTGTGCTGCTACAGCGGCAGTAGTTTAGATATGTCCTCAGTGTGTCAACCCTAGTGTCTTCATCATCTCCCTAATTCCACACTTACACCCCTGTATAATTCCTGAATTTTCTATTGAGAAGAGGGCTTTCCTTTGACTTCCTGCCTTGCAATCGTGGGCGCTGTTAAGCCATTTGCATGCTTCATCCCAGAGGAAGCTGCATGAACCAGAAGGAAAGCAAGGCCTGTATGCAAGCCATTGAATTCCAGCTTGCAAAAAGCTCATTAGGGCTGAATCTTGCAATGCAGTTCCGGATCACGCTGGCATCGCCTGCTAGCTGGGGAACTGGTTTTCTGTCTAAATCCTGATTTCTCCCTGTCCCCCACAAGTGGAATATTTTATGATCTGGCTTCCTTCCTTCCTTTCTTCCTTCCTCTTTTTTTTTTTTTTTTTTTTTTTTTTGTAAGCATCGATGGCTCTGTGATGAGAGCAATTTGAAAATTCCATGATGGCCTTTTTTTTTATATCTATATATATAAAAGGGAACCAAATTATTTCCCCTGCCCTGTTACATAATGGGGAAACCCAGAGGCCTTCGGGAAGCCGCGCAGCCAGCCAGCCTGGATTTTTCCATCGCTTTCTGGCTCCCTCCCTGCTTCTCCCCACCCCCCAAACCAGACCCTGCTAGTTTCTCACCCCCCTTCCTGCTCCCCTCCCCCACTGCTCTGCCTCCGTGCGCCTCGCCATGCCGCCCCCCACTCAGCCAGCCCCCCCACTACGCACTGCCTCCGAGGCCCCGCCCCCTCCAGGAGCCACTCATTCATCCCTTCCCCTTCGGCCCCGCCTCCTGCGTGGGTGCGCGCGTGCGTGCGTGCGTAGCCCCGCCCCGCCCCTCCGGCGTCCCGGGCGCTATATATAGAGGGCGGCGGCCAGCCGCTTTCTGCGATTGTTCGACCGAGGGGTAGGCGACGCCATGTTGGCGCTGAAACGCAACGCTGTGATCGGCCTCAACCTGTATTGCGGGGGCGGCCCGGCCCTGGTGCCCTCCTCGCCGGCCTCTCCGAGCGGCGGGGCCGCCCCGCCGCCTTCCGCCGCCTGCCCCTCGGGCCCCTCGGCGGAGGGCGACCGGCCGTCGCCGCTGATTGGTCGGTCGCCTTGGGGTCCCAACGGTCCCTCTGAGGGGGCCCGCGCGCTGATGGACGAGGGGCCCCGGGCGCTGATTGGCTCCCCGGGGACCCCCCCGGCCCTGGTTGCCGGGGCGACCCGGCCGGCCTCGCTGTGGCTCCCGGAAGAGGAGCTGGACGGCTGCGAGCCCGAGGCCGAGCGGCTGGGCCCGGCCGACGGCTCCTTGCCCAGCACCCCGCCCGAGGAGGCGGACGACGCCGACGGGCTGTACCACGACTCGCTCGAGCTCATCAGCCGCTACCTGCGCGAGGCCGCCGACCCCGCCGGGCCGGGCGGCGCCAAGCTCTTCAAGCGGCTGCTGAGCGGGCCGCGGGGGGCGGGGCCCGCCGCCATGGAGAAGGCGCTGGACACGCTGCGGAAGGTCGGCGACGGCGTCATGGAGAAGCACCAGATCGCCTTCCAAGGTACGGGGGGGGCCCGGCTGTGGGGGGGGGCGCGGGGTCCGGGGGGCGCCGGGGGGAGGGGGCGCGGGGTCCGGGGGGCGCCGGGGGGAGGGGGCCCGGCTGTGGGGGGGGGGGGGCGCGGGGTCCGGAGCGCGGGGGGGGGGGCCCGGCTGTGGGGGGGGGGGGGCGCGGGGTCCGGAGCGCGGGGGGGGGGGCCCGGCTGTGGGGGGGGGGGGCGCGGGGTCCGGAGCGCGGGGGGGGGGCCCGGCTGTGGGGGGGGGCGCGGGGTCCGGAGCGCGGGGGGGAGGGTCCCCGGCTGTGGGGGGGGGCGCGGGGGGGAGGGTCTCTGACTGTGGGGGGGCGGGCTGTGGCCGGCTCCCAGCGAGGGGAAGGGTCGCTGCGGGGCCCCCTCTGAGGAAGCTGCCTTGGGGCGGAAGTAGCGCCCTTGGGAGTGGGGGGGAGGGGGCGCTCCGGGAGGTCGCAGTGTTTGTGAGTCACACCCGGGCGGAGGCGCTTTCAGCCGGTCGAGGGCGGTGTGTTCCAGCCGGAGCCCCCTGCAGCCCTTGTAAGGGGTGGTGTCTTGCAGCGGGGAGCCCCCCCTGCAGCCCCAGGCTCCCCGAAGGGGTCTGCACCGGTCTCCAGAGCTCTGTCTCTTGCGGGTCTTGCAAGTGGCTGGTCTGGGGAACGGAGACCCAGCCCTGCGGTACGGTTTGGCAGGATTTGAGCGGGGCTCTCCGGAGCCGCTCAGCTGCATGCAAGAGGCTGGGCTGCAGGGCTCTGGGCCGCAGTTAGAGGGCATGTCCGGAAAGAATAACCTTCGCTTCTTCAAAAACGAAACTAAGCCTTGTTTATCTGGAGGGTGGGGAAAACCCTTAACTTCTGCAAAACTAGATTGTCACACATTAACTATATGAGGCTGCAAGACGTGGCCGAACATGCAAACACATTGTAAATATTGTCCAAAGGTTAGCCAATTTATGGCTTAGGCCTCAGTAAAACAGAATGCTGGGCAAGTGTTGATTCTGAATTTTCTTTTTAGCGTTTTACACTAGTCTTAACATAGCTGCAGAACTTGAATGCTAAAGTTCATGGTCGTGGGTGGGTGTCCTGAATCTTGATTGGAATATTAACAATCTGCAGTTTCTGGTAGCTTTTGAGGAGCACATTTTCTTTGCTGTTCTAGTGTTTCAAACGTCATTTTTAAATTAATAGCAAAATAAATGCCAAACTTTGAAAAATTTCTAAAATGCAAGCTGCTGCTTAAACTAGATACCATAATATAAATCTCCAGACTCCTCCTCTTAAGCAGTACTGTTCATAAATACAATACCCATTACATTGCTTTACTGCCAAATGCAGAAAAGATGAGTAGGTTGGTTGAAGAGGAAATATAATAAAATGTCTCGAGAAACCACAAATAACTCCTCTAAAATGTAATGAGTCTAAAGCATTTGAGATGGTGTAAACTTTCCACAGGGTTATATTAATCTTAGATCAAAGGAAGCTGAGGACTTCCAGTGGGATTTAGTTCCTTGGGAATGGCGTTCATTAGCATTTACTGTTGGCATTAAGCCACCTGAATAAATTAATGCTCTTCAGTTTGTGCATTACTTGGGAAACAGTATTTTAGATAATTTTTTTAACTCCTGGTGCAGAACCTTGGAGGAGAATTCTGTTAATCTGAACTATTGAAGCTAGTTTGTTAATTCAAAGGGGCCATTGAGTTAAATAGCTGGACTTTTTTGTAACCAATAATGCAAAGGAGTGACAGTTTCATAATTGTTCTAAGTTGTCTAGCCTGTTCAGTGAGTCCAAAAGAGGTGGAAAAGAAACTGGTTTGGTGGCTAGTGTCTTGTCATTCTAAATCCATTGAGCAGGAGGATACTCGAGACTTGGCTAATAGGTGTTTTCCCAAAGCTTAAGGGTGCAGTGTCGGGAACTTTCATTTTAGATCCCTGTCCCAAAAAGGATTTAATTTGAACTAAAATAGCTCACGCAAATAGAATTGTGTATTAAAGCTTCCAAATTTAATGCCTGTAGTGAGATAATGGCTTGCCCATTTTCCTTGTATTCCATTTGTGATGAAGGTGTTATAATACATGTCTGGCCTTAAGGCAGATCTATCTTGTGGTGTTTGAACTGCCTGTTGTATTGTGCTGCAGTCACTAGACAAGTGAGTTTTTGTAGTCTCAGTGTATTCTCTTCTGCTAATCTTTCACTTCAGGGATGCTTCGGAAACTAGACATCAAGAATGAGGAGGATCTCAAGTCAGTGTCATCAGTTGCAACCCATGTTTTCAGTGATGGAATAACAAACTGGGGTAGAATTGTAACACTCATCTCTTTTGGTGCCTTTGTTGCAAAACACCTGAAGAGCATAAACCAGGAGAATTGCATCAACACGCTAGCAGGGATCATCACAGATGTGCTTGTCTCAGACAAACGAGATTGGCTAGTTAACCAAAGAGGCTGGGTAAGTGAGATTGCAGGGAGTGAATGTGGCCAATGAAGCTATCCATCTAGTAGTAATTTCCTAGGCTTGTACATGTCTAAGGCTACCAGACCAGTTAAACTACTGGTTGTGCCATGCAAGCAGATTCTGAATAACTTTGTCCTAAAAATACATGGTGCTCTATACTGTTACTTTGCACTTGTATCACTTTTATCCATGTATCTGAAAGACCTGTGGTGGACATGATTCCCCCCCCCCCCCCCATTGAAGATGGGAAACAGAAGATACAAAGATGAATAATCTTGTATCATGCTATGTGTATTCTGCAATTGGAATCAAATTCCCCACTTATTCCACTACACAGGTTCCTTTACTTGGGTAAAATGTATCAAATTGCTTCTCTATTTGGTACTACACACTGCAGTGTGAGCACACCCCAGTTAAAATGGCTAATGTTAGGCATTAATCATTCACTTCTTTCTTCTAGGAGGGATTTGTTGAATTCTTCCGTGTAGAGGATCTAGAAGGTAGCATCAGGAATGTTCTGGTGGCTTTTGCAGGCTTTGCTGGACTGGGTGCAAGCTTGGCATACATGATGCGATGAGCCATGGAGTGACTCTAAACTGAATTCTGGGTGGACTAGCTCTTCTTGGCATCTAGAGTTAGCCAACTGCACAATTCCTGCTGTGAAAGAATACCTGACGCTGTACTTCATGGGAACATAGAGAATAACACCTGGGAATCCCAGTGAGTGACTTTCCCCTCCCCCATAGAGGATAGTGCGGTGCAGTCTGAATGAGGGTACCAACAAGAGGATTTTTGACTGAACAGAAAATGAAGCAAGTAGTACTCTGCTTCCTTGAAGAGCCTCGTGAAAGGATGCCAAGAGTACTATTTCCAAGTGAAGCCTTGTCACTAAGGGGAACCGCTCCTGTTCTGCAAGTCAACCAAAGCACCAATGGCTCTTACTCCGGACTACCTAGAGGCTTTTATTAGGTTTGGAATGATGGTTGTATACAGAAGGGGTTTCATTTCCTTAGCACAGAGTTGTGATCATAGCTCACTGGAAATGTGGATTAGGGTCCTGTGGACCTGTTGGGTCTCCTGAGTTTGTGGCTTGTGTTTTGAGTTAGAAGTGCAAAAAGAGAACCACCTACTGGTATTAGACACACCAGTTATGAGTGGAACTGTTGCTGAAACGCCTACATTCCATCAGCAGTACAAAGGGGTACAGTCATCTTGAAGGCTAGATGACTAGCTACAGCCAGATTAAGCAACTTTAATGGGCTGCTTGGAGAGCTGCTTAGGCCATTATATGCCCCCCTCTGTTACACTGCTGTGACTCCCAAGAACACATGCAGCTATAAAAACAGGGAGCACAGTTGTAAGTATGTACAAACTTCACAGGGGGTGGGGAGGCTGTACAGAGAACTTTGTAAATGTCTACAAAACTGTAAAATATGTACATTTTTACAGAGATTATCGTTGAGAGGTGGCTTGAGTGAGTCAAATCACTTTATTGAAATACTATTCTTTAGTCCCATTGAATCCAGCATTTTGTTTGCTTTACTTTTATCTGGACTTCCACAAAGTGTCTCTTCTGTATGTGCTCTAGTAAAACTGCTAGGCTTCTCTGGCCAAGGTCAGCAACATGACTGATTGCTGTTTCCCATGACTTGCTAGCAACAGCACAAGTTTTTTAGTTTGTTTTAATCTTTGGTTTATTTTTGACTCTTCTGTAATGGATGGGTGGGTGTTTGGGAAACCACTGTTGGCTGTTTTCTAGTCACATTTTATCTTGACCTATTTTTTTAAGCCTTGATACATTCAAATATTAGCTTGATTTTTGAAATGACCTTCTCTCAAACGAAATAAAACTAAATTGGATTGAATCTCTAGTTAGCACCATGAATCCATTAATTTAATGTGTTTTTGGTTCAATCCTTCAGTAGCTATTTCTAAACATCCAGCTTGAACATGCTTGCAGGGTGTAATGTAGTATTCATTTTTTGAATCAATAAGCTAGCTGATCCCCTCTGTATGCAAAATAGTTTCATATTAAATTTGATTTGCAGCATAATTAGGTTAGTCTTCACTGTACTCTTAATCTTGCTCAGACTGAATTAGGGTTGAAGTGGAAGCTAATGTAAAACAAAGTCTGGTTTAAACATGGTGCTATTGTCAGGCCTGCTTGTTTACACAATAAATAAGCATCCCTACTTTTGTCAGTTAAGTGGTTTGTGTTCACTGCTGCACCATAAAGCTAGCTGCTGTTCCTATGGCTGGAAGCTAAGGCAGTAGCACCACAACAGTATTTTGTGGTTAAATGTATGCTGTAGTAAACTTTCTCCCCAAACTGCATGCAACATCAAACCTGCTGCTACAGTGGTAGCTGGAGACTTCATTTGTAGTAGGAATGTATTTGACATGCCCAAGGTAGTGCTCAAAGCCCTTGCACAGGGTTTAGAGCTACCCTACTGCCATCCCCAGTGTTGCTTCTCCTTGAGTCCAGCTGTTGCCTCAAGTTACCCAGATGACCAAGTGTTATAGCGCTTGTATAACTGCTCTAGCTGTCTTGGCAAGTGTCCAGCTGTGAATGAGGTAGCAAGACAGATCTAATGACCTGTCCATACTAAAGTCTTGCTCTGCATGATCACGTTTCCTTGACCCAAAACTGGGAGAGATGAGCATGAGTTTCCTTGCCAGCACTTTAAATCTCAATGAGTTCAACAGGTGACTGGTCTCTCAAAGGAGAGGGGGAGTATCAGTAGGCTGAAGTGGTAAATTGAGCTATTGCATGAGAGCATTTATCCAAGCATCAAACAGGCATACGTTAAAGTGCTAGCAGCTGCACTGAGCTAAACCTAGCTCAACCACAAAGGGGGAGGCTAATTCAACAATTGCAGTAACACTTTACAAACAAAAGTTAAAAGATTAAAGGCAAGCTTGCCTTTAATAAAACTTTCCAGCCTGGCCCAGACATTATGTACAACTGAAATACTTGTTCCTCTTCTCTTCCCCCTGCCTCGAAGTGAAAGCCTTTGCCAAGTCTTCAGAGTTTTTAAGGTGTGTTTAGGTTCTAGCTGTTCTGCAATTGTCCCTGCTTTTCTGTAGACACAAGCTGTGTAATATGGGACAGTTTGTGATCCTGACTGGGGGGGGCAGGGGGGGGTCATCTTCTGCTCTGCAGTCAGCTTTCTTGAGAGAAGAGGTGGCAGAATTCTTAGCAACACTGTTAAGCAATCTTATCACCTCCCCAGAACTGGAACTAGAAAGTGTAGTGCAGTTTGTGCACACTTCCATTCTCCCCACCCCACCCTTGTTTTGAATGAACAGTCGTGTTTTGAACAGTGAGGCAGAGGCCACCTTCTACAGCAAGTCAGCATCCTACATATCAAAGGTACGTGGGTGCCTAACTTTGATAGGAATTAATAGAAGCTAGGCTCCTCCGCACACTTGAACCTGTGCCTCTGCCACTGGAAGAAAGCTGGCAATTTTCACATTGTCTGGAAGTCTTTAGCTTAGCTTCCCTTTAAGCTGTTTTACAAATGCTCAGTGCAACACCCTGCCACAGTCCAGTGGCTTCATGCAAAGAGAGGGCCCTGCTATGGAAATTATGCAAATATAGAATTTGTAGAGTGGTTCCCCCTTCACCACTTGGCTGCTCTGTTTCTAGGTAGTGGGTGTAAAGTGCATCAAAGCCATCTTGCTTCCTGGTATCAGTGTTGCTGAGGGCTAGCTAGCAGACTCTGTACAGTGGATGGAAGGGTAGAAATAGCCTTTACAGGCTTTTAGAGCAGAAAATGTGCCATTAACCAAAATCCATACTTTATTTTTCCTTTTCTGAAGCAGTTAAGTGCATATTCTAAGCTAGAACTGCCTCCCTCTGTTTCCTCCAATTTTTTGAACAGTCACTACTTTCATGTGTCCCTTCTGAGAAGTTCTTTGGGGAAGTGTGCAATTTTGCTATGGCTCTCTTGCACAATTAGCCGTTATTTACCACAGCAGTAAGACAGGAGTCTGTCAAGTCCAAGATTGACGACCTGCATTGGTCACATTTTTGTAGTATCTAGGGCCCATGTTCCTTATCTCTTCCATCCATGTGGACTTTTTCCATTTATGTACAGAACACAATTTTATGTGCAGTCAGGTATGGGTGTGGTGGGTGGGGCCAGGGCAACACCTTGCTCTGTGTGCTCTACTCATCAGCTGTGCAGCATTTGAATCTCTCCTGAGTGACTGCACAAGCACCCAGCTTACAGGGAACACTGCCAAGAGGCCTCTGAGGTCCCTGTAGATCTAATGCACGTTCTAAGGGGCTAATGGCTACTACCCAAGGGTTTGTACGTTTCATTTAAAAAGATGCTGGAAGCTGGCTTATGCAGTATATCCTGCTAAGGACAGTCAATCCCGGGCAAGACAAAATAGTAGGAACATGTTCTGAATGCCTGCTCTACTACCCTGAATGTTATGCCCTACCCCCCAACTCTTCTTGATTTGTTCCTTTTAATAAAGATTCTCTGGACTATTTGAATCCCTTACTCCTCCGCTAAAGGTGGCATTTGTCTCGCCTGCTCACTTTCAGCCACAGTTTCTAACCAAAGAGACTTTCAGTGCTGGCCCTGGGATTGAGACATCACAGGGAGGTGTCCACCTGCCAGGAAGCTTTGCAGCTCAGTCAAACTGGGCCATTGAATAGGTTGCGTGGAATAAAAAGTGACTGTAGTGGTCTCACGGCTACTGAAATGGCAGCTTGGGGCTGTGTTGAAGAAAAGGTGAGTTTTGAGTTATCCACTCTTCCTCTAGCCCCATATCCCCCAGTCCCTATGGGGGTAGCTGTTGTTTTCACTGTCACCACTGCTGTTTCTGTGCATTGAGCTCCCTTGGCAGAGGGATTTGCAGGGCCCCGGGGAGAATTGGCATGAGGTTGGGATATCAGAGATCTGCCCATGCTGTGGCTTTGTTCTATTTAAAATCAAGTCCTTCTGCTTGCTGTCGTGCCTCTGCCACACACAAGCTGACATCAGTTGTGACGCAGACATAAATGCTTCATCCCCTTCCCTGGGTGGGGAGGGAGGGTGGAGTGCTTTGTACCCTTACGGAGTATTGGTTTGGGTGGCTAGGTCCTTGGGCCCAGCCCTCAAAGGTGTTAAGTTGCAGAAGTTAGGAGTCTGAATATTTTTTGAGGCACTGGGCCTGGGCTATAACTTTCATGTCAGGATTGAAGTGGGGAAAGGAGCAAGATGGTCATCAGGAGGGATGTTAAAAGGTCCTGTTCTTGCCACCTGTAAAAGTAGCAAGCTCAATAACAGTGGGTTGGTTTAGTGTTGCTCGTTGGCCCCTGGCCAAGCAGCACTTTTGTCCTACTTGTATGGTTCTAAAAACTGAGTTCTCCACCCAACCTTGTACCATTCAAGCCCACAGTGCCACAATGCTCAGGCCATGCTGTAATAGTTTCCATAGTGACAGACAGACGCTATAAACACAAGACTTCAGTGGTCAACTCTCTTGCCAGCTACTCACTGCTGCTCCCACAGAGAGCCCCATTGCTTGGCTCCATCTACCAGGCTTATGCTGTGCCGGTGTACCATGCTGAATACTCAGCAATATGTTTGCAGTCTTGCTAAAGATCTTCAGGCTGTGGTATGAGGCTAGGCCCATTTCCTTTAATGGTTGCAAGCTGAAACGCTTTTCCTGACATACCATGCAAACAGCAATGTGCAAATCGTGCCTGAAATCTGTCGGTGTTGCAATGCGAGTGTTGTGCAAATCTCTCGTATGCATGCTTCTGTAGGTGGCAGGTCATGGAGGTGACCAAATAGTCTAGACCTCTGATAGAAACTAGAGTTGTATGCAACCTATTATGTAATCGACTCAACAGTGTCCAGAATGGCACTGTCGTGTTCCAAGAATCTTTCTTCAGTGACTGTTTTAAATGCCCTGAAGCAATTAGTCTTGGAGGTGATTCTAAGTCCTCCTAGGTCAGTGGTTCCCAAAGTTTTTGGCATTATGCCCCCTTCTTGATTTTTGAGAAATCCTCCCCTCCTTTCTCTCCCTCCCCCCTGGAATCTCTTCATACCCCCCCCCCCAGCCTATGTTCTAGATGGTTATGTTCCCCTTCCCGTTACTCAACCTAGTTAAATAGCTTCCATCCGCTGCTGTAATACCTGAACGTCTCCTACCCCTCCTCCCCCCACTTGGTATCAGCAATCAAAATGTCCCTATTTTAGAGACAGAAGGCAAGGCACACAGGTGAGGTACTTGTTGAGATCACAAACTTGAGTCTAGCTAAACCAGATCTGAATCTCAGAGCACTGCCTTAACTTCCTTCTCCAAAGTGTTCTGCCACCTTAGGTATACTTAGTTCAATTCATATCAGCTTTCTCAAAAAGTGGCCGTCAAAGGAAAGATACTTTACATAGGTGCTGTCTATCCAGCCTTCGCCTCTGGACTATGTCCCCTCTACCCCGTTGCTGTAGTATCTGATCAATTAAAACTGCTTGAGGTATGTGTTCTCACTCCAGGGAGGCAGGGCTAGGAATACCATTTACAGATCTTTCACACTAGCTGGGCAGCTAGTCAATGTCATGGTTCAGAGTCCAGGCCCTGGTGGAGTGGCATCTGTTTTTTCAGGTCCCTCGGCCTTTTGCTTTTGTCGGCCTGCCGGCTCCCAGCCAGACATTCTGTTCCCCTTTAAAAGCTGCCATTTGTGAAGCGGGTTCTTAGAAAGTCCCTTTGCTCTGTTCTTTTGCCAGTAAGTAGATGTCCCAGAAATCCCCAGCACGTTGGCCAACCGCTTCCCCCCTCTCTTGGAAGTCTCAGTAGAAAGGAAGGATGGAAGAGGGCCCGAAAGCCACCCTAGGACTTAGTGGGGTTCACTCAACGTTTCTGCTGCAATGAATGTGTCTCAGCGCTTTGCCTGAGCATAGGCCAGAAGCCAGTGGTGGCTTCCCTGAATCTTGGCCTCGCAGGGGAGACTGTAAGTTACGCCGCCTCTTAACTTTCCAGCCTGGGAACAAACACTTGAACACTGCCCATCTGTTAACACCGTGGCTTTCCAATGAGATCACTGCTTTGGCTTGCACTGTAATAAGAGACCCTGAGGCCTTGCAGCAACAACAAAGGGAATCCTTCCAACAAGGAGAAATAATCAGAGGGCCACGGGTGGGGAGAGGGGGTGACATTTTGTCCCCCCCAACAAGTTTCCCCTGGTTCAAGGTTGCAGGACACTCTGCGGGCTGGTCCACGTGTCCATGAGCCTGAGTGGCCCTGAAGGTGGAGCGTGTCACCGTGGCAGCATGAAGCTGCCTTGAAATGGGTGTAAATAGCCGGGGGCTTCCCTCACTGGTCTCCAATTTCTAAGCATGGGGGACTGGGCTCAACATTGCTGCCTCGGGGGCCAATAGAAGCGTCTGGATTCTTCTGCCCGCTGCGGTGGGCTAGTGCAGGCAGGCTTTGGGGGGGGCTAGCATCTTCGCACAGCCACACTGCTGCTTTTTTAGGCACTAGCTGGCGCCTGCACGTCCCCCCCGGCCGCGTCGCTTGTCCCAGTGGCTGTCCCCTGTGAGTGCAGCTCAATGGAGGCAGTTCTGCCTTCTCTCTCCACCCCCATCCCGGCCCCAAGTGCAAGGGCCCCAGGCCCAGAGCGTTGAAGGAAGGAAGTCGAAGCGAGCGTGGGAGGCATTCCAGCAGGGTGAATTCATGCCTGGGTCCCAGCCAGGGCTGGAATGCGGATGACTCCCCTTTTCCATCTGTTTCTCCACTGCGGTTAGTGCAGCGCAGGGCTTGGGTTGCTTTTCAGCTCGGGGTTATTTCCTACTTCCCCAGGGGCGCAGAGGTGACTTTGAGCATTTCAGGTTGAATGCCTCTTGCTGTCACATTCTGTTTACCCAACAGAGCTGACTTTACACCACAGGCGCCCCAGGACAGGTATCGACTGGCCCTAGCGCCCTCAACGGCCGTGGAGCCAGGCAGTTTCCACCCGTCTGGCCCCGTTGCCTCCAATGGAGCGAGGCCGTTTCCACCCCCCGGGCTGCCAGCCGGGCCCCCTAATTCCACACTTGGCTGCATTTCTGCACCCTGCTCCCATTGGGCTGGAGGGGAGAACAGGACAAGCTGAGCTCCAAACCTGGCGGAGTTTTAAGAGCAAGCAAAGTCCTGCCTCACCCCCACTATTTTCAGAGTCAAAGGCCAGCCGGAACCATGATACCCCTGCTGTCCAACACGCTAGCCACATGTGGCTCTTTGGCCAGTTGAGGGGCTAGTTCCCGATAGTGGCTACCGCTTCAGGACTGGTTAAACTTAAGAACAGCCAGACTGGGACAGACCAAAGGCCCATCCACCCCAGTGTCCTGTCTGCCCACAGTGGCCAATGCCAGATGCCCCAAAGGGAGTGAACAGAATGGAATCATCATGTAATCCCTCCCCGTCACCCATTCTGTCACTGACAGACAAGGGAGAGCGTTCCTACCCCTCCTGGCTAATAGCCATCCATGGACCTACCTTCCATGAATCTGTCTAGCTCGTCTCTGAACCCTGTTAAAGTCCTGTCCTTCACAATGTCAACGCCACAACACCATGGCATCGTAGTCAACCGTCTAGGAGGTTCCACATGGTCTGTTGTTACCAGCCGCCGACTGTTTGGACAGAGGTTGTCACTGTGCTAAGGGCTCGTGGCCTGGTCATAAAATCTAGACAACAGCCATGCAAGGGTCCCTGGCTGGTGATCTTAGAAGAGGCTCCACGTTGAATGGGCAACGGAGCCTGAGCCCGCTTGACTCTGATTAGCCCCCCTCCCCTACCCCAGGCGGGCTGTGGTATGCAGGCAGGATCCCGTGTGGCATTGAATGGGCAACGGAGCCTGAGCCCGCTTGACTCTGATTAGCCCCCCTCCCCTACCCCAGGCGGGCTGTGGTATGCAGGCAGGATCCCGTGTGGCATTGAATGGGCAACGGAGCCTGAGCCCGCTTGACTCTGATTAGCCCCCCTCCCCTACCCCAGGCGGGCTGTGGTACGCAGGCAGGATCCCGTGTGGCATTGAATGGGCAACGGAGCCTGAGCCCGCTTGACTCTGATTAGCCCCCCTCCCCTACCCCAGGCGGGCTGTGGTACGCAGGCAGGATCCCATGTGGCATGCTCGCATGGCTACAACCCTTCTTCTGCCTGTTGTGCGACAGATGGGACACAACCCCTGAGTTCTAGTCCCAGCGTGGACAGGCCTCCCCCGGTGCTGCCCATGCCTTCCTGAGAACACCCTCCTCCTTCCCGCTGTGACGCTGTTCCAAGGAGTTCCCTGAAACGAGCAACTGCAGCTCCGGTGCGGTGACCCTGCATGATAGACTGATGCTGCAGCCCCAGGCGGGATTAGTCCCTCGCGGTCATTAATCCGCCGCCCTGGAATTCGGCCGTCAACCAGGCAGCATCTGTGCCAAGGCTTAGGTGTGTCACACAGAGCATGCAATTGTTCACGGCGCTGGGGCTACGGCTACACTGCTGCTTTTTTTGCGGAAGAGGATATGCAAATCGTGCTCGCATTTGCATATCTTCTTCCCATTCGTTTTGCAGGAGGTTTTGCCAATAAAAAGCCCCGTGGAGCCGGGGCCATTTGTCGGGGAAAAACTCCTCCGTCATCGGATCCTTTATTCCTCTCAAATCCAGGTTGACGGGAAAAGGGCCTTTTTCCCGACAAAGGGCCCCGTCTCCACGGAGCTTTTTATTGGCAAAACCTCTTCTGCAAAAAGAATGGGAAGAAGATCTGCAAATGCGAGCACGATTTGCATATCCTCTTCCGCAAAAAAGCGGCAGCGTAGCTGTAGCCCCAGCGCTGTGGTGAGGTTCTGCTAACTTTATAGCGTAGTCCAGGCCTGCGTCAACCAACCACAACCAGTGCGGGGGGTTGGAGAAATTGGAGGCCAGAAAACTTGTTTGGAGCACTGAGTCCCCTCCATGGACCGTCCAGGGGATCCTCCTGGCCTTGTCCTCGGCTTGCCCCTGAAGATCTAGCTTACTGCTGCCAAAGCCCAGGCTTCAGCGCCGGATGCACCTCTCTCCTCCAAACGCAGACCTGTTTCTCAGCAGGGGGCCAGGAACCATGGCTCCACTGGGCAGCTTTGGGCACCTTACATCAATGGCAGGAGGGCACCTTACATGAAGGCAGCTGGGGAGTTGGAATAGTTAGAGTTAGGGATGTGCATTTTCGATTAATTGGCTAATCGAATAGCTGATGCAATTTGCATCGACTATTTGTTTAGTCGGTAGGGGCGCCTCGGCTTTTGAAGCCGGGCTACCCATGCTGTTTCGAGGCAGCAGTGCCACATGGAGCCCGGGGTCAGCGAGGGAGTCCCTAGCTGTCCCTGGGCTGCATGCGGCATTTCAAAGCGGCAGCACCGCATGGAGCCCAGGATCAGCGACAGAGTCCCCACCTATCCCTGGGCTGCACATGACATTTCAAAGCGGCAGCGCTGCATGGAGCCCGGAGTCAGCGAGGGAGTCCCCAGCTGTCTCCGGGCTGCACGCGGCATTTCAAAGCGGCAGCGCCGCATGGAGCCCGGGGTCAGCGACGGAATCCTCAGCTGTCCCTGGGCTGCCCGCGGCATTTCAAAGCAGCAGCGCCGCATGGAGCCTGGGGTTAGTGAGGGAGTTCCCAGCTGTCTCCAGGCTGCACGTGACATTTCAAAGCAGCAGCACCGCATGGAGACTGGGGGTCTGGTCTTGGGCTCCACGTGGCGCTGCCCCTTTGAAGCACCCCCTCCTTTCCCCCACTCCCACTTGCTGTCTCTTTCTGAGAGAGGAGGCAAGGGAGGGGGAAGGAACTAGTCGACTAGCGTGTTGATTAGTCATTCATGTCCCTAGTTACAGTAGAGAGATTAAACCTCGTGCTCCAAGGTCTAAAGTAAACCATTCCAACTAAAAGGGAGCTCTGGATGCTAGTCCTAGCTCTGCCACTGTGGGTAAAGCCACTTACATTCCCGGGCCCCCAATTCCCAGGTGCAAGCCAGGGGGTAACAACCTCTCCTGCCTCGGCCTTGCATATGTAGATTGTAAGTTCTGTGGGGCAGGGGCTGCTGCTCCCTGTGTGGCCAGCACCTCACACAACACAGCTGCTTCTAGGGGAAGGTGCAAAGGCAGCTGATCACTGCCTTGTGTCTACAGCTGAGTCAGTTTCATTTTAAGCACATCCGGGACCCGCCCAGCTGAACCTGCTTTCTCAGAATTCAGCCGCTTGCTAAGAATAAAGCAGGACATTTTGGTTTTACTAAGAAATCTGAAGGAAAGAAGGCAGAGATCTCACCGGGGCCCCACGCAGAAGCCGGAGTGCAGGGGCCCACTTCCTGGAAGTGTAACGGGCCAGGAGAGATAAAGCGCCCACTGCTGCTTATCAATCCCTGGAGCAAAGCAGGGCTGCTGAGCAGAGAGGGGGTTGGGCTGGTGCCAGGCACTTAGGGCTGAGATTAGGGCCTTGCCTCACAGACAGCACCAGAGCTGGAGCAGATGAAGGGCTCAGCTCATTTCCAATTGGATTTTTGTCCCTCCCGAGGGCTGGCAGAACCTAGCTCTTTTCAACCATTGGTCTGTGGCACCAAGTCCTGTGTTACAGCTGGGGAAACTGAGGCACGGCGTGCGGGGAAGGGACGTGTCCGAGATTGGAGGCCAGGACCCGGAGCCCAAAGCCCACATGGGGGTGAGGTGGCAGGGCTGACGCGCAGTAACTCTGGGCTTCCTTGCTGCTGTCTCAGGCCAGAATTCCCCTCCCCACCTGCTATTTCCAGTAGAGAGATTAAACCTGGTGCTCTGAGGTGTAAAGCGAACCGGATCTGCTGCTGCCCAGCCCCGAGGCGTCCTGGGATCCCGGCACAGGGCAGGGAGCTGGCAAACACACGGCCGGGGGCGGAGATCAAAGGGGCCGAGCGAGAACCGGGGCCTGACAGCAGGTACGAGTCAAAGCAGAAGCGAGAACAATGCGGCTCTTGAGAGCCAGCTGGTGCCGGACGGCAGCTGGTGCCGCCAGCCCAGCCCAGCCCAGCCCAGCCCAGCCAGCCTGCCATCTGCTCCCCACCCGCGCGCCGCCCGGCCTGGGAGGCGGCAGCTGCCCCTTTTGTTTGCCCCTTTGCCACGGGCCTGGCCCCCCTCCCCAGGCCGGCAAGTGAATGAGCCCGTCCCGCCGCGGTCCTGCCGAGCGGCAGGTGGAGAGAGCCCGGCCTCCCCTCCCCCGCCCAGCCAGGCGCTGCATGTGAGCGCAGCATCCCCCGCCCTGCGCACGCACCCCTCCCGCCAGCGCAGCCCCCCCCGGAGACAGAGCCCCCCCCGCGGGGTGGAGATCACTGCTCGCGGCTGGAGCCCCATGGGCGAGGCACCGCCCCCCCACACCCCCCTCTCTGCACACAGGCTGCCCCAGGCTAGCCCCTATGTACCTCACAATCCCCCAGAGCCCCCTACACAACCGACCCACACGGCGCCCCTACACACAACCCCCTACACAACCGACCCACACGGCGCCCCTACACGCACCCCCGCCTTCACAACCGACCCACACGGCGCCCCTACACACAACCCCCTACACAACCGACCCACACGGCGCCCCTACACGCACCCCCTACACAACCGACCCACACGGCGCCCCTACACGCACCCCCGCCTTCACAACCGACCCACACGGCACCCCTACACACAACCCCCTACACAACCGACCCACACGGCGCCCCTACACGCAACCCCCTACACAACCGACCCACACGGCGCCCCTACACGCAACCCCCGCCTTCACAACCGACCCACACGGCGCCCCTACACGCAACCCCCTACACAACCGACCCACACGGCGCCCCTACACGCACCCCCGCCTTCACAACCGACCCACACGGCGCCCCTACACACAACCCCCTACACAACCGACCCACACGGCGCCCCTACACGCACCCCCGCCTTCACAACCGACCCACACGGCGCCCCTACACGCAACCCCCTACACAACCGACCCACACGGCGCCCCTACACGCAACCCCCTACACAACCGACCCACACGGCACCCCTACACGCAACCCCGCCTTCACAACCGACCCACACGGCGCCCCTACACGCAACCCCCTACACAACCGACCCACACGGCGCCCCTACACACACCCCCGCCTTCACAACCGACCCACACGGCGCCCCTACACGCAACCCCCTACACAACCGACCCACACGGCGCCCCTACACGCAACCCCCTACACAACCGACCCACACGGCCCCCCTACACGCAACCCCCTTCACAACCGACCCACACGGCGCCCCTACACGCACCCCCGCCTTCACAACCGACACACACGGCGCCCCTACACGCAACCCCCTACACAACCGACCCACACGGCGCCCCTACACACAACCCCCTACACAACCGACCCACACGGCGCCCCTACACGCACCCCCGCCTTCACAACCGACCCACACGGCGCCCCTACACACAACCCCCTACACAACCGACCCACACGGCGCCCCTACACGCACCCCCGCCTTCACAACCGACCCACACGGCGCCCCTACACGCACCCCCGCCTTCACAACCGACCCACACGGCGCCCCTACACGCACCCCCGCCTTCACAACCGACCCACACGGCGCCCCTACACGCATCCCCGCCTTCACAACCGACCCACACGGCGCCCCTACACACAACCCCCTACACAACCGACCCACACGGCGCCCCTACACGCACCCCCGCCTTCACAACCGACCCACACGGCGCCCCTACACGCACCCCCGCCTTCACAACCGACCCACACGGCGCCCCTACACGCACCCCCGCCTTCACAACCGACCCACACGGCGCCCCTACACGCACCCCCGCCTTCACAACCGACCCACACGGCGCCCCTACACGCACCCCCGCCTTCACAACCGACCCACACGGCGCCCCTACACGCAACCCCCTACACAACCGACCCACACGGCGCCCCTACACGCACCCCCGCCTTCACAACCGACCCACACGGCGCCCCTACACGCAACCCCCTACACAACCGACCCACACGGCGCCCCTACACGCAACCCCCTACACAACCGACCCACACGGCGCCCCTACACGCACCCCCGCCTTCACAACCGACCCACACTGCGCCCCTACACGCAACCCCCTTCACAACTGACCCACACGGCGCCCCTACACGCACCCCCGCCTTCACAACCGACCCACACGGCGCCCCTACACGCAACCCCCTACACAACCGACCCACACGGTGCCCCTACACGCAACCCCCTACACAACCGACCCACACGGAGCCCCTACACGCAACCCCCTTCACAACCGACCCACACGGCGCCCCTACACGCACCCCCGCCTTCACAACCGACACACACGGCGCCCCTACACGCAACCCCCTACACAACCGACCCACACGGCGCCCCTACACGCACCCCCGCCTTCACAACCGACCCACACGGCGCCCCTACACGCAACCCCCTACACAACCGACCCACACGGCGCCCCTACACGCACCCCCACCTTCACAACCGACCCACACGGCGCCCCTACACGCAACCCCCTACACAACCGACCCACACGGCGCCCCTACACGCACCCCCGCCTTCACAACCGACCCACACGGCGCCCCTACACGCAACCCCCTACACAACCGACCCACACGGTGCCCCTACACGCAACCCCCTACACAACCGACCCACACGGCGCCCCTACACGCAACCCCCTACACAACCGACCCACACGGCGCCCCTACACGCAACCCCCTTCACAACCGACCCACACGGCGCCCCTACACACAACCCCCTACACAACCGACCCACACGGCACCCCTACACGCACCCCCGCCTTCACAACCGACCCACACGGCGCCCCTACACACAACCCCCTACACAACCGACCCACACGGCGCCCCTACACGCACCCCCGCCTTCACAACCGACCCACACGGCGCCCCTACACGCACCCCCGCCTTCACAACCGACCCACACGGCGCCCCTACACGCACCCCCGCCTTCACAACCGACCCACACGGCACCCCTACACGCACCCCCGCCTTCACAACCGACCCACACGGCGCCCCTACATGCAACCCCCTACACAACCGACCCACACGGCGCCCCTACACGCACCCCCGCCTTCACAACCGACCCACACGGCGCCCCTACACGCAACCCCCTACACAACCGACCCACACGGCGCCCCTACACGCAACCCCCTTCACAACCGACCCACACGGCGCCCCTACACGCAACCCCCTACACAACCGACCCACACGGCGCCCCTACACGCACCCCCACCTTCACAACCGACCCACACGGCGCCCCTACACGCAACCCCCTACACAACCGACCCACACGGCGCCCCTACACACACCCCCGCCTTCACAACCGACCCACACGGCGCCCCTACACGCAACCCCCTACACAACCGACCCACACGGCGCCCCTACACGCAACCCCCTACACAACCGACCCACACGGCGCCCCTACACGCAACCCCCTTCACAACCGACCCACACGGCGCCCCTACACGCACCCCCGCCTTCACAACCGACACACACGGCGCCCCTACACGCAACCCCCTACACAACCGACCCACACGGCGCCCCTACACACAACCCCCTACACAACCGACCCACACGGCGCCCCTACACGCACCCCCGCCTTCACAACCGACCCACACGGCGCCCCTACACACAACCCCCTACACAACCGACCCACACGGCGCCCCTACACGCAACCCCCTACACAACCGACCCACACGGCGCCCCTACACGCAACCCCCTACACAACCGACCCACACGGCGCCCCTACACGCAACCCCCTACACAACCGACCCACACGGCGCCCCTACACGCACCCCCGCCTTCACAACCGACCCACACGGCGCCCCTACACGCAACCCCCTACACAACCGACCCACACGGTGCCCCTACACGCAACCCCCTACACAACCGACCCACACGGAGCCCCTACACGCAACCCCCTTCACAACCGACCCACACGGCGCCCCTACACGCACCCCCGCCTTCACAACCGACACACACGGCGCCCCTACACGCAACCCCCTACACAACCGACCCACACGGCGCCCCTACACGCACCCCCGCCTTCACAACCGACCCACACGGCGCCCCTACACGCAACCCCCTACACAACCGACCCACACGGCGCCCCTACACGCACCCCCACCTTCACAACCGACCCACACGGCGCCCCTACACGCAACCCCCTACACAACCGACCCACACGGCGCCCCTACACGCACCCCCGCCTTCACAACCGACCCACACGGCGCCCCTACACGCAACCCCCTACACAACCGACCCACACGGCGCCCCTACACGCAACCCCCTACACAACCGACCCACACGGCGCCCCTACACGCAACCCCCTACACAACCGACCCACACGGCGCCCCTACATGCAACCCCCTTCACAACCGACCCACACGGCGCCCCTACACACAACCCCCTACACAACCGACCCACACGGTGCCCCTACACGCAACCCCCTACACAACCGACCCACACGGAGCCCCTACACGCAACCCCCTTCACAACCGACCCACACGGCGCCCCTACACGCACCCCCGCCTTCACAACCGACACACACGGCGCCCCTACACGCAACCCCCTACACAACCGACCCACACGGCGCCCCTACACGCACCCCCGCCTTCACAACCGACCCACACGGCGCCCCTACACGCAACCCCCTACACAACCGACCCACACGGCGCCCCTACACGCACCCCCGCCTTCACAACCGACCCACACGGCGCCCCTACACGCAACCCCCTACACAACCGACCCACACGGCGCCCCTACACGCACCCCCGCCTTCACAACCGACCCACACGGCGCCCCTACACGCAACCCCCTACACAACCGACCCACACGGCGCCCCTACACGCAACCCCCTACACAACCGACCCACACGGCGCCCCTACACGCAACCCCCTACACAACCGACCCACACGGCGCCCCTACATGCAACCCCCTTCACAACCGACCCACACGGCGCCCCTACACACAACCCCCTACACAACCGACCCACACGGCGCCCCTACACGCACCCCCGCCTTCACAACCGACCCACACGGCGCCCCTACACACAACCCCCTACACAACCGACCCACACGGCGCCCCTACACGCACCCCCGCCTTCACAACCGACCCACACGGCGCCCCTACACGCACCCCCGCCTTCACAACCGACCCACACGGCGCCCCTACACGCACCCCCGCCTTCACAACCGACCCACACGGCACCCCTACACGCACCCCCGCCTTCACAACCGACCCACACGGCGCCCCTACATGCAACCCCCTACACAACCGACCCACACGGCGCCCCTACACGCACCCCCGCCTTCACAACCGACCCACACGGCGCCCCTACACGCAACCCCCTACACAACCGACCCACACGGCGCCCCTACACGCAACCCCCTACACAACCGACCCACACGGCGCCCCTACACGCAACCCCCTACACAACCGACCCACACTGCGCCCCTACACGCAACCCCCTACACAACCGACCCACACGGCGCCCCTACACGCACCCCCGCCTTCACAACCGACCCACACGGCGCCCCTACACGCACCCCCGCCTTCACAACCGACCCACACGGCGCCCCTACACGCACCCCCGCCTTCACAACCGACCCACACGGCGCCCCTACACGTACCCCCGCCTTCACAACCGACCCACACGGCGCCCCTACACGCAACCCCCTTCACAACCGACCCACACGGCGCCCCTACACGCACCCCCGCCTTCACAACCGACACACACGGCGCCCCTACACGCAACCCCCTACACAACCGACCCACACGGCGCCCCTACACACAACCCCCTGCACAACCGACCCACACGGCGCCCCTACACGCACCCCCGCCTTCACAACCGACCCACACGGCGCCCCTACACGCACCCCCGCCTTCACAACCGACCCACACGGCACCCCTACACGCACCCCCGCCTTCACAACCGACCCACACGGCGCCCCTACACGCACCCCCGCCTTCACAACCGACCCACACGGCGCCCCTACACGCAACCCCCTACACAACCGACCCACACGGCGCCCCTACACGCAACCCCCTACACAACCGACCCACACGGCGCCCCTACACGCAACCCCCTTCACAACCGACCCACACGGCGCCCCTACACGCACCCCCGCCTTCACAACCGACACACACGGCGCCCCTACACGCAACCCCCTACACAACCGACCCACACGGCGCCCCTACACGCACCCCCGCCTTCACAACCGACCCACACGGCGCCCCTACACGCAACCCCCTACACAACCGACCCACACGGCGCCCCTACACGCACCCCCGCCTTCACAACCGACCCACACGGCGCCCCTACACGCAACCCCCTACACAACCGACCCACACGGCGCCCCTACACGCACCCCCGCCTTCACAACCGACCCACACGGCGCCCCTACACGCAACCCCCTACACAACCGACCCACACGGCGCCCCTACACGCAACCCCCTACACAACCGACCCACACGGCGCCCCTACACGCAACCCCCTTCACAACCGACCCACACGGCGCCCCTACACGCACCCCCGCCTTCACAACCGACACACACGGCGCCCCTACACGCAACCCCCTACACAACCGACCCACACGGCGCCCCTACACGCACCCCCGCCTTCACAACCGACCCACACGGCGCCCCTACACACAACCCCCTACACAACCGACCCACACGGCGCCCCTACACGCACCCCCGCCTTCACAACCGACCCACACGGCACCCCTACACGCACCCCCGCCTTCACAACCGACCCACACGGCGCCCCTACACGCACCCCCGCCTTCACAACCGACCCACACGGCGCCCCTACACGCACCCCCGCCTTCACAACCGACCCACACGGCACCCCTACATGCAACCCCCTACACAACCGACCCACACGGCGCCCCTACACGCACCCCCGCCTTCACAACCGACCCACACGGCGCCCCTACACGCAACCCCCTACACAACTGACCCACACGGCGCCCCTACACGCAACCCCCTACACAACCGACCCACACGGCGCCCCTACACGCAACCCCCTACACAACCGACCCACACGGCGCCCCTACACGCAACCCCCTACACAACCGACCCACACGGCGCCCCTACACGCAACCCCCGCCTACACAACCGACCCACACGGCGCCCCTACACGCAACCCCCGCCTTCACAACCGACCTACACGGCGCCCCTACATGCAACCCCCGCCTTCACAACCGACCCACACAGCACCCCTATGACCAGCCCCCATACATACCAAAACTCCTCTAAACAGCCCAGAATGCCCCCCACACATATACACATCCTTCATACACAACTCACACAACTGCCCCTGTGCGCCACACAAACCCCTCTCTCTCACACACCATTGCTCTCCACTCTGCCTCCATGCATACACAACCCCCTCTGTATACCATACAACCCCCCCTACACACAGTCCAGGCTGCAAGCATACACAACCCCCCTGCAACACATAGCACCTTCCCCCAAGCCTAACACACCCCCACACACTCTCCTTCCAGTCCAAACACCCCCCCCCTTGACAGGCATGGCCCACAGCCCACAGCCCTCCGGAGCCACGCAGCCCTAGTCCCACGTCCACGGCCGAGCCAGCCCCTGGGCCTCCCCCACGAGGCAGCAGCTAGGGCACCATCCTAGCCCCGAGTCGCCCGCCCTGGTGCCAGGCTCTCCTGCCCCCGTCCCTGCTCCCGGCTGTCAAAGCCGCACAGAGTAAGGGGGCGCCTGGGGTTGCTTAGACACGTGCCCCCCTTCCATGCCCTTGTGGCAGCTGCTCTTGTGCCTAGAGATTTCCAGGATGCACTTTGGAGCTGCTAGGTGGTGGGGGTGGGGGAGCGGGGCCGGCGATCCGCTGTCAGCCGCAGACCCCCATGCTAGGCCTGGGCACCGCCCCGATACCCCAGGGTGCTTTACAGCCTAGGCTGGGCTTCTGCACAGGGCTGAGGCCTCCCCGCCTTCTGCCCCTGGCTAAACGCCCGGAGTCCCTGCAGGGGGCAAAGGGCGTTCTTCCTGCACAGGGCGGGGCAGCGGCTGGTTAGGGGAGGGGAAGGAAATGGAAGCAGGCAATGCAGCAGTCCTGGTGGTGCACGCCCACCCATGCCTCAGCGCACAGAACAAAATTCATTCTGCCCATGGATGGAAAAAACCAGAGGGAGCACTGGTGTGTAGGCACGACTGCAGGGTGCTCTGGAGGGGGCGGGGCTAGGACGCGTCCATGCTTCCCCACCCACAGAGCCTGATTGGCTGGAGGTGGGGGAACATGCAAAGTCTTCCCCCCCCCCCAGAGAACTGCCAGCTGTTCTGAACACCCGGGCAATGGGAGAAGACTTTGCAGGCTCCCTCCGCTGCCCCCAGGTCAATCAGGGCCTGGGGGGTGGGGAGCAGGTGAAGTCTCTCGCTCCCTGCCCCCGCCCTGCAAGGGAGCACCACCCTTAGAATCAGCCGCCTTGCAGGGCGGGGGCGGGGCAGGAGGAGACCTTGCGTGCTTCCCCCTGGGCCCTGATTGGCCAGGGGGCGGGGGAGTGGCAGGGCCTGCATAGGCCAGATCTGGCCCGCGGAGGCCCCTTTTCCCACCTCTGCATTGCTGGTCCCCATCCCGGTTTAGGTGGGACCGATGCTCTTGGGTAAGGCTCAGGCCAAGAGTCCCGGATTTCCCGGATTTCCCGCACCGTGTGTGCACGGGCCCCCCAATCCGCACCTCGGATTCGCCCTCTGTAGAATGGGGGTCGTTCTGGAAGCTGCCTGCTGCTGACTAGAGAGGGCAGGAGAAGGGTGACGACTCAGCCCCTGCCAGGCCATGTCGGGATCCACCCCCCCATGCCTGAAGGGAACTGGCTGGGCATTCGGGGGTTCCTGCTGGGATTGGCTGCACGTCTTGGCAGCATCAGTGGAGGCGGGGGGGGGGGGGGGAGTATCAATGGAACTGGATGAATAATTTGGCGAGTACCATGGGCCCCCCCCCGGGAATAGCCGTGAGATCACCAGGTACCTTGGGGCTGCCCTAAACCCATCAATCTGATCAGCTGATTGTCGCGTGCCCGGTTGAATGGATTCTCACCCTGGCTTTACTGGGTGAGGATGCCGGTGGGTTTAGCCCGCTCCCCGTCAATCCCCGGCACGGTGGGTGGCACTGGGGCGTCTGCCAGCTCCCAGGCCTCGTGGGTGTCACGGAGGCAAGAGGCGGACTAGCGTCGCCAGCTGGGCCCCGTGTTTTCCCCGCCGCCTCGGGGGAAGCTGTGTTGCTTTGAATCTAGTTCCCCCATTAGTCATCCCGCCCGGTTGAGCCCAGAGGTTTTGGGCAGCTGGGGGGGGTTGACCTTTCACAGGGCCCGTGACTAAGCCAAACAGGGTGAGAAGCAAGCGTTTCCGTGCAACACAAATATTGTGGCTGTTACCAGCAGGGGTGGCCAGGGAAAAAGGGCAGGAAACCACATGCTCAGAGGTGTTTCTAGGACAGGATGGGGCAAACCCCGCCACCGTGGGGGGATTATGCCAACAGGGCGTGGAGTTTCCATTGTGGGAGGCATTGCACAAGAGACAAGGGAGACAGGCCCTGCCCCGTACAAACCAACCAGCTGGAGAAAGGCAGAGAAGGAAACTGAGTCACAAAACCCGGAAATGACTTGCCCATGGTCACTAGCCGAGATGGGAAAAGGACCCCGGTATCCTCAGCCATACGAGGCCATCTCTCTAGGCAGCTCTTCGGTGGCATGGGAGGACCATACACCACTTTGCAGATGGGGTGATTAGCCCCATTGTGCAGATGGGAAACTGAGGTGCAGGGCCATTTGACCAGCTGAGGGCGAGCCCTTTGCTTTAACCACTAGACCCTACTTCCTCCTCTCCTCTGGAGGAATCAATCGCTGGCCCTGGGCGCCACAGCTCTAGCCCTACCCAGGAAGGGCGTGCCCGCCACCGTACTGCCATGCGGCCGGCCCACGTGCGTCAGAGGCAGGCTACAAAGCCAGAGGAGCTGTGCTCTGACCCAGCCTGGCTGGTCCTAGCTTCCAAGCATATTAACAGCGCGTTCTTTGCCTCGCGGAGGACTGGCCCTTCGCCAGGCTCGGACCCACTGAAGGCATTTCATTCGGCCACCGCGCCACCTGGGCCGGCCGAGATCTGGGCTGTGAAACCCAAATCTCTGCCCCCTTCCTCGGCCCCAACCCCTACTCCGGATCCTGTGAGCTACTTTCATACAGTTGGGAAAATGTGCCCCCCCCCCATCTAGGGCAGCTTGTGGGCGGTGGAGCGGACGATGCCAGCCTCAGATCCCATTGGGGACTGTTCCCGTGAGCGCCGCTAGGAGACTGAGGCATGGGGACCTTCTAACCACTCACGCGTGGCCTCCACACAGGTGCCGCCGCAGCCCTGCACCGGGCCGCAGCCGGCGTTCTTCAGCGCTTGCCAGTGGTCTGCTCCGTGGTAGCTCAGCGTGTTTGTGTCTGTGGTGGTGACACAGCGTCCGTGGCGGGGTCGGGGGCAAAACGGCCCTGGATCCTCACTGGGCTCAGCATTTTCTGGGCTGTTGACCCCAGCCACATGCAACCCCAGGAGCAGGTTTGCATGAAAGTCAGGTTGGTCCAGCAAGACCCCCAACCCTGAGCCCTGAGCTTCCCCTGCCCCTTCCAGCTCCCTCCTCCCAGGTTTCCCCCTCCCCTCTCTTCCCCTCTCCCACCCTCTCTCTTCCCCTCTCCCACCTCCTTTTCCCAGTCTCCCCAGAGGTTCATCCTCCCCCCAGTTTTGTTCAATAAACCCAGCGTCTGTTTTTGAACATATGTGTCTTTTATTTGACATCAGGACGGGGGGCTAGGGAGGGGTAAGTGGAAGGACATGAGGAAAGAATGGGGCATAAGCCCCCAGTGGGGAGGACTGGGGAGACTCTGAAGACTCTTCGGGGTGGACACGCTCCCTCAGGGCCTCCTGGATCCTGACAGCCCCCCAATGGACCCCCCGGATGGCAGCCTGCAGCAAGTGCAGCCGGTTTGATGACAACGACCCCACAAGACACACCGGTGTGCCATGGGGCAGCTCTGGCTCCATGTGGCTGAGTGCTGTGGTGTCCCGAGTGCGGGCGCTCAGGGCACTCCAAGCCAGATCTGCTTTGCTGTCCCTCATTGAGATAGACAAGCAAACGGGGAACCCTGAGAACTGTCTGTCCGGGGGGGGGGGGGGGGGGGGGGGGGGGGGAGGGTAGGATCCCTTTAAGCACGGAGCTCAGTTAGCCTCAGGCAGCAGCCGCACACACTAAGTCCTAACCTGCTGCCCTGCCGGCACTGGCTCCGGCCAGCCTTAACCTCGGTTCAGGGGCCACTCAGTGTGGACGCGCTATTTCAAAATAGCTTTTGTGTCTAGATGCGTTATTTCAAATTAGCTTAATTTGAATGAACTATTTTGAATTAAGTTAATTGGAAATAGCGCTGTAGTGTAGACATACCTGGAGGAACTAGCGCCCCCCTGTTCCCCAGCCCAGAGCGACTCCCAGCCAGCACCAAACAGGACGGTTTATTGAGCTTTGAACACAGCAAAGGATCCCTCAGGCTAGTCGGCCTGGGCCCTCATCTCCCACGTCAGTCTCCCCTGCAGCCGGCTGAGTTCTGCCTGCTCTGCTCTCTGTCCCCCCAGAACAGCCCCCGTCTCCCAGCAGAGCCCCCGATACCCCCAGCAACAGCCCCTCCCCGTCCCGTGTCTTCTTTCCACGTAAGAGGGTCGCCTGGGCCCCCCTTCGCCACCTCCGTCCTACGTCCTCCCCTCCGGGCCCTCCCTCTGCAGCCCCTTGTCTGTCGTCTGGCCAGAACTGGCCGTGTCCTCTGAGCAGGGCCGGGGACACCAGGGTACCAGAGGCCGAGGCTCCAGTTCTGGGCTGTTCTCAGAAACAACAAACTCCCCGCCCGTCACATTAAACCAGTTACCTCCGGGCACTGAGCGCCCCCCCGCACGCAACCCCCCTCACCTCCGGGCACTGAGCGCCCCCCCGCACGCAACCCCCCTCACCTCCGGGCACTGAGCGCCCCCCCGCACGCAACCCCCCTCACCTCCGGGCACTGAGCGCCCCCCCGCACGCAACCCCCCTCACCTCCGGGCACTGAGCGCCCCCGCACGCAACCCCCCTCACCTCCGGGCACTGAGCGCCCCCCCGCACGCAACCCCCCTCACCTCCGGGCACTGAGCGCCCCCCCGCACGCAACCCCCCTCACCTCCGGGCACTGAGCGCCCCCCCGCACGCAACCCCCCTCACCTCCGGGCACTGAGCGCCCCCCCGCACGCAACCCCCCTCACCTCCGGGCACTGAGCGCCCCCCCCGTACGCACCCCTCTCATCATAGGACACTGAGCGCCCCCCCGCACGCAACCCCCCTCACCTCCGGGCACTGAGCGCCCCCCCCGTACGCACCCCCCTCATCATAGGGCACTGAGCGCCCCCCCGCACGCAACCCCCCTCACCTCCGGGCACTGAGCGCCCCCCCCGCACGCAACCCCCCCTCACCTCCGGGCACTGAGCGCCCCCCCCGCACGCAACCCCCCTCACCTCCGGGCACTGAGCGCCCCCCCCCGCACGCAACCCCCCTCACCTCCGGGCACTGAGCCCCCCCCCCCGTATGCCACCCCCCTTCGAACTCCCAACCCTCCCCACACTGAGTTACTGACTCTAGCGTTGGGAGCTGGGAATAGAACCCAGGAGTCCGGCCCGCTGCTCGTCCTCTACCCACTAGGCCAGCGGGGTTCAAACTACCCCGCACTGGGGGGGGGATGTCGGGCCCTGGGTCTCGTGGCTGCAGGGGGGGGGTCAGGTGAGCAGCGGGGGGGCTAAGGCAGCTCCCTGCCTGGCCTGGCACCGCAGACTGCGCTGCACCCCAGAAGTGGCCGGCAGCCGGCCCAGCTCCTAGGTGGGGGGTGGGGGAGAACGCAGAGGCCTCAGCTCACAACATTCGCGCCGCACACCCATTGGCTGGGTCCCGGCGGCTTCTGGGGGCAGCAGGGTCTGCGGTGCCAGGAGAGGCAGGAAGCCGCCTTAGCCCCCCACCGCACCGCTGATTAGGAGCCGCTGGAGGTCAGCCCCTCCTGTCCCAGCCCTGGCCCCCCCAAAGCCAGAGCCCCCCTCCCTACACCCCAAAGCCCATCCTGAGCCCCACCGCGGCGCCCACACTCCAATCACATTCTCTCGGGCTGCGGCATCCTCAATTTTCTTTCACGGGGTCGTGAGAAAACACGTTTGAAAGCCGCCGGGCTGGACAAAACGGCCCCCGCGGGACACCCGCCGCTCGGCTGCCTCCCGGCCACGGGCGCCTTTAGCCGCAGCCTTTCGGGGGGTTTGACTTCGGCTGTGTCTGGGGGAAGGCCTGTCGCAACCGTCAGGCGGTGCCAGCTGGAGACCCTCCTCTGGACCCCCCGCCCCGCCCCGCCCCCGCGGAGCCTGGTGGAGTTTGACGTGTCACCCGGGCTGCGGCTGGCACCGCTTTGGGCCTGTTTCCCCTTGTGTTCTGCAGGCTCAGCCCAGACAGCTCAGGGCTTCCACCCAGCCCAGCGGGAGAGGATCGTGCAGCTGCCCGTCCCTGTGGCACCAGCAGCCCATGCCTGGAAGGGCCTCCAAGCAGCCAGGCTGTAGGAGGCGAAGGCAGCCCCTGGCATTTCTGCAGCCTGCAGATGTATTTCCCCCGGTGGTTTTGGCTTCTCGGGGGTTTCTATTCTGGGGACTGTCCCTGCAGCCAGAAACTCGGCTAACCGTGCGCATCTGGTAAAGGCTTGCTGTCCGGCTGGGCTCTGGAGGCAAGACCATCTCAGCACCATTCACTGTCGAGTGTGTCTCTGCATGAGGCAGCAGGCGAGGGCACCAGCTGGGTGTCAGGACTCGTGGGTTCTTTTGGCCACTGACCTGCTGGGCAAGTCGCCTCTACCCTCAGTGTGCCTCAGTTTCCCCTGTCAGCACAATGAAGGGCCCGGACCCTGTTGAGGCCTATGGGATGCAACGTTCCCTAGAAGCGCGACCAAGGATGGGGGGTTGGAGAGAGCAGCTGAGAGCGCGCCCGGCGATTGCTCCCCCGGCGTAGAAATGCAGCCACCTCTGGGGGCGGGAGACGGGAGACGCCAGCAGCTTTCTACTACGTCCCAGCAGCTCCCCACAAAGGGGTGGCAGAGGCCGAGTTATGAACGTAGCCCGTTGAAACTGCAGGGGGGAATTAAAGAAGGCGAGAGGGCAATCACCCGCATTGGACCTGACCCAGGACGTGGATTTACCGGGGGATTTAGGCCACGGGGGCGGCCCCAACGCCCCGGCTTTATGTCCCCTCTGCAAACTGGGGCCCTGCGTCTCCCTTCCCCGACTGCTTGTGCCATCCCTCGCATGAGTGCAAGACGGGCTGGAACCCCGGGCAGAGAGCATGCGGCAGCTTGAGCTCGCAGTTCTGTAGCGGCCGGGGAAGTGGCTGCGTACCAGTGAGTCAATTCTGGATCTCTGGGCCGTTTCTTAGAAACCGATCGCAGTGTCATTGCTTGCATGACCTTTCTGCAACCGACAGAAACCACGTCCTGGTTCCCCCTCCCCCAGCCTTAAGAACAGAAGAGTGGCCAGACTGGGTCAGGCCAAAGGTCCATCTAGGCCAGTGTCCTGTCTGCCCACAGTGGCCAATGCCAGGTGCCCCAGAGGGAGGGAGCACAACAGGGAATCCTCACGTCATCCCTCCCCTGTCACCCACCTCCAGAGAAACAGAGGCTAGGGACACCGTTCCTACCCACCCTGGCTAAGAGCCGTTGATGGACCTAACCTCCATGAATCTATCCAGCTCTTTCTTGAACCCTGTTCAAGTCCTGGTCTTCACAATATCCTCTGGCAAGGAGTTCCACAGGTTGACTGTGCACTGAGTGAAGAAAAACTTCCTTTTGTTTGTTTTCAACCTGCTGCCTGTTCATTTCATTTAGTGATCCCATGTTCTTATATTGTGGGAACAAGTAAATAACTTTTCCTTATTCATTTTTTCCTCATCCGTCATGATTTTATAGACTCAGTACAGAGGTACATGTGAGATACTGGACTCAATACAGAGGTAAATGGGTAAAATTCAAGACTAGAGGACATAGGCGTGTGCAGGGGGTGTGCCCAGGCACGCCCTAATGTCTCCAAAAAAAAGTGGCTTTGCGTTTTAATTCAATCGCATGATACACTCTTTTAGTTTTAAAGTATGGATTGTTGTATTATGCAATAAGCGCCGAATTGCGTAATATAGATGTAGAAATGTATAGAAAGCCTGCGTTCGCTCGCAGCCTGTCCTTTATGATTGAATATTCAATAAATGTTTGCCTTTATAAAAAATAAAATTCCATGGGTGCACACCCTACTGAAATGTGCTGTGCATGCCTATGCTAGAAGATCTAAGGTCCCTTCTGGTCTTGATGAAGTGGTGATTACAAGCTACACAGAGGCATCATTTCATTTGTCCCTGAAATGCAGCCACCTCTGGGGCAGAGCGGAGCAGGTAATACAGCGCGCCATGGCACGGCATAGGGAGTGCTCCGCCAGCATCAGAAATGCGACCACCTCTGGGGCAGAGCAGAGCAGGTAATACAGCACGCCATGGCACGGCATAGGGATTGCTCCGCCAGCATCAGAAATGCGACCACCTCTGGGGCAGAGCAGAGCAGGTAATACAGCGCGCCATGGCACGGCATAGGGAGTGCTCCGCCAGCATCAGAAATGCGACCACCTCTGGGGCGGAGCAGAGCAGGTAATACAGCGCGCCATGGCACGGCATAGGGATTGCTCCGCCAGCATCAGAAATGCGACCACCTCTGGGGCGGAGCAGAGCAGGTAATACAGCACGCCATGGCACGGCATAGGGATTGCTCCGCCAGCATCAGAAATGCGACCACCTCTGGGGCAGAGCAGAGCAGGTAATACAGCGCGCCTGGCACGGCATAGGAGTGCTCCGCCAGCATCAGAAATGCGACCACCTCTGGGGCGGAGCAGAGCAGGTAATACAGCGCGCCATGGCACGGCATAGGGGTTGTTCACCCAGGTTCTCACAGTGGCTTCGTCAGCAATCACACGGCACAGAGAGGCGCGAATCCATGAACAGCTCCTTGTGCGCCACGGGGGAAGCGAATGCGAACGAAGCGGCATCGTGCCGCACAGCACGCTCAGCTATTCATATGTCACCCTGGGCACGATCGTGTCCCCGGGATCGTGGGATATGGTTCTGAAA